>NC_048604.1:7064291-7399137 GCF_003668045.3 Cricetulus griseus
ACTGCCGTAATGTGTATTTTGACTTCTCTGTATATAGGCAATGCCAGTCTTCAAGGAATGGATGACTGATTTAACTCAATCATTTATTTGTCTTGGCAAAGAAGTACTCTTAATTTCTCCATCTCAAATATTATGCAAGGTAATTAAAGATATTTTAAATTTCCTTCTTCTTCACCTTTTATTTAGCAAGTCAAAGACTTCACTTTAATTATAATTGAAAATAATCTTTATTTGAGACTGCATTAAGCATTTTAAACTTCCTTTCCCTTTATTTTGCCACCAACTTAGAGAAAACCACTTCATCATACACAAATACATTTATGAAAATAGAAACAAATGAATAAAAAGAATAATCACCAATCATCCTGCCTCCAGACTCTCCTCTTTCTTTTTTATCATCAACACAAAACATATTTATGTTGATAATTATCTCAACACAGCACATATTTATGTTGATAATTAACTCAAATATTTTTCAGTAGACACATATTTTAACCAAATAAATTCTATTGTGTTATTAGTTGACATTTAGTTGTTTCACTATAAATTGCCTTTCCATTTTTCACAATTTCGTCTTTTCTCATCTTTATCTTTTGACCATGTCATTATTTTTGTCAGCTCAGATTATAGCATCTTCTTGAACCACTGTTCTCCTCTATCATTCCCCAACCCATTGACTATTACTAATCCCCAGTTTTAAAAATGTATTTTGATAAGCCCCATTTAATCTCTTCAGATTAATTTAGACCATTTTGCTACTACTTTCATAATTTTCTGCACTTCTTTACAGTTCAGATTATTCTACTTAATTGTTTGATACATTTCTTTGCTAAATAACTGTAAAATTGATTCTGCACATTTCTTGTTGAATGATAAATTTTAACTAAAATATTAATATGCTTGCACTGCTAATTTTTGTATTGTTTAAAATCCATTCTATTCATCTTAAGTAAACCCTCAATTTTCCCCTGAAACCTGTAATCCTGTGAGTATTTATGCTGGCCATATCACTTGCTACTAACTATGTTAGTTGGTGAGGACATAAAAGCAGATAAGATAGAAATCCTCTTATGGAGGAGCACAATGCCTCATTGGGATATAGAGAAACCGTATAATCTGGTAATATACATTCTATTGTTAAACTGCAATGTGTTGTTTGAACTCATTGAGACGCTATCACTGGAACAGAGCTGAACTTCTCATTTCAGATCCAAACAGGTTTATCTCAAAGTTTCCTGAAAGTCTCCTTCCCTGGGAGGACTTGTCACACTAGTTATGTGAAAAGGAGGGAAAGGAATAAGAGAATATTCCAAATTTAAAAGCTTCATGCCCTTTAGAACATCTAGCAGTTGGAAAAGGAATCTGGAAGTTCAACCAAGGGAGGAAGCTTGGCCCTGAAGTGATGAGTGTGCAGCTCAATTGAGAGCTATTCATGAAATCTTTCTCCAACAAATTGTTCTTTGAATCAGAATCCAGGTGGTACATCATGAATGGCAAGGTAGAGTAAAATAGCTTTACTGCTTAGATACCAGCATGCTATTTGTTTTAACTTCCAGTTTTTAAGGTGGTGATGATGTAATAATGGAAACAAAAGATGGCGCAGATGAGATAAAGTGTCCAGTATTTCATAATATGGTACAGTTTTGAACAATTAGAGTAGAAGCCAGTACAAATTTCCTAAATAGTGCTTTTGAAAGAAAATGTATTTATGCAAGAAATTTTTAATAATAGCAATGATAAATATAATGCATTATTCTAATTGAGACGGCTATATAGACATTGGTTCTATTAACAAAGAAAGGCAAGGTCACAGTAGGAATGCAGGGCTTATGAATTATTGTGGAGAGGTATCCATGAAGGTATCTGTGACACATCCAGGGGATGAATTCTGTAGGCAAATGAACACGAAGTCTGTGACCTTAGCAAAACTGAAGATAGAAGTTTGAATTCCATAGCACACAGATGACAGCTAATAACAGCCACGAAATTGTTTATGGTTGAGTATTTTAAGTGAAGTTTTTCCAGCATCAAACAAGACAAAAAGGATAAATTCATCACAATCCCTTCTTTTCCTGAGAAGTGTCAAAAGCACATAATAGGGCTTAATGTCTAGAGTGAAATAGTTTTCTTCCCACAACAGAAAAAATAAGGTAAATACTGACAGATTAGTACTTGCTTGTGTGCCCACAAGCTCATGAGCCACTGTGATAGGTTCTTATAGTTGGTAGGTACAAGGGCAGTTCCTTTGTGCCAATGTTCAGGAAACCAAGGCCAGTAAGTTGGCACATTTTCAACACAAAAGAAATATTGTTTTAAATAGCATCCAAGCCAAGTCAGTGCCATTTTCCAAGGAGTGAACATTTAAGCAGCCGTCATACTGTGCTTGTCTTGACCTACTTACTTGCATATGTATAGCCAGAGAAGTAACTTAGAATCGGGAGGTAGATAAAATTTTGGTAATGCACAGACAACTAAGACTTGTAGAGATGTTCAGGGTCCATGTTAGACTGTATCATTTTAAAGCATGTGATTTCACTTGACTCCAACAAACACAAGCAGATAGGCAGAATGTGACATTATATACCACTTTATAAAGGATGAAATGAATGGTATATAAAGTAATCTGATGTATTCTCTAGCACTTGACAAAGGCAACACTGGAACTCAGTTCTTATGATTCTATTCATGCATGTAAGGTATTTAGATTAATAAACAGAAGCTATAGTCAAGAATTGAAGGCTATACCAAATCTGGAACAGTCTGAAGAATGCTCATCCAAACAAGACATCAGAAAACATCAGAAGACATAGTCATTTCTTTGAAATTCTTTCCAGTTAAAATTTGCAGAAAGTTATACTCCCAAGATTGCCTCAGTCAGTTTTTTGGGAGGGTACAGTACCTAAAATTACAGACAAGGGTAATCTTGACTAATAGAGAGATCACTTAGTGGTCAAGAGCACTTGCTCTTCCAGAGCAACCACATTCAGATCCCAGCATTCCCACTAGATGCTTATTACTGCCTACAACTCAACTCTAGGGGACCTAACACCTTCTTTGTGTAAACACAAATTCTCAACAGACACATATACATAAAGTAAAATAAAATATTTCCTTAAAAAGAAGAGTGTTCTGGGTTGTGAGGGCACATGTCTTTAATCCCAGCACTTGGGAGGTAGAGGCAAGGGGTGTCTCTGACAGGAATTTGAGGTCAGCCTAGTCTACAGAGTGAGTTCAAGGATAGCTATGGCTAGACAGAGAAACCCTGTCCTAAAAAATAAGGAAGGTGGTTAAATCAGAAGTTGTGAATTTTCCTAACTTGTATGTACGTGCCCTTACAATTTCCCACCATTTCCTCAGCCGTGATTTCCAGTAATTGCAGAAAGTAACACTATGTGTAAAGTCTTAGTGCTGAATGTAATTAACAATTTAATGAAACTTGGATTCATTAACTCCTGTAGATTTTTACAAAATCACCTTGCTGAAGTCTGCAGAGTGTGCCCTAATGACTCATGAACAAGTCACACATACAGTCCTGAAATTCTACAGTGAGCTTTTAAAACAAACTGCAGTAAATGTGGTGACAGAGCTGAAATATGCTGTCTTGCTCTCTTTTAAAAGCTCCTTAATTTTTAAATGGAAATTGCAATTTAGCTGGCAGTCACCTCTACTGATTCATCAGAATAAAATAACTTTATGGGCATGGGGCAGAGTATACAATAAAAGTTACATCTTTTGTAGGAAAATACATGGAAAAGGCAAGGAATACCTAGAGAATGGATTTTTAATATTGATGAGGACATATGATTGCAGATTTTTTCATAGGATATTGTTCATAACAGAGGACAATGACTAAGCAGAAATGGCTCAGGTGAAATGGAATACACTGATTGAAAAAGAAGCCATAAAAAAGATCTACAAGACCAAATAATCATAGACATCTCTGTGCTGTAAATGATGCCTGATTGGTTCTAGAAAAATGAACAAGAGCAGGGACTACAGTCTGCAGATAATGGGAAATATCTAAGCTGGCTCGCTGCATGAGTTCTGGAAAGCATGATGAGTATCAGAAGAGCCTGGTATTAGTATGCAACGAGGCACGAATCAAAATCAGCTGGTATATTCTGGCCAAGAAATGTTGAGAGTTGGCCACAAAAGGACACATAGCAGTGTAACAGTAACCATGTAAGGTTCCAATGGGGTTATACTTAAAAAAATTAGTACAGATTTTTGGCTATCCTAGGTTTTTTGTTTTTCCACATAAAGTTGAGTATTGTTCTTTCAAGGTCTGTGAAGAACTGTGTTGGGATTTTGATGGGGATTGCGTTGAATCTGTAGATTACTGTTGGCAAGATTGCCATTTTTACTATGTTTATTCTACCTATCTAAGAGATTGGGAGATCATTCTTTAATTTCTTTCTTTAAAGACTCAAAGTTCTTTCTGTACAGGTCATTCACTTTTTTGGTTAGTGTTACCCCAAGATATTTTATGTTGCTTGTGGATATTGTGAAGGGTGATGTTTCTCTGATTTCTTTACCATTGCATTTATCATTTATATATAGTAGGGCTACTGATTTTTTGAGTTAATTTTGTATCCTGCTATTTCCTGGAAGGTGTTTATCAGCTGTAGGAGTTCCCTGGTAGAGTTTTTGGGGTCACTTATGTAGACTACCCTATCATCAGCAAATAGTGAAAGTTTGACTTCTTCCTTTCCAATTTGTATCCCTTTGATCTCCTTTTCTTGTCTTATTGTTCTAGCTAGAACTTCAAGCACAATATTGAAGAGATATTGAGAGAGTGCTGGAGGCATCACCATCCCTGACTTCAAGCTCTATTATAGAGCCATAGTTCTGTAAACAGCTTGGTATTGGCACAAAAATAGACTGATAGACCAATGAAATCGAATTGAAAACCCTTATATTAACCCACACACCTACGAACAACTTATTTTTGACAAAGATTCTAAATCTATACAACGGAAAAAAGATAGCATCTTCAACAAATGGTGCTGGCACAATTGGAATCGGCCATGAAGAAGATTGCATATACATCCATATCTGTCACCATACACAAAACCTAAGTGCAAATGGATCAAAGATCTCAACATAAATACAGCCACACTGAGTCTTCTAGAAGAGAAAATGGGAAATACCCTTGAAAGAATTGGCACAGGAGATCACTTTATGAACATTACACAAGTGGCACAGACATTGAGATCTTCAATTAATAAATGGGACCTCCTGAAACTAAGAAGCTCTGTAAGGCAAAGGATACAGTCAGTAAGACAAAACGACAGCCCACAGAATGGGAAAAGATCTTCACCAACTCCACATCTGACAGAGGGCTGATTTCCAAAATATAAAAGGAACTCAAGAAGCCAGCCACCAAAACACCAAACAATGAAATTAAAAAGTGGGGTGCAGAACTAAATGGAGAATTCTCATCAGAAGAATATGAAATGGCTGAAAGACACTTAAGAAAGTGCTCAAAATCCTTGGTCATCAGAGAAATGCAACTCAAAACAACTCTGAGAAACCATCTTACACTGGCCAGAATGGCTAAAATAAAAAGCACCAATGACAATCTATGTTGGAGAAGATGTGGAGAAAAAGGAACAGTCCTCCATTTCTGGGGGGAGTGTGAACTTGTAAGACCACATTGGAAATCAGTATGGTGGTTGCTCAGAAAAATGGAAATTAGTCTACCTCATGATCCAGCAATTCCTCTCTTGAGCATATACCCAAATAATGCACATTCGTACAACAAGGATATATGTTCAACCATGTTCATAGAAGCATTGTTTGTAATAGCCAGAACCTGGAAGCAACCTAGATGCCCCTCAACTGAAGAATGGATAGAGAAAATATGGTACATTTACACAATGGAGTACTAGTCAGCAGAAAAAAAGCAACAGAATCTTGAAATTCGCAGGCAAATGGATGGAACTAGAAGAAACCATCCCGAGTGAGGTAACCCAGTCACAGAAAGACAAACATGGTATTACTCACTCATATATGAATTTTAGATGTAGGGCAAAGGATTACCAGCCTACAATTCTCTTCACCAAAGAAACTAGGAAACAAGAAGGACTCTAAGGGATAAATGCATGGACCCCAGAGAATGGGACAGGGCAGTATCTCATGAGCAAATTGGGAGCATGAGGATAGGGGAGAGGGAGCTGCCAGAATGACAGGAGGAGAAGAAGAGGGGTGTAGGGGAAGCTGTAGCGACGCCTTCTTAGGGGCTGGCTACAGGAGTACCTGAGGGCTTGTGAGGGCGTGGTCAGAGTGAGTAGGGGGACTGTGTTTTCGGTTTTGGTTTCTCTTTGCTTCTTGCTGTACAGACTACCACCGGCTGGCTGGTTCGCTCTGTAAGTAAGGTTTTTCCCTATTAAGTACCCTTATATTTCTACCTGACTCCGTATTGGTAATTTCCTACTATATCTGGTGTCAGAAGCGGGATATTGGTAACCCACACCCCATTTGGGACAGGCTGTGGGTTCCATCGGGCCCGCTGCCTAGGCCGGGAAAGCACCCTCTCTCCACAGGCGTTCCCGGCTAGCAGCTGACCCATGGCAGCTGAGCTGCTCAGAGCCATCCACCCAGTTTCTAGCTGCCTAGAGGTGAGTAAGTTTTGGCTTTCAGCAGAGGCTTGCCCTTGCCGCTAAACGGGAAAGCCAAAGCTGAAAAGCTGTATACTCTCTAAGATAAGCGCAGGAGCTTTTATGATCTCTCTCCACTGCTGACCGACTGCTGCCAAACGCGTCGGAATAACTGAAGGCCTGTGCTACCTGCTGGTCAAATATATTTACTGCATCTGGAGTGGAAATCAGGTAAAATCATGGCGGAATATTTATCATTTGCTAAAACTGGTAATGTTTTTGCTTATTACGTGAATTCACTGTTTGAGGAGGTTGCTAATTTGCCAATTATTGGCCTATATGCTGTCATGGCAGTTAGCTTGCTGGTACAAATAGTATTACTAGCCAGAGGACTCAGGAATAGAGATAAGGATAACCTCACCACCTGCTTACAGGAAATAACAGCTTTACGATTAGGTCAGACCACAATTGTGCAGCAAATGGAACAGAAATTGGATGATAAGCTTGGCTCTGTGTCCAATACACTAAAGACAGAGCTGTCTGATGAGATACAGCGTATTTATGATAAGATAAACACAGAGAGATCTTCCATGCACATTATTTAACTAAGCTTTAGTGTTTCTGTATTGTATCAAGAAGCCAATTGATGTAATACAGAATAAAAGAAGAATTTGGGGACTGTCTTTGTCTTTTCTTGGATCTTTCTCTCAAGGTGTACACCCTTTCATAATTGTTATGCTCTCATGGTTGCATTCCCTAGCATGTGTACATACACAAGCAAACATTTCTCTGCTAACTGTTTATGTTTGAGTCCCACACAGCCAATGAAGACCTGCCTGACAGCAATCCCTGGACACCCTGGAAAGAAAATGGGCCACATCTCCTCGACTGCACTGGATCCAACTTGCTCCATTTCAACTGACACTCTGGCCAGAGGTTCGGGTACTGACTTCAATCAAGTTGAGGATTTCAAGCGAGATCTTCAATCAAGTGAATCCCATCTAACATGGACTGGATACTAACATTTTCTTTCTACAGGACCCCACATGACTATCATCGTCCCATTTCAGCAGGAAGTAACTTAGAAAATGCTACGCCCCCTTTCCCCATTGTTGTCACTTAGGATAGTGTATATACCTTGTTAGGAATAGCTTCCTATTGTTTATGGTTCGGTTTGGAAGGAGGTGTTCAGGCTTGGACACCTCTTTCAGATGACTTTAGGGTTTAGTTAAAATAGATAGTTATCTTCTTATATTTTACCTTTATACTGTTAAGTTTTAATCCTCTTTTAGACTAAAAGGGAAATTGTAGGGGAAGCTGTAGCCACGCCTTCTACAGGAGTACCTGAGGGCTTGTGAGGGCGTGGTCAGAGTGAATAGGGGGACTGCGTTTTCGGTTTCGGTTTCTCTTTGCTTCTTGCTGTACAGACTACCACCGGCTGGCTGGTTCGCTCTGTAAGTAAGATTTTTCCCTATTAAATACCCTTATATTTCTACCTGACTCCGTATTGGTAATTTCCTACTATAGAGGGGAGAGGAGGAAATGGAGGAGCAGAAATGTTGAGTTGAGGGGAAGAATAGAGGAGAGCAGGACGAGAGATACCGTATCAGAGGGAACCATTATAGGTCCAAGGAGAGATCTGGCACTAGGGAGATTTCCAGAGATCTACAAGGATGACAGGAACTGACAATCTAGGCAATGGTGGAGAGGATAGCCTAAATGCCCTTCCCCTATGATGAGAATGATGTCTACTCTTTATGCCATCCTAGAACCCTCATCCAGTGGCTGATGGAAGCAGAGGCAGACACCCACAGATATACACTGAACTGAACTCTGGAACCTAGTTGCAGAGAGGGAGGAATGAAGATCAGAGGGGTCAGTACAAGGCTGGTGAAACCCACAGAATCATCTGGCCTGAACAAGGGGGAGCACATGGACCCCACACTGCTGTTTGGGAGGCCATCACAGGACTGATCCAGACCCCTGAACATGGATGTCAGTGAGGAGGCCTCTGCACTCTAGGGGGCCCCTGGTAGTGGATTAGTATTTTTCCCTGTTGTAAGAAGGGTCTTTGAGAGCCCACCCCATGTGATGGATGCACTCTCAGCCTGGACACATGGGGGAGGGCCTAGGCCTGGCCCAAGATGATATGGTGGACTTTGGGGAGCCACTTCGAGTGCCTTACCCTGCCTGGGGAGTGGAGTGTGGATAGGGTGGAGGGCAGGTGGTGGGTTGCCAGGAGGGTTGGGTGTAGGGGAGGGAAAAGGGATTGACATGTGAAGCAAGCTTGTTCCTAATTTGAACTAATAACAAAACATATATATATATATATATATATATATATATATATATATATATATAGTAAGCAGTTGGGTATATGTCATGTATAGGAATGACTTGAAAGTGGAGAACATATCTGAGATTTGGAAATTTTAGTCAGAACAGATATTCACTTCTAAGGAATTAACTTTAGTTTTCTGTAGTTCTTTTGGAACATATCATTTCAGCATTTATTTTTGCTATGATAGACCATTATTTCCTTCTTGAAATTCAATTCTTATTTTCCTGGTTTATCAGTTACATTTTGTATTGCTGTGACCAAATACCTGCTGAAGGATAATGCAAGATTTGAAACAATAGAGTCCCCTGTAGAATGGAAGGCATAGCAGTGGATGGCTCTATGACGCAAGAGTGAGAGGCATCTGATGTCTCACATCTCAGTTGAACAGGGATCAGAGATGATACCCAAAGCAGAGATAGCCTCTAAACCTTTAGTGACATCCCACTTACACTGCCTTTAGCTAGATCTCACCATCTATAACATCTGCAGTTTATTTTGTACTACTTTTTTGATTATCCACTGACCTCTCAATGGCTCTTTATCTGTTTGGCTGGCTTATCTTTTCCTTTTCTTTTTTCTTCTAATTGATAATAGCTCTTAAGTCCATGCAGCAGGCCTTTTCTAATTCTCTATTTAGTCTCTTCCCTAGTCTTATATATTCAATATCATTGAGAGCATCCAGATACTGTTTCATATACACATATAACTTTTTCTGTGTGTATTATATATTGTGGGAAATTACCAATACGGAGTCAGGTAGAAATATAAGGGTATTTAATAGGGAAAAGCCTTACTTACAGAGAGACCCAGACAGCTGGTGTGGTAGAGGTCTGTACAGCAAGAAGCAAAGAGAAACTGAAACCGAAAACGCAGTCCCCCTACGTCACTCTGACCATGCCCTCACAAGCCTGGTCAGGCACACCTGTAGCCAGCCCCTAAGAAGGTGTGGCTACAGCTTTCCCTACAATTCCCCTTTTAGTCTAAAAGAGGATTAAAACTTAACAGTATAAAGTATCCAAAATTAACAATCATAAAGGTAAAATATAAGAAGATACAACAATCTGCTTATGTCACATCCTAACTATCTATTTTAACTAAACCCTAAAGTCATCTGACAGAGGTATCCAAGCCTGAACACCTCAATTATATTATTCGGAAGTCTCTGAAGGAAAAAGAATTAATAGAATGATTAGCTCAGCAGTCACAATCTGATGCTGGTATCCTAGAGGATTCCTAGAGAGTTAGAGAGTTGCTGGTCTGCTGTCTTTATTGAGATCCCAAAGAAGTAGTTTCCAATACTAGTGAAGGAATGCCTTAGGAACAGGCTAGATGGCCTTACCAGTGAAAGTGAAGGAAAACAGATAGAAGTAACAGGTTCCTTCTTCTGTGTCCTTTTATGTGGGCTGCCATCAAAAGGTGTGGACCAGATTTAGGGTAAGTCTTCCCATATCAAATAATCCAGTCATGTAAATCCATCAGTGGCTGCACAGGAGCTTGGGTTTTACTTGAATCAAATAGTCAAATTTACAACCAAGATTATCCATCATAAGTCTACCCCTTGTCAAATTAAGTATTACTCACACCTCCTTATGTTGTGCTTAATTTCTAAATAAAAACAATAATAAACAGGTCATAATTATCCCTAACATGACATCACTACAGAGCAAACAATAACAAATCATTTCTATATCTTAGAGTGGGTGACAATGCCCTTTAAGGAATGCCTAGTGTTTACTGTCTCTTGATATAAGTGTAATAATAACCACTGATATCTTAATCAATGTTTTATTATATGATAAAAAATAAAGAAAACCTAAATATCTGTGATATATATATATATATATATATATATATATATATATATATATATAGTACAACATGTTCTTAAAATATACTGGAAATACTTATATCAATTTTGATCCATATTTTCATTCAATTGGTCCTGTGGCATAAACTAATATTTATAACTACTTCCCTCTACTACTCATTCTATATTTCTTCCACTTTCAGCAAGCACCTCTACAGGTCTTTGTTCTTTTCTTAGAGGACTGACCCATACATACTTCCATTTCTAAAGGGTCTTGGACCTTTGTGATCATACCTGGATTTGATTGCTGTAATTTCCCATTGACTTTAACAGAGGACATGATAATGCCAAAAAAGTCCCTACTGCACTTTAGACATAATCTTCCTTACCAGCATTGTGGAGAGTATCTCCCTGGCACTCTGGATCAATCACATTTCCTAACAGTTATTCTTTTCTTAGCTTGTTGGTTTTAGCGCATCTGAAGCCCAATGTAACATGAGTTCTAATTGGTCTTAATAAAAAAAAAACCCTGGAGTCAGATATTGGGGTATAAACTGAAAGGTAAGATAAGTAAAGGATCCAGCCACTAGAGAGACTTCTTACCTCTTCCAAATCCTCAAACCAACTGGATGATCCTGTGTCTATGAATCCTCAGACTTAATGCTGTCTCTGACACCTCAGACTGAATGCCACGAACTCCTGTCTCCTCCTGTTTTATATTCCTCTCTCTGCCCAGCCACATCACTCCTGTCTCAACCTCCCTAGTCCTGGAATTAACGGCATGTTATCCCAAGTGCTAAGATCAAAGTTGTGAGCTCCATTTCTCTTTTAGACTGTCTCAATCTCATGTAGCTCATGGTGGCCTTGAACTCAACAGAGTTCTGCCTCTGCTTCCCAAGTACTAGGAATAAAAATGTGTGCCACCACTGCCTGGCCTCTATGGATAACTAGTGGCTTGTTTCTGCATCTGATGTTTAGACAAGCTTTATTTGTTAGATCACCAACAAAATATCACCACAGTCCATAGTGTAAATGGGGTGTTTGTGGTGTCTGCTGGCAGGGTTGTTCTGCTGTCTAGAATCAACATTTGTAGGCTTAGAGAATTCTAAGATTGTGGAAACAAGAAGCATTTTTTTTCATTGTGGGTAACTATGAGTGATAGTAAGTGGACCTGTGAATCCTGGTTAGGAAAGAAACTGAAGGATATATTTGTCTCTGGTTCAAAACATATACCATCTTCTGGAGAACCTTCCTGAGACCCTCAGGCTAATGCTACATAATCAATACTACATAATCAGGACTCTTTTCAAATGTCCATTCCACCAGTATATCAAACCAGCTACTTCAGGCTAGTAACATGGTAAGACAAGTGGATTCCAAGACCATGGACCCACTGTCACAGTTATTTGGCTGTGAAGTATGTTTCTTGATCAGAAATAATTCTATGTGGAATACTGAGACAATGAATGGCACATTCTTTAAGGACACAAATGGTAATTTTAGAAGAAGCATTATGTACAGTAAAAGCAAATCTATAACCCAAATGAATATCTATTCCAGAATGGACAAATTGATTTCTCTTTCCACAGAGGAAGTATTGGTGGCTTGACTTATACTGGCTCTCAGAGGCTGATATGTTTTACTACTTGGTTCCCAATTGATGGAACCATATGGGAAGGAGGAGGCTTGGATTTTTCTTGAGGGAATATGTCACTGGAGTGGGATTTGAGGCTTCAAAAGACTTGCACCATTCCCAGTTTGTCCTCCCAGGACTTTATATTTGAAGATCATGATGTGACTGACTTCTTACCCATCATGGACTCTAACTCTATGAAATCATGAGCCAAATTAAATGCCTTTTTATAAGTTGCCTTGGTTATGGTGTTTTTTTTTGTCACAATAGTCTTAGTTACTTTTTAAGACTGTAGTCAACCTGCCACTGGGTAACTAGCCAGGGTCACAGTCTTTGTCCCCGATGTTGTCAGATTTGCACTCAGCAGCAGCTGTGGCCAAGACTACCTTGGGGATGAGCAATCCATGTTGTCGATCAGATGCATGGCCCCTATCTCATGTCACAGGTTGAAAACCAAATGTGGGAATTCTGCAAACTTCTCTGTACGTTTATACCAATTATCCATTCTAGAACTGGGGAAATTACCACAATCGGATTTTGGGGTACCACTGGACCTACTTTGAGTCAGGCTTCAGAAAAAAGTCAGCTAATCATCTGACCTTCAAAAGTTTCCACTTTAATTGGAGAATCATCATGACTTTTGAGGTATCCCAGAATCAATGTCAATTCAGAATCAGTATCCAAGCAGTAACAGACTGTCCTCAGACAGCCAGTTTCCCCCATTTCTCCTGAATATAGTCATCCTACTAAAAAGGATAAGGGATAACAGTAAAACTCTTAGGTATTTTAGTAATGTCCTTACTCAGGAGTGTTGTGGAGTTATCCTGTCTGCATGGGTCCCACCGCCCTTCTCAGCCCCAAATAAGCAAACAAATGTTATATTAATTTGTATCAACAAACTAAAATTCAAACCAATGCAAAGTATTCATTTCTATATCACAGGAAGACCCAGACTTCCCTTAAGGAGTTCTAAGTCTGCAAATTGCCTTAAGTCTGAAAACTGTTTCATGGGCTGATATTGGCTATTGCTATGGTCCATTATAGCCTTTCTTTTATCTGTTGTGTTATTTTTCTGCTCTTACCCATTAAATGAAATGTAGTAGGCTTCTTAACTATTGGTTATGAAATCAATGTTATGGTTGTGAAATTATGAACTCATAAAACACAAAGTTTGATTGAACAAAGGCCCATACAAATCATGCCATCATAAGAATCACTTTGTCTGTGATGCCTATATGAGTCAGGCTGTTATAGACATTACTTTGACTGTGCTGGCCATTAAGGTAACTACACTCACCATTGTAAGAAATAAGTCAGCAGAAGTAAATGAAAGAATAGAGTAGATTTTATTTGTCTGAGAAGTTGGCACTCCCAAACTGTGTGCATCAGTGTCTGAGGATAAAGAAGACTGTCCTATGGGGTCTGAGAATCAGAATTTGCAGTGGAGAATTAGGAGTAAATACAGAAACTGTATTTGCATTATTTCTCCCTCCTCCTTTCAGCTCCTTCCCAGCCACTCCCCCCACTGCTCAAATCCATGGCATCTCTCTCTGAGTCCATTTCACTTAAGATGACCACTTGTTATAGTATAACTAAGAATTCATCTCTGGGGAAGGCTTTCTCATCCGCTCTTAACAGCCAGTGATTGTAACTCCTCATTTACATGTAGGGTCTTGGCAGATTTTCTCATCCATGCTGCTGTGTCAGATGCTATTGTCATATTAAAGGTCTTGTTTGGGCAAACATTGGTGGATTTTAAGCATAGCTGACATGTTAAATTCCTGGATAAAACATATTTCAGTGAAAGCCCAATAACCTGAATGTAGATTCTCTGGAACCTACATAAAACATGAACACTAGATATGAATGACTCTAAGAAGCTGAATAATCTCAACAAATTTTGAAACAGTGGTGAAACTGGATTATAGACGTATATTAATTTCACCCTTGTGTCCCCTTCTAGAAGTATCAAAAAATGATTGATGTTTGCCACAGATGATACAGAATTATGAATAAAATAACTTCAACTCTAAAATGTTCCTTAATTGCAGAATCCTTAATAGTATGTAATAAATCTCACAGAGCAAACAGAAATAAATTTTAATAATAAACCAGCTTTTAAATAAATTAAAATAGATTTTATTTAATTTATTTAACTATTAGTATGTGAATTTCATATTATTTTACTCTTCTGTTTTTCATTTTCTTAACAGTAAAATGCCAGGTTTGAAAGATGTATGTTGATTACATAATATTAATCAGTAAGAAATATTCAGATAAAATACGTATATTTCTCATAGAGAAATATATGTGAGCTTAAAAATCATACATGCTATATTCAGCTGTGTTAAAGCCAGTATCAAGAGCCATCTTAAAACAAGGTGAAAATTGTCATTTCTCTTGGAATATAACCAAGAAGAACTAATTAGCAGGAAAAGTTTTCCCTTGAAGGCTACAAATTTAGTATTGAGGACAAAAGAAATGATAATGAAAAAGTTAGGTTATTAATTCTAGGCATAGTTTCCAAGGATTAATATAAAAGGTCATGGAATTGAATATTATCATAACAAAGCTTTCAAGCTTGTAGACAAAGATTTAGTTAATATCAATTACTAAGTTTTTAACAAATTCACATCATACATTTCCTCCATATCTACTGAATCATTAAATTAGAAAATATAAGTTCCCAAGACATTTTTTTGCTGTCATATTTTTTTAATTTGTTTTTCCATTCATTTATTTAGCTCATAAATGGAGTCATGCACAATTATGATACACAATACAGTATGTTCACAATGGCATGGCTAAATTAAACCAATTAACATGTTATATCACACATATTCATCATTTTTGTTTTGAGAACACTTAAAGGATACTATCTCACAACTTTTAAAAGATAGCATATTGTTATCAACCATATTTCTCATGCTCTCAGTAGACCTCAAGACTTCACAG
This sequence comes from Cricetulus griseus, assembly GCF_003668045.3. Taxonomy (NCBI): domain Eukaryota; kingdom Metazoa; phylum Chordata; class Mammalia; order Rodentia; family Cricetidae; genus Cricetulus; species Cricetulus griseus. Next base: position 7,079,627 of record NC_048604.1, read on the forward strand.
AGTACATGCCTCTTGTCCAACAGCAGTTTTATATCCTTAAACCAATCGTTTCCCCATTGTTAAAAGACCCACATTGAAGCCTAAAAGCCACAATTCTGCTCTCTGTTCCCATAAGTTCATCATTTCTAGGTTACACATACAATTGAAATTGTGTGACATTTGTCTTCCAGTGTGCCCAAGACATTTTAATATTGGCAATGAATTCAAAATGTTCATAGTGCGAGCTTGTTTTGCATAGAAATAATCATTGAATCAAAATAGGCATGGGTCATTCCTATGATTGTAAACAAGTAAGTAGTAAATTCATTATTCTGTCTTCTGTCTGACTTACTCATATGTTCCATAAGCATTTTTTATCATCTATTTTGCATAGGAAACTGTGATAGGAGCTTTGCAAAATGTGGCATTGGATCAATTAAGGGTCTTGAATCCATTAAGAATGTAGCTTAATAGATGAAAAATAAAACACAATATTCTATTTATGTAATACAATATTGAGTTCTACAAGTATAATATTAGGAGTTCAAATAGCACTTTTTTCATAGTACAAAATACTTTAAGTGAGGATAACTTTATAAGGCAATGAGTGGTAGGAGTGGTTTCTACATAGAAACAGTAAGTTTGAAAAATGATCATATCTAGAGGAGTATAGAATTTGTAATAGGGAGATCTTACTCAGTGGTAGTAAACTCTGGAAATTGTTTCAAGAAAAGTAATAATGGTTGATGTAATAAAATATATTTATCTACAAATATTTAATATGGATTCCTTATATTCCATGAAGTGGTATAGACACTGTGGACAGAAGGATAAATGACATTATGTTTATTGATTTTATTTGTTTGTTTACTATTTTTCTTTTTGCATAGATAATGCATCTGTATATGCCTACATGCATGCAGGTGACTCAAATCTCCTGAAGCTGAAGTTACAACAGGCTGTGCTCCATAGGGTGTTAGTGATAGGAACCAAACTCTAGTCTTTTGCAGGAATAGCAAGAGCTCTCAACTGCTGAGTCATATCCAGTCCTAAGACCATTTTATTTCTCATCGAGTGTTGACCATATATTTTGGTGATAAATGCATAGTTTTGATAATATAGACAGATAATCAAAGATAGTATGGCAGATATATGATCATAGTTTTCCAGGAAAACAATAGCACATAAGGAAGCTACTAGCTATGTATAATCTCCAGCTAAAATTTCGCTCCTGGTAAACATGTACTGTTCTGAGTTATCATGTGAAGAGAACAAAACAAATGGCACAGATTTGGGTCCAATTTTACATTGCAAATAAGTCAATTTTGTATCAGTTACCACAATAGTTTCTTTAAGTGTAGCTATTATCATTTCTGTTTTATAGATAAGGCTTAAAGATCAAGTAACTTGATATGTACACAGCTTTATATAGTTTTTCCATAATTATATTCAAAATCTTCTGTCATTCCAAGCCTCCTATTAATTCTCTGTAGTTTATGGCCATTATAGAATCAAAGTCTCTCAAAATAGTCCTCCTATCTGTATTTTTCTTGCTATTTCAATACTATATTCAATAGAATTATAAGGAGATTATCACAGACATGTATTGCTAAAAATCTTTTCAATGGTAAGTTTTACTTTTGTTGAACATAATATCACACAGAACATGCATACATGTCACAAGGTTGCATCCTAAATGCAACACAGATGCTGATTCTTTGACTTTTGGTGTGGTTGTCTATTTACTGTTTCACAACACTTCTGAGTTGATCCACATGTGTCTGTCAAAATCTCTTGTTGCCTTTCTTTTGATTACCCCAAAGGTTCCCCACATTAATTTAATAGATATTTCATAAAGGTGACTTCTTTCAAAGTCTATGGCAACATTTAACATTCATGGACTGAAGATAAGCATTTCCTATGAGAGATCAGTATTGTTTATTTATTAGAGATTTATCCCATTGGTACTGATGTAGTAGGAGGGTATACAAGTAGAATCAGGGCTTAGATACCAATTTGAAAGTTTGAAAGGCAACAAAAGTTGTCCATGAATACCTTGTCAATACGCCAGTTGAATTAAGTAGCACTAATACACGAAGACAATTGTGTGAAAAGTTCCATCAAAAAGTTGTTTTGGCACCACACAGAGAAAATTATCTGTAACAAATGCTCTCTGTTTATTTTCCACTGCAACTATGGGAGTCACTTCACAGAAGTCAGGGGCATTATCTTGATTGAATTATAAATATCATTTTATGAACTAACTTAAATGTGTTACTTGCTGTAAACGTTATCCTTTGCATGAAATATTTCCTATGTATGGGAATGACCTACACTGCTTTGTATAAGTACTAAATATTACTTAAATGAATAAATAGAGTTTATGTTTCTGCTCCTTTCTTGTGTTCCCTCTACTTATTAATTTTGTAATAAGGAGAGTTGTCATTGTGCTTAGATTTGTGATAAGCATTTATGATACAGTAGAAAGCCAGTGAGATGACTCAGTGTGTATGATGGGTTGTTAATTCTGATCCCTGATAACCAGTCTGGCTTTTATTCTCCCTACTACTTTTATACTACTCATAAATACATACTAATTATTATTTCTCTAGCTAATGAATAAGAACCAAAGTTGAGAAATGATGTATGTTGTTTATCTTTGAGTGTTAATATCACACACATCATAATTTAATACTTGGGGCATGATTATCATGCAATATTTCTCTGTTGACTATATTAATGTTCAATAAAAATTTCCTAATGTATCATTTAAGTTGTCTCTTAACATCAAAAAAGCACATAAGGAGCAAACAAAAGATATTTTACTAGATTCTCTGATGCTGAACTCTCTGCTAATTTTGGCATAGTGCTTCAACTGAAGGATAGTGCACAAATGGAAATATGGTTGATCTTTCAGAGAAAACTTTGCCTCATCTCTATTTTCTGGATAATTCTATATTTGATCTTATCTACTTCTAGGACGTTATTGGGCAAACCACAAAGAGGTGTTATGGAATGTGTGGTGAATGATATAACTTATGTCAGTAATTGGAAGTTTATTGAGTTCTCTGTCTTCCAATGTTGTTTATCCAAAAGAATATATGCCACAATTCTGCATTTGGCTTGTGTATTTTATCTGCTAGGTTTTCCATAAGACATAGGGATGTAATGGGAGTGAAGGAGTGATAAGAGTTTCTCCAAATGAAATTCTCTTTGACTATTAATTTTGCTTTTCTGTTTCGACACAGAAGTCCTGCATCAGTCAACAAGATAGGTTCTCTTAAACATGGCAAGCAAAGACATCTTCTTTAGCCAAGTTGTATTTAAATAAAAGCTTGTGATTTTTGTAGCTCTTTGCTCATAATACTCCATTTGTTTGTCAGGTTGTTTTTAGAAGTCAAAAGCCTTTTATTTAAATATTACTGCAGCATGAGCATTCCTTCAAAACAAAATTAGAAAGTAAGTACTTTTATATATGAATCTTTGATGGATATGGTCTGGAGTTTTCATTCTTATTTCAGAATTTGTTCTAGAACCAAGGATTTAAGGGCTTGGTTATTAAATTCAAATTAGGTAGAGCAAAATCTCATTACAACAAAATATGGCCTGTTCAGTGATAGAACCTAGCCCACCTTCCTGTCCAAGGTCTGTCAAAATTTCCAGATCTTCATAACACTATACCTTGTTATTTTCACAGTTCCACAGAAGCCAAGTTCCCTTACACTAGAGATATACTCTAACAGTAGACCCCACAAACAGAAATACTAAGTATACCTCTCCCAGATATTTAATTATATCAAAGTCTCCTCTGATGTTCTGAATCTAAGTCTAAAATGAATATGCAAAACACTGTAGAATAGCTCAAACTGTCACATAGACATTAAATAGTGCTTGAATGTTTCCTTTATACTTTGTAAGTTTTATATATGTTAAAATACTGAAGCTGTTCTTCAGATTAGCAGCATAGGAATTGCCAGAAAAGTAGATTGTACATATTAGAAAATATTAAAATAATGTGAAAATTAGTTATGTGTAAATCAGATTAACTTCTTTTCATTGATTTTTCTCATATTTTTTTTCAATTTTTATTTAAATTAGAAACAAGATTGTTTTACATGTTAATCCCAATACCCAGAGAAATAACAAACATATAGAACTGAAATAAAATGACAAGGGTGTTTACTCATGGGTGGTTTCTGTTTCTTTGGAATATAGTCATAGTTAATTTTAAATGCTATTTTACATATATGAGGAAACATTTCCTTCTTTTCTTGAGCTCTTTTGTTTATTAAGAATGTGTTGTTTTTTCCATCAGATTATAATTATCCAATTCTATTGTGATTCCAGGGCCCATAGAGTTCACCAGAGTAAAAAAATTGCATATATTTATGTGTGTATTTATGGAATATATTGTGTCTGGACCCACCAGCTAATCTGGGTTCATAATGAGAAGGGGAGTGCGAATTGAGGAAGGAAACAGACAAGATACAAGAGATAGTTTTGGAGGGTATCCAGGAAATAATGAGTCACCCAAGTTTGTTATTCAAAGTTTCTTTTTATACATCCATCAAAAGAGGGGGAGAAGGTAAAAGACTTGTTTTGCAATAACACAAGGAACAAACAGAGTAATTACCCCTTTAATATTTGAAACATCAAGTATCCATATCCTGAGCTAAATATTCTGTTGTTTAGGCAGAACATGCAGTGAGCACATCTTAGGCCAAACATCCTGTTGCATCCACATCTTAGAGTAGACATCTTTGTTGTTTTACCTTGAAAGAGCAAGGGCAGGAAAAACTCTCTGACATAAGATAAAATGGAATGTCTTTTTTCCTCAGTTGTATAGTAAGAAATTACCAATACGGAGTCAGGTAGAAATATAAGGGTATTTAATAGGGAAAAGCCTTACTTACAGAGGAACCAGCCAGCCGGTGGTAGTCTGTACAGCAAGAAGCAAAGAGAAACCGAAACCGAAAACGCAGTCCCCCTACTCACTCTGACCACGCCCTCACAAGCCCTCAGGTACTCTTGTAGCCAGCCCCTAAGAAGGCGTGGCTACAGCTTCCCCTACAATTCCCCTTTTAGTCTAAAAGAGGATTAAAACTTAAGAAGATAACTATCTATTTTAACTAAACCCTAAAGTCATAAACAATAGGAAGCTATTCCTAACTAGGTATATACACTATCCTAACTGACAACAATGGGGAAAGGGGGCGTAGCATTTTCCAAGTTACTTCCTGCTGAAATGGGACGATGATAGTCATGTGGGGTCCTGTAGAAAGAAAATGTTAGTATCCAGTCCATGTTAGATGGGATTCACTTGATTGAAGATCTCGCTTGAAATCCTCAACTTGATTGAAGTCAGTACCCGAACCTCTGGCCAGAGTGTCAGTTGAAATGGAGCAAGTTGGATCCAGTGCAGTCGAGGAGATGTGGCCCATTTTCTTTCCAGGGTGTCCAGGGATTGCTGTCAGGCAGGTCTTCATTGGCTGTGTGGGACTCAAACATAAACAGTTAGCAGAGAAATGTTTGCTTGTGTATGTACACATGCTAGGGAATGCAACCATGAGAGCATAACAATTATGAAAGGGTGTACACCTTGAGAGAAAGATCCAAGAAAAGACAAAGACAGTCCCCAAATTCTTCTTTTATTCTGTATTACATCAATTGGCTTCTTGATACAACACAGAAACAGTAAAGCTTAGTTAAATAATGTGCTTGGATTTTAGAGGAGGAAAGCCAAATCCACCTCTAAGTCCAGCATTGGTTTAATTGAATAGGGACTAGGAAATAAAGAGAAATAGAGTTTTTTGAGAGACAGCTGTAAAGTTTACTGTATGGCACATTCCTTCTATTTGATGGTTATAGCTACCTTTTCTTCTTAAGTATCTACCCATGCAGTGTCCTTTGCCTTCTGAAGATGAGTTTTCCTGTGAAGATAAAAGCAAAACACTTCCCTTTCCTTTGGGAGGTTTCTATTTAGTTTATAAGATATACCTTAGTAGAATACCTGTCATTTGTCCTCATCGAGAAGTTTTTCCTTCTGACACCAGATATAGTAAGAAATTACCAATACGGAGTCAGGTAGAAATATAAGGGTATTTAATAGGGAAAAGCCTTACTTACAGAGCGAACCAGCCAGCCGGTGGTAGTCTGTACAGCAAGAAGCAAAGAGAAACCAAAACCGAAAACGCAGTCCCCCTACTCACTCTGACCACGCCCTCACAAGCCCTCAGGTACTCTTGTAGCCAGCCCCTAAGAAGGCGTGGCTACAGCTTCCCCTACACAGTTGGGCTTTCAGTAATTTGGATGATGTCCTTCCATAGTGGTGAGTACTGATATTTTTTACTCAGTTTGGTAAGTCAAATACCTGTCTCTCACAAAAGCACTCTTGAGGATATCTCCAGAAATGTTTACTAAGCTATGTGAGCATACTTGAATTTCGTGAACACATATTATATATGAAGTATATAGTTGATAATGACACTAGTTTAAAGTTATGTCTTTCTCTATTTGTATATGAATGTATATATGTAAATACACATACACATATATATATACATGTATACATATATGTACATATATAACGTCTATAATATCTCTCCAGAGAATAACCTTGATATCTCATTAAAGGATCCCACTCTCACTCTTAGACAAGTCAAAGGTATTTTCAGAATTGGAGAACCTGAAGAAAATAAGATTTTTAAGTTAATTATTAGTTGTTGGGAAACCAACACCAAAGAGTGTATAAAATTCAGTTTATGATTTCCTACATAAATTGTATAGGAGTTAAGTTTGGCCATAACAGTTAATTAATATTACATGCTTCTCCATTTGCAAAATACATTCAGGGATCCTTTAGTGATTGATGTAACAGTAATGCAACAAATCACTAATCCTAATGTTTGAAAACAATCTTTGATGATTATCTATGATACCAAGCATGAGTACTGTCAAACTTGAAAGATACCCCTTTTCAATTAGATGTTGAAAAGCTCATTAAATAATTTTAATGTTGATGAATACTCACTTATTCTGACTTTTTTCTTAGTTAAATCTCTTAGATTTAATATAGCTTCATTAAGTTGTAGAAATTTGCCTGATACAGATCTGAATTTGTTCACTGTTTCCAACAACCTCAGATATTTACTATCTTTTGGAAGCTAATCTGTTTTAGATCAAATTTGGCAACCTTATTCTAATATTTAATTTGTATATTTCTTACAAATTCCTTCCTTTTATAATGCCTTTCTGAAATGGCTATGATATCTTAACTTTTACCTCTTTAAGTACTTGATTGTGCTTTCATTCCTTAGAAGAGAGAAGGAAAGACACTTATGCAAAGAAAGAGAAGAGGATGAAACTTTGTAACTTTTAAGGCTCTTTGTCTTTCATCAGCTTCTAACTATATGCAAACAAGAGGCTATAACTGACTTTGCCTTACAATGAAACTGGGATGCTCTGGTGCTATACCAGGGTCATTTTCCTGGAAAGATTTTGTAGACTGTCAGGAGTCTAGAACTTAAGTTGGAGAGCCTCAGAAAAACAATAAATAATGAAGACACAGGCTAGCAGATCTTATCAGTTTACCTTTGGAAAGTGATTCTCAATGTTGACATTAAAGAATGGTGGACAAATTACTAACATGACATAACTTAATTTTGTCAGGTAAAATAATTTATTCTGTTATTTAAAAGTTATTTTTTAATTGCTTTGAAGAAACTGTGACCAACATGTTCATAAATTCTGGAGAATGTAACAGAAATAGGCTATTGTGGTAGTGTGAGTATTGATTGATTTATATTAAAGCTAAAATTTCTATAAATTTAAAGAGAGTTGAAGTTTAATTATTAAGAGAATGAAATTGCACACTTATGTTCAACCATAATGGTGGAGAGGGATGGGGAAGCTAGTGGTGCACATCCCAGGCAAGGCAATGGGTGAATTTGAGCTTATCAAAAGTCACCATAATTTCCAATGGTATGTTACAAGTAATTTCTAGGAGAATGTAGCTAGTGGCATCCCACAGCACTGTTGTAAGGAGTTTCCTGTAGGCTGAAAATAGTTTCCAAACAGAAATCAAATATCCAAAGGAAATTACTTTACCTGGGATGTTGTAATTTCTTCTTGAAAATCACAATTATCGCCCACTGATTCACTAAAGAATGTCAGAGTGGTGGGGGAGCAAGAGGATGAGTTAGGAACGCTAAAATAGACACAAGAAGAAAAACACCTTGTTCTGACATTTTATGTAAGTCACTGAGAAGTAGCTGAATATTCTGATGTTTCTTTCATTTTATTAGATGTGATATACCTAACCCATACTGCTTCTTGGCTTTAACTTTGTTTTTTAACTCAAAGAGCTCTGCTAATTACCTTGGATGATTTCAAGTAACGAAAAAGAATGTTTAATAGAAAGATTTAAATTGTTAAGGTAAACCTTATTTTTGAAAGTTTTGAAGCAAATATGGAAATGTGAAAGTGTCTATTGTCTGCTTCCACGAAAGATGCAGGCAACAGGCATAAAGGTACTCTTTTAAGGGGAATGATCTTAATATTTAAGGAAACAAAGATCAAAACAAAGAGTACATATTGTATCAAGAAACTTTTATCAGAAGAGCTGTTATGAAACTCAGATTTAAGCTTCTTAGAATTTAAGATCACATGCATGAAGCAGTTATTCCTGTTTTAATATGAGTAAGAGTGGTGGTTAGTTTTGAGATAGTGAGAACTTGGATGGCAATGTAAAGACCATAGTTTGAGATAGCTGTTTTAATGAAATTTTGCCTTTGGCAATAGGCAGTAGGTTTCCATTTTGCTGTGAACTTTGATCCCAGCAGTAAGTTTCCATTTTCTAAAACATAAGCCATTTCACATGTGGTGGATCTCTCTGTATTTGTTACACCAAAAAGAGGAGGTTAAGACACCCACTCTTACCTCATCCAACCAAAAATTCAGTTATTTCTGTGCATGTGGACAAAGATAGAGTTGCAATTTATGCTATTGAAGTGTACATAGACATCTTTAGAAAAATAGAAAAAGGGTAGGAAGGATGCATCACAAACTCAAATAAAATCATAAACCCCTTTTAAAGTCAGTGCTCTCCTTACCTGTTGGGCTGATTCTCTACATGAAAAGGATATAATTGTTTCCAATCAACCTCATTTTGGTTTTGTACTAGGATGTTTTCTTGTCATTTAATTCTTTAACTAAGGGAAAAAAGAGCATACATGCAAGCTGGTATCAGCTTCAACTGTCAATGTGGCACAATCCAGAATCTGCTGAGAAGGGTCTCAGTGAGTAATTGTCTAGATCAGGTTACCTGTGGGCATGTCTGTAGGGAATTGTCTAATTAATGTAAGAAGGTCAATCTAGAAGTAGGTGGCATCATTTCCTAGTTTGCCTCTGTGGATTATATGAATAGAAAAAGCCTAGGACTAGACATGTATATATTCACCCTCTTCTTGATTTGGGATGTTATGTGACTAAGTACCTGGAATTCCTGCATTGACTTTCTCTCAACAATAGATGGCAAACCTGGAACTGCTAATCATATAAACTCTTTTTCCCCTTAATTTCTTTTGGCTAGGGTATTTAATAACAGCAACATAAGTCAAATTAGATCAGTAACCATATGTGATTATTAGATAAAAGAATTATTTTTAAATATAGCCTCAAGAGTTGGTCAAGAAGAGGAGAATATAGTGATGGTATCCTTAATGACATTCTGCTTGTACATTGACATGTATGTTATTTAGAGGGCAAAGATTCAATAAGGATTCCATTTTGATGCATAGTGGATGTAAGTTAGACATAGTTTGTTCTAGCCATTCAACTAGATATGCTAACAAATGACATTTCTGAAAAATTAAATTCTTGCTAAGAGATTACAATATTTAATTGATAAAAATATTTCATTAATAATTTTTATACTAAGTAAGGTTGAGATTAGGGTATTTCCAGCCATGTTACAGCTTAAATTCAAATCCACAAAGTTATAATAGAGATTTCTTTTTCTTTTAGAAAATGGGTGATTCTTGCTGGACAGGCTTGTTTTCTACATCGCATTTCCATGGCCCTGGGATAAAAATTCTTTTCAATCCTATCTTGCTTGGTCATTTTGTTTTCCAAAGTAATTTCCATTCAAATCAGCTGGACAAATGAGAGAACATAAATTCACTTCATAGATTCTAACAGGTCACAGATATATATCCATTTCCACTTACATTTCATGGACTAGATGTCATTTACATATTTAGGCTTGGAAGTACAATCTTCCGTGATATGAATTGCTGGTCATCTGTACCATATTCAAATTTCTTAATAAAGTATTAGTTTTTATTTTGTTTTAACATGCCACATATTTGATAATGATTTTAAGTGAAACACTCTTACATAGCTGTTGGATATAGCTCAATAAAAATCTGAATGTAGTTCCTTATATCTTGTATAAGCATGTTCCCAAAAGGTCAGGTAAATCAATGCTACTTCTGTCCCACTATACCTAATATATAATGGTGTAGTTGAGCAGTGTAGTCTTAATTAAAAATAATACTCTGAAATGTAACATTGTGCTATATTTAGCAATCACTGGCTAAGAAAACAATGGCATTCAGCTGAACAAGCATTGTGAAAAATTTTTACCAAGCGTTAAATAAATTCCATGATAAATCTCTGAGTCTGCCACCACATTTTTTTTGGTTGTAGTGTAGCCTTTAATGGCTGAGCCATCTCTCCAGCCCTTGCCACCACATTTTTTGCAGGAATTTCTTTATTCATTACTCTTTGTGTCCACTGTTGGTGCATTGTCATATGTTATTTATTTTTCATTGCCATATCTCAAGTGGGTGAGAAAGAAACATCTCTGACAGCTGACAGCTGACAGCTGGTAACAAGCCTGGCAACTAAATTTAAACTATTATATTTACTTTCTAAATAGTTAGGTCATGATGTTCCATGATGAAGCAATTCTATAAAATATGAACAATATTTCAAAGGAGATCACTTCATGACTTTGAGTAGTTAATAATCATCATTGAAACAGGCAAAAAAGCTAGAATACATACACAAGTAAAATAACTTCCATTCTCATTAATATAATTGATTACATTCCTAATAGCAATTCTATTCTCACTTCATTTATCTTACTTTATAGATGAAACTTAAAGTAGAGCATTGAGGATTAGTTCATTTCTTGATAGCATTCATGCCAGAACAGAAAGTATTTCTTTACACATTGTCCAAATTCTACAAGCCTATACGTTCCCAGAGGTTATGAGATGATCTATTCCCATACCCCTAAATTTATAATGAAATCATCAGATGTAACAATATTTGGAAATAAAGTTCCTAAAGTGATTAAACCTAGATTTTAATACATATGTATATACTTTTCAAAATAAAAATATTTATAAAATATACATATAAATTATAATATGTAAGTATATAAATGTGCATATACAAATATGAAATGTGTTTATGTAGGTCACAATAGCTAGAAAGTAGATTATGGGAGGTTAGGAAGAAATCCTGAGGGGAGTTGGAAAGAACAAGTGTGAGAGAATACATTTGTGAGAAGAAAGGGAATCATTTTGGGGGGCACAGGCAAGAGAGTGGCATATAATCTTCCTTGTTGTAGCAACTTTTTAAAATCCTGTTTTGACTATAGGTATTTTATTGGTGGTCGTTTGTTCTTGGCTTTATTATGGATTCAGGGAAATAGTCTGTCTTTGAAAGCTTCATTGGATTAACAATAGATTTCCTGTTGGTGATTGAGTGTGGATAGATGGATGCTAGATATGCAGACAGACAGTCAGATACACAAATACACAGACACTCCACTTGTAGATTATTGCTAAACAATTATTGTACAATTTTGATCTATGTGCTCATAGTCAGTTGTCTGTTATAGTACTAGCATAAAGACCTTTTTCTTACATGTGGATAAACCTTTGGTTCCCAGATCTCTTTACTCTGTCTTTTACCTCACTGTTGGTACTTTAAGACTGTTTGAAATTACAGGCTATTAGGAAGGTAATGCCATTAGTGTGTGCCCAACAGAAGATTTTTAATGTATTTGAATTGATCATATCTTTTTTTCACAATTTTAAAAATTGCTTTCTGCATCTCAAGAAGAAACAGCCTTTCTAAATCTATTAAAACTCAAAACTTTGGACTCCATTTTTAGAAAATTTCTGCTTATAGATCTGTCTCTCATTTTCTGAGCTCATTTTTAAAACAAGTGACTAGATATATCAAGGTTCCTATCATCTTTAGACTCCATCATAATTATTCATTAACACTTAAAAATTTACCCAAAACTACCAGTTTGCTAGGTACATGGCCTGCATTTAGGTTTTTGCTTTGATTTTCTTGAAAAAATACCATAATATTTTCATACATCATACCTATATTTGTTTTTAAAAGAACATTGTAACTATTACATTATAGCTTATAGCCTATTGTCTACTCCCAATGCCATGTGAGTTAGTATTTTACTACTCTATGACCTTACTTCAACTTACTGGATTTTAAAATTTAGGTTACCAATAACAACAGTACACAAACATTATGGAAAGTAACATTCTCATAAAATTAATTAATTTTTCTGATAGTCTCATGTGGTTTCCTTTTCCCTAAACATGTAAGTCTATATTTTCAATAGTCTCCACTTTCAGTCAGACTTGTTATTGCCCAGTGTTACACCTCTCTGTAAATAAGTAACCCAATCTATAAATCCTTCGCTTATAATTACAAATATTCACAAAGCACAGATAACCTCTGAATCCACTATTTCTTTTCAGACACACATTTATTTACCTAGTATTTGTAGCCAGAAGCTTTTATATGTCCCACCTGGTCCTATAGCTACTTATAAAGCAATCACTCAGAGGCTTAATATTACTATATTTTTTGTCAGATGCTCAGGCTTATTATTGGCTAGCTTTTACATTGAAATTCACCCATTTCTATTAATCTGTGTATCACCAAATAATCTGTGACTTACTGGTGATGCTTGGACATCTTTCTCCTTTGGCAGCGGGATGGCACCTCCTTGACTCCTGTGTCTCTGGTTGGATTTCCTACCTAACTATATTTTGCACTGCCATAAACCAAAGCAGCTTTATTCACCAATCAATAGTAGCAGCACATATTTGCAGCGTAAAGAAGGACACCACGTCAAGTATAGATACTCCTGATCTCTAGCCTGGATTATGTACTAGATGTTGAAAAGATCATCTATTCTATCACTTTTCTAATTAAGTCTACATAATAATCTTAGAAGATAAAAATGGTCAGTTTTCACCATGGTTTTGTGCCTTTTTCCAATTTGTATTTTGAAATCCTATCCTCCAAATTGATGCTAGGTATACATGGGACTTAGGTGGTGAGAATGGATCTCTTGTGAATATGGTTAGTGAAGTTATAGAGTTATTTTTTTTCTTCAGCTATGTAATGCATAGAAATCAGATGTCTGTGAACTAGAATATTGATTCTCACCAGAATGTTTTTATTTTTTTCTTGACTTCTATTTTACCATGTCCATAATTCAGTAATGTGTTATTAAATCTTCATAAGATCATATAATTATGAGACACTTATTTTACAGTTGATTTTGAGTCTCATTGTTTTCACACAGTACATATGAAGGTACTTCAATATGACTGAGTGTGTTAATTCTTATTTTTAGTCCCAAGATGTGGTTTATTTTAGAGAAGCTCCCATGAGCATCTTAATAAAATGTATATCCTTTGGTGTTTGAGTGGAATAATTTGTTGACATCTGTCAAGTCCATTTGATGAATGATTTCATTTAATTATGATGTTTTTCTGTTTAGTTTTGTCCACATGACCTGGCTTCTTTTATTTATGGACTGTTGCCTACTGGTGTAAGCTGAAATAATCCTTTTCCACCACAAGATGCTTTGCTATCATGGTGTTTTTATTACAAGAATAGAAACCCTAATTAACACAGCTGGCTTGGTGGACATGAAATATTTTGACCTGTTAAACCATAGAAAGTTTGGTAGGTAGTATTCTAGTTTGGCATCTGTGGTCTTTTAGAACTTGAAGCCTCTGGTTTTTCAAGTTTCCATTGAGAAGTTGTCTGTTAGTCTGCCTTTGTAGGTGACTTGAGGCAGTTTCCTTGCAGTATTCAATACCCCTTCTCTACTCTGTATATTTAATGTTTTTACTTTACTATGCTTTGGAGAGCTGTTTTTTATAGTCTTGTCAATTTAGTGTTCTGTGTGCCTCTTGTATCTGTTTGAATATGTATATTTTTAGTTTTGCAAAGTTTTCTTCCATCACTCTGTTGAAGATACAGTGTAAGCCACTGATCTGAGGTTCTTCTTGTCTGTGACCATAACTTGAATATTTGATCATTTCATAGTGCTTACAAGTTCCTGCATATTCTTTTCTTGTGTATGTGTGTGTTTTCTGTATTATTCACTTGTGTGGTCTAATTCCTCTAATTTATCTTCAAGACCTGATACTCTATATTCTGTTTGTAAGGTTTCCTCTGAGTTTTCTAATGGGGTTATTGACTTTTCCAAATTTGTCTGTATATCATGTCATGATCACTTCAATTTTTCTATATTTTTATTTGAATTCATTTTTCGAATACTGGATTGCCTGCAACATTTCATTCAGCCAGATGTCTGTGTTGACTTAGACATCATCTAGACATTTATTTTCTTTACAGTCATGAAGCTGTTTCTTGATATCTGATTTAAATCACTTGAATTCTTTAGTAAAGTTTATGATTGTTCTTTTAAACTCTGTGTCCTGAGGTACATCTAGATAATTCTTGTAAGAGAACATTTCTATTAATAGTAGATCTGGGGGAAATTCTGTCATGGCTGTTCACACTGTGTTTTTTTTTCTTTGCAATCTGATCTGCGCATGTAGACTTTTTATTTGGATGTGTGTCTGATTTTACATTATACATGCATTAATATTGGCTGGGGAAGGAGCTAGGTCCCAGACTGTGACAATTACACATACAATAGTGGGAGTGTTCAGTCTTGTGCAGGAATCCATGTTCTTGGAACGCAATGTCTAAATTCAGCCTACTGTATGTTTTTATAAATGAAGGCTTATTAGCATATATCTTTGTTCATATGCATATCTATAATGTAAATATAATCTCAAGCTATCTTGGTGGAGTTACAACAGTGTTCTTTGTCACTGAAATAGTTGTTACCTGGCCCTTTCCAGAAAGTAGGTTAGTCTATGCTCTCAGTGAGGTGATTTCAGTTCACTTTTAAAATCCAATAGGTGCTGTTTCAGGGGCAACATCTATATGATAGATTTGGATTCATATACTTAACAACTTTCTCAGCTCTGTAGCTTTGAAAAAAGTATACCTTGTACTCTAATTTATAATCTCAAAATGAAGACAATGATATAGTGGGAAATTACCAATATGGAGCCAAGTAGAAATATAAGGGTATTTAATAGGGAAAAGCCTTACTTACAGATCGACCCAGCCAACTGGCATGGCAGCAGTCTGTACAGCAAGCCAAAAGGGTGAAAACCGAAAGTGAAAGTCAGCCACCTGAAACTCTTACTCTACTTCACCCTGACCTAAGCAGGTGCGGCTACAGTTTCCCCTACAATTCCCCTTTTAGTCTAAAAGAGGATTAAAACTTAACAGTGTAAAGTAGGCAAAATTAACAATCATAAAGGTGAAATATAAGGAGATACAACAATCTACTTATGTCACATCCTAACTATCTATTTTAACTAAACCCTAAAGTCATCTGAAAGAGGTGTCCAAACCTGAACACCTCCTTCCAATCCCAACCATAAACAGTAGGAAGCTATCCCTAACTAGGAAT
Organism: Cricetulus griseus; assembly: GCF_003668045.3. Lineage (NCBI taxonomy): Eukaryota > Metazoa > Chordata > Mammalia > Rodentia > Cricetidae > Cricetulus > Cricetulus griseus. The sequence continues at coordinate 7,095,447 of NC_048604.1, forward strand.
ATACACTATCCTAAATGACAACAATGGGGAAAGGGGGCATAACATCCTCCAATTTACTTCCTGCTGAAATGGTATGACGATAGCCTTGTGGGGTCCTGTAGGAAGAAAATGTTAGTATAGTGAAAGTCTTGAATGGATGGTATCCAGTCCATGTTAGATGGGATTTGCTTGATTGAAGATCCTACTTGAAATCCTCAACTTGATTGAAGTCAGTACCCGAAGCTCTGGCGGGAGTGTCAGTTGTTTATAAATGTTTATTTTCATTTAAGTGGGGTTAGTTATAAATGATAATTAGCATAGTCAATTTATTTTAAAGAAAAAAAGGGGAATAGGATATAGGAATGAATACTTTGCATTGGTATAGATTTTCATTTATTGATACAACTTTAAGGTCAATTTTGTGATATGTATATGTCTCCTCTTGTTTAGGTATTGTGTTTATACAGATCTTTTACCTATCATAGTCAGAATTTATAATTAGGTTAATTAGGTTTTCTAGATATACAGAGATATATTTGAGATGGAGAGGTATTCTTCAAACCTTTCAAAGACCTACAGAAATATGGCATGTAAATGGTTTAAGTTTTTTCTTGGCAATAAGACACAACTGCTCCTGGCACACCAATTACGTCAGAAAGGAGGATGGGCATCGAAGAAACTCGTTATGGAGTTTGCTTTCAACATGGCAAGACTAGCCATTTGGGCAAGAAACTGCTCTTGCCTGGACTGTTTGTTGCTGTATAAACTGGACATGCAGGACCCACAAGAAAATGACTGTTGAACTTGCAAAACAAGACAGCATTGAAGGGTTCCTGTTGAAATGGAGAAGTGTGCCAGACACCCTGTGGCCTATGGGCTGAAAATGGATGCCCCAACGTTACAGAGGAACTTTGAGTGACTGTCCAGGTAGAGGATGTCTCTGTCAATTATAGAGTTTATTTTAGTAAAGTACCTCAAGGATATGATTGAAATAGGAATGCATACAGTTTTAAATAGATATTTTTGGTTAATAACTTAACTACAGTTTTATTTGCAAACTCCATGTTTAAACTTAATTAACTCATGGGTTATCCTATTGTAGGAGCTACCTAGATTTTCTATGTATTACTTTAGATTCTAGTACATCTGCTAAGAAGAAACATTATCTTGACATATTATTTTACCTGAAAATTATCCTCTTTTTAAATTATCATGAAAAAAATCCATCTCAGATTGGCTTGCTAGTGGACAAATTCACCTATTAGTCTAATATCCCACTTGACCTAACTTTTTAGACCCTCTCACACTTATAATGATTTCTCACATATCAAAAAAGTAGCAGAAAGATGAAAAGAGGCAGCATTTCTCACACTGAAAATTTTGGGTTTTTTATGGCCATATAATTTTACTTCTAGAAACTTCTTAAGAAACAACTGTATTTTAATGGAAAGCTTATTGAGAAAAGATATTTGTTATACAATTGTCATGATGGAAATGTTGAAATAATTGTTAAGATTCACTGAAATTTTACTATGAGCCAAACATCAGGCTAAAAATTAACTAATTTTATCTCTGTTAAGGACTGTTTTTTTGGCAAGTATTTCCTTATGTTGATCTCTCAAGAATGGAGAAAATTGCATGTTCCTATTCACTCTGGTTGGGTGAGTACATTTTCTGGATGATGAGGTGAGAGTCAAATATTTACTATTTACTACCTAGATGATTCAATTCTCATGTGGAGTGTCTTAAGAACTCCAATTTCTTTTTCTGTGGCAGGATTTCTACCTTAGCTGAAAACACTGACTTACTGAACTTTTAGGACACACATAGCTCCACAGTTGATTTCTGAGAAGCAAAACTGATGTCAGATCCCCTAGAAGTGGTGTTACAGATGGTTATGAGCAAATATACTTATTAATAAGTGGATATTAGATGTAAAGCAAAGATTATCTAGGCTACAATCTACAACCCCATAGAAGTTAGGTAAAAAGGGATCTCTAAGAGGGACACACATGGAGGGCCCCAGGAAGGGAAAATAGCTAAGATTTCCCGGGTAAACAGGGAAGGGAGATAGAAGGCAGGGGATGGGGGATGGTAGAATGAGGGGTTAAGAAAACCCAGTTGGGGGAGGGCCAGAGGGGGATACCAATGAAAAAGACTATCTTGATAGAGGGTTGTGGGCTTAGGGAGAAACTTGTTGCTAGATAAATTCTCAGGAATCTGCAAAGATGACCCTAGCTAAGACTCCTAGCAATAGTGGGGAGGATATCTGAATGGGCCTTCTCCTTTAATCAGATTAGAGACTAATTGTCATAATAGAATGTACATCCAGTAACTGATGGAAGTAGATATAGTGACCCACAGCCAAGCATAGCACTGAGCTCCTGGAATTCAGTTGAAGAGAGAGATAAGGGAACAGATGAACAGGGGGGTCAAGACCTTGATCCGGAAAACCACAGATACAGCTAACCTGAGCTAGTAGGAGCTCACAGACTATGGACTCACAGCTGAGAAAGCTGAATGGGACTGCATTTGGCCCTCTCAGTGTAGGTGACAGTTGTGTGGCTTGATCTATTAGGAGGGTGGACTGGCAGTGGCACAAAGACCTATTCCAGGTGGATGAACTGGCTTTTTGGAGTTCACTCCCTATGTTGGGATACCTTGCTCAGCCTTGATGAGTGAGGGCTTGTTTCTGCCTCATCTTGGTATGCCAGACTTTGTTTACTCCCCAAGGAAGGCCTTACCCTCTCTGAGGAAGTTTGAGGGTAGGAAAAGGAGAGGGAGGGGAAACTGGGGTCGGTATGTAAATTTTAAGTAATTTTTTAGAAAGAGAAAAATAATTCAATCACTTATTCATCCAGTTGTTTATTGATACAGATTTTTTCTACATAGCTCAGAGGGACCCAGAAGTTGCTGTGTAGCTGAGGTTGGCATCAATCTTGTACCAATCCTTCTGCTTCTTCCTCCAAGATACTAGAATTGCAGTCATGTGCTACCAGTGCTGTCTGTTAGTTGCTATTTTAGGCCATCGAAATTGGGCATGATTTATTACTAAAGTAAAACTAGGTTCATTTTGATGGTTCCAATCCTCATGAAAACTCTGGGAGTGAAACAATGTTTCATAAATTTAAACTGAGGTGCTGAATAGAATGCTCAGCAGTTAAGAGCATTCTCTGATTTTCCAGAAGACCCAAGTTTGGTCCCTAGCACCTACATTGATTATAACCACTTATAACACCACCCCCAGGGGATATAACATCCTATTTTTTCTCCCAGGACATCAGTACACATAACACACACACACACACACACACACACACACACACACACACACACACACACACACACGTTGACAAAGATGATAATGAAAATAAATCTCAAAACTTTTACAAATATAAAAGTTGATCCTACAAAGATTAAATAAATTCCACAAGGCTACATAGGTAGGAATTGTTAGTTGTACATTATGTAACTCTAGACAGTTCAGCTCAAGAGACAACACTTATAAATACTGTACATTGTACCCTAAAAAGCTATAACTACAGCCACAAATAAATGAGTTTTGCAAATGACCTGAATGTGCTTGTAAGTGGGTTTTTCCTAAAAGACCAATTATTGGCTTCTTAATTTTTATCTTGGAAGTCCTCAGTGGATAACACTGTTAACCCATTGCTGTAATCATGAGTTGTAGAAAGGATGAGATGATAAATATACATGTGCTCTTAGGCTATTGGCTTGTGGTACTTTGTTATATGAACCTAAATAGTTAATAAACCTTAACTTACCTCAAATGTTGTAACCATAGCTTATGAATACTTTATTCAAAGAATACTTTTGTCTAAAAATATTGTCTTTGAGGGTCAGCTTCAAGTATTCTACTCAATGTGTTCATCTCCTTGGTGGAAAATAATGAATGATTTCTCATCAGTTGAAATTTCTACATACAAAGTTGTAGTGGGTAGTTTCCAGTGCCTCTACTGCTAAATTTTCTTTTGCTATACAGAATATCACTTGAGCATATGTTATTTTTTTAAAAAAATGGCTGTTTTCAGCTTCTTTCTTATACTTACATGCATATACATTTGTTTTGGATCAGTTTTTCTATAAAAGAATTCTGGGCTTCCAGATACCTAAGTCAGTTAACAAAGTATGATAGAAATGAATACAAAACATATGCCTATATTTTAACTGAATAACTATCTTGTATTTGTTAAAGGTAGTCATAACATTTGAAGGGTCCCAACTTGGAGCCTCCATGTTGAAAGGAAGTATATACTAACTATATGAAGAAGTAGTTAGCCAACACCCACCTTTTCAAGTTATCCCAGATGAGGCTGCTGACATTATATCTGAAAAGGCTTTGTGGATTATTCTATTAATATTACTACAATAAACTTTCTGATAATGATTAATATTAATGCATAGACAATATAAATTTTCCATGATTCTGGTAGCTATGATGTCTCAAAATCTAAGTGATGACAGGATTGATTGGTATCTGGTGAAGGATACTTTTTGCTTCCAAAATGGCATAATTATTGCTGTGTTCTCCACAGTGAAGGGATTTGATTTTTATTTTCTCAAAGGTCAGAAAGGATGAGTCGGGGAGGGTGATGGAATGGGGGATAGGTATGTAAATATGAGTAATCAAAAATAATTTTTAAAAAAGAAAACACAAAATAAAACTGCCGAGCTGACTCCAGAAAAGCATCTAATCTTATTTATAGTCATCATGACTTAAGAACTTCCTAATGGCCACATCTCTTAACTGGAATTAAGTTTCAACATTAATTTTGAAGGTAACATTATCATGCAAATTTAAGAAGCCAGATCCAGCAAAAAATGTGGATAATATAAAAATAGCCAAACTAATTGCACATAGGCAAAAGTGTTGCAAGAATCATCGAATTAAGCTATTTTGAATCATAAAAATCTGTGATGATTTGTTAATCAGAAAATACCAATATTGCATTTAAATTCCAATTTCCACCTTGTGACACATAAAATTATGCTAAATTTAAGTTAATGTCATTGAGCATGGGCTCACTCTCAGATTGGAATCCTTTAATATTCTATGTCCACAGTTTATAAGTTGTGTTTCATATTAAATATTAAATATTTTGTTATGAAGAAAAAATGAAGTAAGTATTAATTTACCATATAGTTATAGATCATATGTGGAGAAGTTAAATCAAGGAAAGAGACAAGCAAGTAACAACCACAGTATATGTATTATTACTGTATATTGACTTTTCATTGAATTTCAAATAAATTGATTCAGATAATACATTCAATTGAATTTGATATCATTTCTTAAGGTTTTTAGATTTATTCACATTATTTTACATATAAGTAATTATTTTATTTCATATAACTACTTTAAATTCTTCAAAATAAATGCCACTTACAGTTGACTCAAAATTCACTCATCACAAATAATGTGGTTATGAACACATTATATACAAGTCATTATGTAATGTACTTTTTTAATATTTGAATCTTTTATTCATTTATTTTTTCCTGGGGGAAATTTTATTTTTTTTATTTTTTTATCTTTTTCCAACTTTTTAAAATTTCAATTAGAAACAGGATTATTTTACATGACAATCCCAGTTCCCTTATCTTCCCTTACCACCTCCCCACCACTAAAACCCTACCTATCACATATCCTTTCTGCTCCCCCTGGATGGTGAGGCCTTCCATAGGGTGTCATCAGAGTCTATTGTATCCTTTGGGATAGGGCCTAGGCACACTCCAGTGTGTCTTGGCTCAGGGAGTATCCCTCTATATGGAATGGTCTTCCAAAATCCACACCTATGCTAGGGATAAGTACTGAACTACTGCAGGAGGTCTGGTAGATTTCTGAGGTTTCTTCACAGAAACCCATGTTCTATTTTAGCCTACTTCATTAGTATTTTATTTAATAGTCATATGTTACAATAAATCTTTCTGCCAAAAGCTGCCTTAGCCCCACCGCCATGTGTGAGCTTTACACCAGCCACCCGCCTGAGTTAGGGCCCAAATGCATACACAGAAACTTGTATTAGGTATAATGCTGCTTGGCCAATGACTAGGATTCTTATCAGATAGCTCAGTCTTAACTATCATAAACAGATATATTTTATAAGACTTATCTTATTGGACGCCTTATTGCCGTCCCTCCTTGCTGGTGGATCACATTGTGCCACTGGAGCAGAAGCAGACGGGAAAAGAGGGATGCTTCTTGTTTCTCCTTTTTTAAATATGAGTCTTCTTGCTATGTCACTTCCTGCCTGGATCATCATTTCTCTACTGCATTTCCCAGAATCCTCTTTGACTCCTAGTCCTGTCTAACTTGCTGTCTCATTGGCCAAACAGTATTTTATTTAACAATCAATAAGATAAACACACACAGAGGTACTTTCCCCATCATCTCCTCTTTTCTGTCTAAATAAAAGGGATAACTTATCTTTTATAATAACTGAAGAAAACTATAACCATAACTATCTGTCTTTAACTCTATCAAAGACCACAGAAGGATAATATATAAACTCTAGAATTGACAGAGACATCTTGCTACCTGGACAGTCACCCAAAGTTCCTCTGTAATGTTGGGGCATCCATCTTTAGCCCATAGGCTACAATGAGTCTGGCACATTTCTCCATTTCAACAGGAACCCTTCAGCATTGTATTGTTTTGTAAGTTCAGCAGTTATTTTCTTGTGGGTCATGCATGTCCAGTTTATACAACAACAAACAGTCCAGGCAAGAGCAGTTTCTTGCCCAAATGGCTAATCTTGCCATGTTGAAAGCAAACTCCATAACGAGTTTCTTCCATGCCCATCCTCCTTTCTAATGTAATTGGTGTGCCAGGAACAGTTGTGTCTCATTGCCAAGAAAAATCCTAAACCTTTTAAATGCCATATTTCTGTAGGTCTTTAAAAGATTTGAAGAATACCTATTTATCTCATATACATCTCTGTATATCTAGAAAACCTAACTAACCTAATTATAAATTCTGACTATTATAGGTAAAAGATCTGTATAAACAAAATACCTAAACAAGAGGAGACATATACATATCAAAAAATTGAACTTAAAGTTGTATCAATAAATGAAAATATATACCAATGTAAAGTATTCATTCCTATATCCTATTCCCATTTTTTTCTTTAAAAAATGACTATGCTCATTATCAATTATAACCAACCCCATTTACATGAAAACAAACATTTATAAACAGTATTTGGGAATATGGGCATTGTTCAAACATTTCTCTGCTAACTGTTTATGTTTGAGTCCCACACAGCCAATGAAGACCTGCCTTACAGCAATCCTTGAACACCCCAGAAAGAAAATAGGCCACACCTCCTTGACTGCACTGGATCCAACTTGTTCCATTTCAACTGACACTCCGGCCAAAGCTTTGGGTACTTACTTCAATCAAGTTGAGGATTTCAAGTAGGATCTTCAATCAAGCAAATCCCATCTAACATGGACTGGATACCATCCATTCAAGACTTTCACTATACTAACATTTTCTTCCTACAGGACCCCACAAGGCTATCGTCATACCATTTCAGCAGGAAGAAACTTGGAGGATGTTATGCCCCCTTTCCCCATTGTTGTCATTTAGGATAGTGTATATACCTAGTTAGGGATAGCTTCCTATTGTTTATGGTTGGGATTGGAAGGAGGTGTTCAGGCTTGGACACCTCTTTCAGATTAATTTAGGGTTTAGTTAAAATAGATAGATTGTGACATAAGCAGATTGTTGTATCTTCTTATATTTCAACTTTATGATTGTTAATTTTTGCCTACTTTACACTGTTAAGGTTTAATCCTCTTTTAGACTAAAAGGGGAATTGTAGAGGAACCTGTAGCCAAGCCTGCTTAGGTCAGGGTGAAGTAGAGTAAGAGTTTCAGGTGGCTGACTTTCACTTTCGGTTTTCACCCTTTTGGCTTGCTGTACAGACTGCTGCCATGCCAGCTGGCTAGGTTGCTCTGTAAGTAAGGATTTCCCCTATTAAATACCCTTATATTTCTACCTGACTCCATATTGGTAATTTCCCATTATAGTCATACATGCAAATAGTATTTTGGATCAAATCTAAACACAGCTCTGTCACCTTTAATCCCTCCCTCGTCATCCACCCAAACCATTTTCCCTCCCAACTTCTTGTTTTCCCCCCACACACTTTTTATGTAAAAATGAGTGTTTCCAGTATGTTCATGGTTCTGAGACTATCTACTAGAATGTGGGTAGCTTCTCAGGGACTGCATCATTAAAAAGAAAAGATGTTCCTTTCCCTAGAAGCTACCAATTATCAGTAACTTCTCAGCTAATGATAAGCACTCATCTGTGCTGGGATTTGGCTGTTTAAATCCTGTGCATGATGAGTACATGTATACATACATGTATACTGTGTACAATCACACCTGATAAATATAGCTATCTGTACCCTGTAGTTACTGCAAATTTTCTACCTGAACATCCTTGATTATCTCTGAGTCTTTAAGGGAAGGGAATGTGATATAATTGATCCACACAGGTCAATGAATTCCACAGGCTCTTATTCTTTGCTTGTTGACTAGATGTGAATCTGTATTAATCACCACATGTCTGTAAAAAGAAGTTTCTGTCTAGAAGGTTGGGAGATATATTATTCCCTTTGTATAAAGATAAGAACTTACTATGTCCAGCTAGTAGAATAATAGTATAGCTTCTACCCTAGGGACTATTTTCTAGACAAACATGAGTTCTTGGACAAGATAATGGTATTAGACTTATGTTTTTATTTTTTGTTTTTATGGAGTAGGCCAACCAGAAAATGGCTAGCTACTTCTGTAACACTCATGTCACTATTATACCATCGAGGATATTTTACTAGGACAGTTATTCTTATACTTTGTAGAGTTCACAGCTAGACAATACTATTGTAGACTTTTATTTCCAGGTATCATGCACATAAACTTCTATCACTGTGAAAGCTTGCCAGTAGAAATGATGCTTCCATATTGGAACTAGCTTTATTTATCCACATTCCATGATTCAGGTATATAGTGTCTTCATCAATAGCATCTTCAATTGTATTCTGGAGAATAATAAAAGAAACAATAGTGTTTAATTTCTGTGTTGGGGAGTCTATGGAAACCTCCTGACAGCTAAAAAATAGGTATCTCATATCTGGCACTTTTCTTTTTAATTGACCACTTATGGACTCTGGGGTAGGCATTGCACACCATTACAGGGTAACTCTATTGAAACCCATTTGTATATGTCTGTGTAAATATTTGGGAAAGTAAGAAAGGCCATGGGAATAGGGGGATATAATGCAGGTAGAAAGGGCAATAATTGAATGCAAAGCGTTGATTGTATTTGGGATAGGAAAGCAGAATAAAGATTATGGTCTGGGGTAACTGATAATAAAGACCTTCGGAAATGTCATGTGAAAAGCTATTATATAAAAAGGGTTTTAACTTTTTAGTAAATTCCAAGGAAATCATTATCCAGATCATGTAAGAAATTTAAATAAAAAACTAGACAAGCTTTCATAAAGTAATTGTATTATTTTAGAAATTTATGAGAAAAATAGTTTCTTAACAACCTGAAAAAATTTCAGTGTCATATATTTGTTATTTTTGTGATTATGACATAATTACATTATTCCCTCCTTCTGTCCCTATAAATAATCCCATATACCTCACCCTGCTCTTTGTTTTCTTTTATCATTTTTGACTTTATAATTACATTTCTTCCTTCCCTTTCTTCCCCCAAATTCTTCAGTATACCCCTCCCTAGTCATCTTAAAATTCTTGTCTTCTTTTTATTAATTGTTATTGCATGCATATATGTAGTTGTGTCATTTTTTAGATTTTTATTTATCCTACTTGGCATATAATAATAATGACAAAATATATATTTCCTCAATAACTAATTATCATGTCACATTCTGATAAGTGTCTGTCATTCATATATCATATTTTCTGTTGTCTATTCAAATGTGTTGCTCAACATTTTAGTGGCTGCTTGATTATTATTGATTTGTAAAATCAATTAAGTTTCATATTTTTACTTTTAAGTTTAGGATTCTCAAAAACAATTTAATTGATATGATGTGAGAACTGAGGGTTGTGGTTTATTTTTGTTTTCTATTTACCTTTGCTTTCAGAAATTTGACTATGATATGATATACCTAGATAGTTTTTTCCTTTGTAAATATTGTGTTAATTGTCAAAGTACCATGAAAAAATAATTGATAAAAACTTCTTAAGGAAGTAAGGATTTATTTTGGGTCAGAATTCCTGGGTGGAATCCATCATGGTAACAGGAGGTTGCTGGTTATTTTTTATCTGTAGTTGGGTAGGAGGAGGTGATGGATACTGGTACCAAGTTAGATTTCCTTTTTATATAGTCTAGGATGCCAGTCTATGCAAGGATGCCATATACAATTAGCATAGTTCTCCTCTACTTAGTTAATGAGACATAAACAATCCTTTGCAGACATGCAGGTTTGTCTCATATAAGTCTAGATCATGTCATGTCAACAATTCACAATAACCACTACAAACATCATATAAGTGATTCCTTGAATTTGAATGAAGTGACTTGAACTTTGAAATATATTTTAAAGGCAATTTAGGGAATTTGTCCGCTATTTGTTCTAGTCTTTTTATGCCAATTTCTGCTTTTCATTTTGATATATACATTGCATAAATGTTGAAGGCTTTTCCAATGCTTTGGAGGTTGTTGATATTAAGTTCTATTTCCCTTTAGATTTTAGAAATTGTTCAAAGATAGGATCATTTTTTTAATCCATTTAAGGCTTTCATTGATTCTGTCATGCAAAATTTGCACTTGAACTCAAACAATAAATTTTTCATTTGAGTTATTGTAGTTTTAAAGTAGGTATTCTCTACTTGATGTATTTTTATAGTTTTCTTGCCTCTGTTTTCATTCAAAATTTCCAATTCCTTTTAACACATTACCCTTTAAAACCCCAGTGGTTTTCTATGGATATATTTATGATTGCTGTTTCAAGGCAATTGCTAAATTTGCCATCTAGGTGCAGTTAGTCTGTGATGATTATTTTTCTGTCTATTACAGGCCACTTATTCCTCTATTACATTTTGAATTATTTTGGTTTGAAACATGCTATTCTTTTGCAGTATATTGTAGTACCTCTGGCATCTGTTGTATTTTTTCATAAATTTTAATCATTAGTATTTATTTAGATTTTGGTTTTAGAATTTTGCCTGGAGTACTATGTAAGTTAACTCTTGTACTTGTTTAGGTCCTGAGAACCAATCTTGAGTACTTTTTCCTTTATATTTTTTCTCTATGATCTTTTTTTCCATATCTGGCTTCATATGAATTGTGCCTGGACTGCAAAGTCAGCCACTGAATTTGAAAACATTTTGTTCTGACACCTTCAGTATAAACTTTTGCAAACTAATCTGTTCATTTCAAGAGGAGCCAATTCCACATAGAGGAATACTCTCTCAACCTAGTCACATGGGGGAGGACCTAGGCGCTATCCCAAATGATATGATATACTATGAAGGCCACCCCATGGAAGACCTCACCCTCCTTGTGGAGAAGAAAGGGGATGGGATAGGGGTTGGTGGGGGACAGGGGAACAGGGGAGGGAGAGGGAACTGGGATTGATGTGTATAAAAAGCTTGATTCTAATCTAAATAAAAAAGAAATAAAGTATATTCTAATTTGCATTCAGCTCTCTATTTCCTTTTTTCATTAGAAATGTTTATTTAAAGTATACAAAATGATGTTTTCATAAATATATCATATATATAATTTATGTTTACAATCAAATATATGTTGACTTAAATACAGTGGATATAAATATTAAATACATATATTTAACATATATTATATAGATATTAAATAAATATATGTAATTGATTTCCATAATCAAGGCAATTAACTAGTAGTATATCTCAGTTTCTATCTTATTGTGACAACAGCACCAAAGATATACTCTGAAAAATTCTCCAGTATGCAAAACCATATCAAGAATACTTTCCATGATGAACTTAGTTCATATTGCTAGAGTTTTCTAGCATGATCTTCTGTGTTTCCTGCTCTATGTGTGGTTTAGCAACCAACTCAGATTGTACAGAAGCTAATGTCAGCACTTCTGTGTATCTAATTTGTAGAATGACCTCCTTAATTTTCTGTCTTGTTTCTTGTTCACCTGGAATCATTTCAACATATCTGGAATAACAAGCCCTTGGGCCTTTCCTCTCTGTCCTTAAATGAGTCTGTCACTTTGAAGCCCGCTAAGCCTTCACTTTTCTGTCTCTCTACTCCCTCCCTCTTACCTTTGCAATTTGAGTTCATCACTACTGCCTGCAAAGGTGCTGTTTTTCCTGTCAGTCTCAAATCACTAAAACTAAAGCTTTGACAGCTGTGTGGAAAGTGTGTGGATGGCAATAACCCAAGAAAAGAAGTATGGAGATTCACAGAAGACTCTTAGCACAATTCTCACCCAATAATTCTCAAAAATAAATCCATTTTGCTTATTTGATTCCCTGTGTCCCAAAGTAGTTTTCAAAGTTTTATTTTTCTAACTTGTATGCTTTTCTTCAGAAGGAAACTTTCACAGTTTGGTTTATTATAAGGCCTAATTTCTGTGCATGATTTTGAATTGTAGCCTGTATTTCACAGATGTTAAGTTGATCAATTGCTTAGTAGAGTGAGCTCTAGTTATTTATCTAGCTTTAAAGACTCTACAGTTATCAGTTATTTAAATCATTTCTGTAAAGTTGTTCATAATAGTCCTTTTTAAATATTTTTTTTAAATTTGACTATACCTACTATTTTTAAGAGTTTAGTTGAGGCATAGTAAAAATAAAATGAACATTACATGTTCAAATATATACTTTGATAAATTTTGACATTTGTACACTTGTGAATTGTGCCGTCAAAGTATTCAGCACCCTGAAAATACTACCTTGTTGCTGTTTTTAGATATTATATTCTCCAAATAACCACTTATTTTTAAAGCCTTTCTGTGTGACTTCTTGTAAACAGTATATTATCTTCGTATTTACCCATGTCACTCCTCTTCTGAGTAGTTACTTCCTCTATGTTATGAGGAATATTTTGTTGTATGGATTTAGTACAGTGTGAATATCTACTCATTAGTTGATAAATATTTGATTTTATAAGGTTTAGGTTTGATCATTACAAATTTAACTGTTATGAATATTTTTAATGAATTCCGTAAATGGTTGTAAGTTCTCATGGTCTATCTTGTGGAAGATGTATTAAGCCTTTATTTTTTTCTTTTATTTTTTGAGATTATAATATGATTAATAATTTACCCTTTCCTTTCTTCCATCCAAACCAGAGCATTTACTCATCCTTTGGCTCTTTTTCAAATTCAAGTCCTCCTTTTTCATTAATTGAAGAATGTTGAGAGTAGGAGAAATAGTTTCTCCCAATTTCAATTGGTTACACATATTGAATGGCCAGACCTGAAAATATACATACAAAGAATATTATACAGATTGAGCATGTTTTACGTGTGTGTGTGTGTGTGTGTGTGTGTGTGTGTGTGTGTGTGTGTACATATATGTATTTAAGGACTAATGAAAATTTTTCTTATATGGTCTTTGGCTTTTGGAAGGAGCAACGTTAACATATACTGCTAATCTTTTGGGGGAAGAAGTCAGAATCTCAAGGATTGAGATTGTCATGTAGACTGTACACATAGATTTGTAATTGGACTAGTTGTACATTTTCTGCTCTGTTGGTAAGACAGGCTTGTTGAATTATGCCTCATCCTTATGTGGAATGCAATGGAGTCAGAACTAGATTGACCACGGTTTATTAAGAAAGTACTTACTCGACGGAGCCAGTCCTGTTCACCCATGCAGGAGAGGGAAAAGAGAGGGCCGCATGCTTGTGTCCGTGATATTCAAAGCCTTGCTGAGTCACTCTGTGCGAGCCCCCAAATGGGCATGGTAGCATTTCTCCCTACAATTCCCCCTTTAGTCTAAAGAGAATTAAAACTTAACAGTGTAATTTATCTGTAATTAATAATCATAAAGTTCAATTAAAAGAAGTTATAATAATCTATTAATGTCACATCCTAACTATGTCTATTCCAACTAAACCTTAAAGTTATCTGAGAGAGATATCCAAGCTTGAACACCCTCTTCCAAACCCAACCTTAAAAAATAAGAAACTAGCCCTGACTAGGTGTCAACAGTGGGGAAAGTAGGCATAGTATTCTCCAAGCTACTTCCTACTGAATTGGGACAATGACAGCCTCATGGGGTCCTGTGAGGAGAAAATGTTAGTGTAGTGAAAGTCCTGAATGGGTTATATCTAGTCCATGTCTGGTGGCAGATGCTTGACTGAAGGTCTAGGTTGAAGTCCTTACGTTGACTGAAGTTCTTCTGCTGATTGTAATCAGTACCCGAGGTTCTGGCCTGAGAGTCAGTTGAAACAAGCAAGTTGGATCCAGTGTACTCCAGAGGGTGTGGCCCATTTTCTTTCCGGAACGTTCAAGGATTGCAGTCAGGCAGTTCTTCATTGTATGTGTGGGACTCAAACATAAACCTTAGCAGAGAAATTTTTACTTTTATATGTATGCATACCGGGAAAGGCAACAATGGGAAAATAACAACTATGAGGGAATGTATACCTTGAGAGAAAGAGCCAAGAAAAGATAAATGACAGTCCCCAGTTTTTCTCCTATTCTGTATTGCATCAAGTGGCTTCTTGATATAATGCAAAATCTCTGAATTTCATTTTAACAACACGCTTGGATTTAGAGGAGGAAAGCCAAATCCAACTCTAAAGTCAGCATTGGTTTAATTGAATAGGGACTAGGAAATAAAGAGAATTAGAATTCTCTGAGAGACAGCTGAAGAGTTCAACATATGGCACATTCCTTTTGATTGATGGTTATAGCTACATTCTCTCCTTTAAGTATCTACCCATGCAGTATCCTTGACTTATGGAGATGAGTTTTCCTGTGAAGATAAAAACAAATCACATCCCTTTATTTTGTGAGGTTTCTATACTTTTTGAGATATACTTTGGTAGATTACCTGTCCTGTCTCCTCATGGAGAGGTTTTTCTTTTTCAACTTGATCTTTTTAATTTTTTAATTTGAATTAGAAATAAGATTGTTTTACATGCCAATCCAAGTTCCCTCTCACTCCTCTCCTCCCTTATTACCCCCCTCAACTAAAACCCTAGCTATCACTTATGCTTTCTGCTCCCCAGGGGGTGAGGCCTTCCATGGGGGGGCATCAGAGTCTATCATATCCTTTGGGATAGGGCCTAGGCCCACCTCCGTGTGTCTTGGCTCAGGGAGTATGTCTCTATGTGAATTGGGCTCCCAAAGTCCACACCTATGCTAGGGATAAGTACTGAACTACTACAAGAGGTCCTGTAGATTCCTGTGGTCTCCTCACCGAAACCCACGTTCCTGGGGTCTGGATCAGTCCCATGCTGGTATCCCAGCTATCAGTCTGAGGACCAAGAGCTTCCCCTTGTTCAGGTCAGCTGTTTCTGTGGGTTTCACCAGCCTGGTCTGAACCTCTTTGCTCATCACTCTTTCTTTTCTGCACCTGAATTCCAGTTCAGTTCAGTGATTAGTTGTGGGTGTCTGCTTCTACTTCCACCAGCTGCTGAATGAAGGCTATAGGATGGCATATAAAACAGTCATCAATCTCATTATCAGGGAGGGCATTTAATGTAGCCTCTCCTCTGTTGCTTAGATTGTTAGTTGGTGTCATCTTTGTAGATTTCCAGACATTTCCCTAATGCTTGATTCATCTGTAAACCTAAAATGTCTCCCTCTATTATGGTATCTCCCTTCTTGTTTTCTGTTTTCTTAATTTTTTTATTATTTCAAGTTGGGAACAAGCTTGTTTCACATGTAAGTCCCTTCTCCCTCTCCCTCCCCTCACTCCCATCCCTTCTCCCCCACCCCCAACCTAGTCCCACCCCATCCATCCTCCACTCCCCAGGCAGGGTAGGGCCCTCAACGGGGGCTCTGCAATGTCCACCAAAGCATCCTGTGCTGGGCCTGGGCCCTTCCCCATGTGTCCAGGGCCAGAGTGCATCCCTTCAGGTGGGATGGGCTCTCAAATTCCCTTCTTACACCAGGGAAAATTACTAATCCACTATCAGGGGCTCCCTGGAGTGCAGAGGCCTTCTTATTAACATCCATGTTCAGGGGTCTGGATAAGTCCTGTACTATCCTCCCAGACAGCATCTGGGGTCGATGTGCTCCCCCTTGTTCAGGCCAACTGTTTCTTCGGGTTTCTCCAACCTGGTACAGACCCCTTCAATCTTCATTCCTCCCTCTCTTCAACTAAATTCCAGATTTCAGCTTAGTGTATATCTGTGGATGTCAGACTCTGCTTCCATCAGCCACTGGATGAGGGCTCTAGGATGGCATAAAGAGTAGTCATCAATCTCATTTTAGGGGAAGGGCATTTAGGTTATGCTCTCCACCATTGCCTCGATTGTCAGATCGTGTCATCCTTGTAGGTCTCTGGAAGTCTCCCTAGTGCTAGATCTCTCCTCAAACCTAGAGTAGCTCCCTGTAATATGGTATCTCTCATCCTGCTCTCCTCTAATCTTCCCCCAACTCAGTATTTCTGCGCCTCCATTTCCTCTCCTCCACGCCTCTTCTCCTGCTCTTACTGTGGCAGCTCCCTCTCCCCTACCATCATGCTCCCAATTAGCTCAGGAGTTCATGCCACTTCCCATTCCTGGCAACGTAGTCACAAAAAGACAAACATGGTATGTACTCACTCATATATGAATTTTAGACATAGAGCAAAAGATTAACTTCTTGTTTTCTTCTATTCTTCCCTTGACTCAAACTTTCTGATCCTTCATGTCCTCCTTACCTCTCCTCATCTCCCCTTCTCATTCTCCTTGCTCCCTCCCCCCTCCTACCTTGCTCCCAATTTTCTCAGGAGATCTTGTCCCTTTCCCCTTTTCCAGGGGACCATGTTTGTCTCTTTTAGGGTTCTCCTTGTTTATTAGCTTCTCTGGCAGTGTGGAATGTAGGCAGGTAATCCTTTACCCTAAGTCTAAAATCCACATATGAGTGAGTACATACCATGTTTGTCTTTTTGTGACTGGGTTACTTCTCTCAGAATGGTTTCTTCTAGTCCCTCCATTTTCCTGCAAATTTCAAGATTTCATTGTTTTTTTTTTGTTTTGTTTTGTTTTTCTGCTGAATAGTAGTCCATTGTGAAATGTACCACATTTTCTCTATCCATTCTTCAGGTGAGGGGCATCTAGGTTGCGTCCAGGTTCTGGCTATTACAAATAGTTCTGCGATGAACATCATTGAACAGATGTCCTCATTGTATGAATATACTTCTTTTGGGTATATGCCTAAGAGTGGGATTGCTGGATCTTGTAATAGATTGATTCCCATTTTCCTGTGCAACAACCATACTGATTTTCAAAGTGGCTGTACAAGTTGGCACTCCCACCAGCAGTGGAGGAGTGTTCCCCTTTCTCCACATCCTCTCCAGCATAAACTGTCATTGGTGTTTTTGATTTTAGGCATTCTAACAAGAGTAATATGGTATCTCAGATTGGTTTTGATTTGCATTTCCCTCATGGCTAATGATGTTGAACACTTTCTTATGTGCCTTTCAGCTATTTTAGATTCCTCTACTGAGAAGTGTCTGTTTAGTTTTGCACCCCACTTTTTAATTTCATTGTTTGTTGTTTTGCTGGCTAGCTTCTTGAGTTCATTGTATATTTTGGATATCAGCCCTCTGTCAGATATGGGGTTGGTGAATACCTTTTCCCAATCTGTGGGCTGCCATTTGGTACTACATTCACTGCTCAGAACAATTTCAAGGAGATTAGCTGATGATCCAGCCTCACAGACTACTCTAGCCAGGACTTGAGACAAGCCCTGCACTTTCCCATTATGCAAAGACTGAATAAAATTGATACAGTTTGACAGTTAACTCATTTTTTTTTAGTATCCCCTAAGTATGCCGTCTGTTGCCGGGAAGCAGGAAGTAAATTTAAGAACAAGACTTCCACATTCCTAACAGGTCGGTGGGTGGTTTGGGGTCATTAAATAGGATATGGATATTTGCCATTGTTTAGGGAGTTTGATTACAAAATGTTGTTGGTTACAGTCAAGAAGAATGTTGAACAGAGGGGATTACACTCAAGGTTTCCATTTGGAAATAAAAAGAGGACACATATATGATAGGATAAAGATGAAGGTTGGGTTTAAATGTGCCCAGCAGACCCAAGATAAATGATAATTAGGTAAATATTAGGGAATCAATTACACAATAATAGTAAATAATTGCAGTTGCCTTCTTTCTCCATAAGATGAAGTGTCTACTCTTCTGATTCTCTCACTACAACCCAAGAGAGTGAGCCAGCCTCTCCTCTAACTTATAAGGGGTCACTCTGAATACCTGAAATCATGCCCATAGGGTGTGGCCACCACAGCAAATTCACTGGCAAAGCAAGTTGCCACTACATAAAGAAGGTAGATTATTGAATCTATTCTGAAAAGAAAAAAGGGAGGATATAGATAAGATAAAAGGTAGATCATTGAATCTACCCTCAAAAATCAACTACTAGTTTTTAATAATTTACATTGGATTGGACATTTGTATATTGTATACAAATATTGTATATTGGTACAAATTTGAAATTAATTGTTTAAAATATACTATACATACATTTCCAATATTGTTCAGGGTATTTTGACTTTACAGTTCATTTGGCAATGTAATGCAAATTTCTAGTCCTTGAAAGTTATTATTATCAACTATATGGGATAATAAGGAAATATAGATTAGTATTTAGTCAGATATTACAATCAAATTTGTAGTCATATTAGGTACTTTTCAAGGTCAAACAGAGTTATATTTTAGAAGACAGGTAATTTTCAAACACTTCAGAGATCTACAGACTATGGCATTTAACATGTTTTAATAACATAGTTTCTTTTTTTATGCCTGCTCCTGGCAGCACCAATCTACTTCAAAGAATTATTTTGAGTGTAGTTTCTGTCATTTCTAAGAGACACAACTTCACAATAAACTCCCTGATCCCCTCTCTGTCTCTTACAGTCTTTAAACCCCTCTTTCTCAATATTCCCTGAGCCTTAGGTGTAGGAATGCTTAACAGGTGAAGGAATGCTGTACAGATGCATCCACTGGGACTGGGCTCCCCAGCTATGCATTTTGGTTGGTTTTTCTATAGTGGTTTCCCTCTTCTGCAAAGAGAAAATTCCTTGATGAAGCTAAATACTACACATAACTGTGGATATAAGAACAGATAATTATAGTTTACTCTTAGGCATTATGCTAGTTTAGTAAATTAGTGGTTATAGATTCTCCTCCAGCAACCATGATTTCACTAATACTGAGTGGTTAGCTAAGTTTTCAGCACCAAGCAAGGTATGCCTCCTGTTGAGCAGGTCTTACGTTCAACTAAACAGTTGTTGGTTACTCCTGAGATATGTGTGCTACTAGTGTGCCATTAGGGTTATCATGTCATATTGTTAGTTGATGTGGTTCACAGGTGTTTTAGCTGGGTAGGACTACAGGCTCTCCCTCCTTTAGAAGTTTGCATGGTGCCTTTTGTTACCAGGAAGGCTAGTTCTCAGGGAGAGGGTATTCAGGTCAGTTCCAGATCAGGGGCCGTTGTGTTGTGTGTCTGAAGTACATAGTCTTTTCAGCAATATGAATTTACTTTCTACCTCTCTGGGGGTTGGTAACCAAGGGAAAAATAAATGAGTTTTATGTTTTTGGAGTTACTTGGACAGCCACAATCACCAACTCAAAAGAAAGTTTCTCATGTGTGATATTGGGGTTTTGTTAGGTTTTCTTTGGCTCTTGGTTAGTGGCACTAAAAACCCCAATGAGAAAAGTTAAATACATAATTACTTATAGGGTTATTTTTGTAAATAGTTAATAGTAAGATTCTGTGTGAAATTTTTTGGCATCTTTATTGTTAATATACCTGTCTCTCCTGTATTTGTTTACCTCTCTTCACCTCCCTGAAGAGCTCACCTTTTCCCCTTTCCCCAATCAGATTCACTCAACCCTGCCACCCCCATTTACCTTCTTCCTACCTTCTTTTATACTTACCTTCTTCCCCTTATCAAAACAGGCCACCATTTTCTCTTCTCTGTGTCAGATCACTTCTACCCCACTGTTCTCCTTTCTATCGCTTCTTCAAATCCCTCCCCGCATCTTGGCAATGATCCTCTTTTACTTTACTGGTTTATATATTTACTATAGGTATTTACTCACTTGTTGCTCTGAATAGTGTTTTAAAATTTCCCATCATTCTGCACCATCCCACTGGGTATTTAAATCATCATCTGTCCAGTACATCCTGGTATATATGCTACCCACCCACCAATTACTTAGTGACTATATTGATGTTACATTAAGGAACAAAAACAACAAAAAGTGTCTTCCCATTTGAAGGACTTTAGCCCAAGATTGAGCCCAAATTTTCATCTTTTTCTCTCCCTATGTCTCCTTTCAGTCTGCAGTTTGCCGTCTATAACCTATCTGTTGTCTGTTCATTGTGTCTGTTTCTTATGTCTTTATAGCCTGTCCTTAAGAAAGTATGTTCTTTGCTCTGTATTTATTAAAATCACAGAAAACATGGTACAGGAAAGGAATGTGGAAAATTTTTATGAAAATGTTTAATATACATTTTCAACCAATGTTGATTAGTACTCAAAACCACGAAAGATATTATTAACCTATATTCACATGTATCTTGCAAATTTTATGGGATGTTTTGCAAATATTTTCAGGAAATGATTACCACAACACACACACACACACACACACACACACACACACACACACACACACACACATACACACACACTATTATGTGTCAGATGAATGGAAATGTACATAGTTTACAACTAAAGCTTTTCATTTAGCTTAGATTATAAAAGCTGTTTACTTATTTCATCTCACCATATGTGTTGTATCATTATTACAAGATTATATACACAGTATTGCAAAAGAAAGGACAAGCACAGTTGAATATGATATATTCATATAGATAGAAAAACATATATTTAGTGTTTTATGGTAACATGTTTTTAGAAACCTATTGGAGTTTAAAAACATGCCCCTATTGATAAAAGGCACTATATTTAACTCTGTTTTAAGTATATTTACAGAACTTATTTTTATACTGAGATGTAATGCAAGTGAACCAAAGCATTCTTTCTAAATACAATAGGTAATTATTGATCATTAACCAGGCCAGGCACAGTGATTGGTTTCACGGATACCTCTATAACAAAGATTTAAAGAACATACAAAAGCATAATCTGTAAAGTCACATGACTGTAACTACAATGGAAACAATTAGTGTGCATACCAACAATTATCACAAACTTTTATCCACATCAACTCTTTAAACCTTGTCACTATATTTTGTTATATTTGCTTGTGTGTTTAGAAATGATGATAATTTTCTTGGTGACAAATTTGAAGATCATTCCTGGCTAACCACATTCCTTGAAAATGAGTCACTCTAGGAGATAGGAAAGCAAGCAGTGTTCTCCACAGCCTACACAACAGATTCTGCTCCTTGGTGGAGCTCACAGATGTGAGTCAGCCCTGTTTCCCAGCACTTGTTTTTGGTAGTTCAGCTTTAGAACTCCAGTGCTCAGCTGACCTTTCTGTCAGCAGTAATTCTCACCTGTTTAAGGTGTCACTCCTGTTTTTGAAGTGTTGCCTTTCTGTTGGATCATTTCCATCAAGTTCAGCTTAGGGCCTGTGAACCTAGCATTTCTTCTTTGAAATGTTCTTTCTGTTATTTTCCCTGTAGCATAGTGGTAGGCACAGCAGGTTTCGGATGAAAAATACTAGCACTTGAATGTCATCTCTAACCTAATTTCAAGTTACTTAATTTCTTGCCTTATTAATTATGTTATGTTTTAAATGTGCATAATTTTAATACTTTGTAGGGATGCTGTGAGATGAAGTTAACAAATGTGAAATGCTTAAAGTTATATCTAATGTTGGTAAGTGCTGAAAAATATTTGCAGTATCTAGGTCAATTATCATGTCCACAGCCATCAAACTTTTGAAAATAGTAATTTAACCATTTTTAAAAGTAGTGCTTTTGTGTTATATAATTAACTTGTTCATTACCTGTCTCTCCACTATCATACTTTTTCTCTAAATAATACCCAAATTACTTTCATGAACATATGTCTCTTGTCTACTCTAATTACTATTGCATCCCAGTGTGCAAAATTGTGTGTGGAACATTCTATGTGTTAAAGATTAACTCAGTCACAAAATCTGACAAAATGAATTGGTGGTATTTTCCAAAGACAGCTGAGGCCTTTAATAGTAGAACTGTATTATATATGATCCCTTTGAACTTCTTCAGTACACTTTTCCCTTTCTTTGAATGGATTGTCTATGTTTATTATTACCCACTTTAAAGAAGAATTTGACCTTACAAAAAAGACTCAGATAAATTTAAAACAAGGGTATAACAAGTAAACAGAGAAGGAAAATTAAGCCAACATAAACTTGAAGGTCACATTTGGCTGTTGATACAGATAAAAGTTCAACATTTAGTTGACCTTGTAATGGAAGCAATGCTAGGAGATTTGTGCTTGTAATGCTGTGCAACTACCACAAGATCCCTGTTCAGTTCCTCTTTTAGAGTGTGGATATTGACACTCAGGGGAAAAGGTTCACTTTGAAAGCACGGGTGATGAAAATTAACCATGCCAAGGTGTTAGTGTTTCTCTTGCAGAAACTATACTGTGAATGCTTATCTATGAAGGATAATTCACAAGCACACTGGATAGTGTCCTTGATCATAGCTTTAAAAGCATTCAGAGACATTCTTCAAATGATTGTTTCCAATATATTAGTCCTTGAGAAAAATTCAAGCCAAGTATTATAAATAATGTAATTTTAGTGCTTCTAAAAGGATATGAAACACTATAGTCAATATACAGAGAAGGTGATTACCTGATTTCACAGAAGAAGAGATGTTGAATTTCATCTAATGAAGATCAGCTTGTTCTGGGATCAATTCCCTCAAACATCAATCATCTGCTATCATTTTATTAAAAGAGCAATTTGAATAAAATATCAGAAATGTGAATACAGAAAAAATGAAAAAGAAAGCACATAAGTAAAATTTGCACTGTGAACATTTTGTGTTTCTTGTTAAAGATTTTATTTTCATGTTTTTAAATTAATTTTTAATATTGTTAAAATTTTAAATAAACAAATTTAAATTAAAAACAATATTATACCAATTAAAAACAATTTTATACCAATCCCAGTTCCCTCACCCTCCCATCCTCCCATCCCACCCCCATCCACTCCTCAGGGAGGATGAGGCCTCTGATGGGAGAATCATCAAAGACTGTCACATCATTTGGGTCAAGACCTAAGCCCTTCCACGTGTATCTAGGTTGAGAGAGTATCACTCCACTGGGATGGGCTCCCAAAGCCCATTCGTGCACTAGGGAAAAATGGTGATTCCATTGCCAGAGGCCACATAGACTGCCCAGGCCTTCCAACTGACACCAACGTTTGGGGGCCTGGTTTGGGCTTATGCTGGTTCTGCAGCTGTCAGACTGGGGTCCATGTCAGACTGGGTTTCCCCAGCATGTCCTTAACCCCTTTCCTCATCACTCCTCCTTGTCTACACTGTATTCTAGGAGTTCGGCTTAGTGCTTAGCTGTGAATCTCTGCTTCTGCCTCGATCAGCTACTGGATGAAGGCTCTATGGTGGCGTTTAAGGTAGTCATCAATCTCATTATAGGCAAGGGCATTTAAGGTACACTCTCCATTATTGCTTAGATTCTAAGATTTTATTTTCTAGTTGCATTGCCCTGTATGTGTCTGTTTGTATGTTTGTATTTACTATAATGTTGCATGGTGATTTCTATTCATTTCAGGGCAGGAAACTGAACACTTTGAATTATTCTCCTATGTAGAAATAACTAAATTTCTCATTAAAATATTTCTTAATCCATTGTGAATTGCATCATGAACTCTCTGGAAAATTAAGAAAAATTCTCATAGGATAGAATGGAAGTGAAACTGGAAATCCAGAAAGATAAATGTGCACAGAACCTAATTTTGCCTAAATGTATTTGACAAATCTGAGATTTTAAGGTTCATTTTGATGGCTGCTTAGGGTGTGGGTAGAGTGAATATGAGGACTAGTGCCTGTGGTACTCTTCTTTGGACATTACTGCATAATTGGCAACAGCATTCTTTTGCTCTTAAAAGTATCTTAGTTTGCCAAGTAATGTATGCTTTTTCCCTTGTTTTATGCATCCTGGTAGGAAACTCTTTCATAGAAACAAAATCCTGAAGACTGTTTACTTCATATTGAATCAAGAAGAAGCAGAAAGGGCATGAAGGTGTGCTTAAATGTGATTTAGAAGACTGGAGAGGACAGAAACCTTTAAGTGCATATCATTAAGATATCATTTTCAATGAAACTGAAAAGCCTTACATAGCTCACCTATCTATGACTGAGAAAATGTTGCAACTAGATTTTTAAAAATACAAGCAATGTTTTGGCACAAGACCAGTCTGCCCTTCCATATAAGTAGATGGTGAAAATGTTAATATTTTAACCTCTGTGGAAAGTGTGTGTGTGTGTGTGTGTGTGTGTGTGTGTGTGTGTGTGTGTGTGTGTGTGTGTAAAACATAAGAATCTTTTAGATAATAGATACATTATTTTCTAGAATGATATTAAAGAAATGAAGTATGAGTCAGCAACTCCAAACACATGGATATTCATATATGCTTTCCTTCATTTTATATAACATCTGCTAGAACACTTTTGGAAAGATTTATAGTTAAAGGTGAGAAAATAAACATGAGATCGTTGGAAACTAGGTTCAAGTTGCTTTACATCTGTTTCTAGAGTCTGAAAGAATCACAGGACATTAGAATTCGAAAGGATTGTTCCTTTATATATTATTCAGGGTGTTTATCAAAGCCATGGCCTTTCTTAGACATTTCTCTTAAAAATAACTTAATGGGAGAAGAGGAAGTTTTTTGAGCCAA
The DNA here is from genome assembly GCF_003668045.3 of Cricetulus griseus. Lineage (NCBI taxonomy): Eukaryota > Metazoa > Chordata > Mammalia > Rodentia > Cricetidae > Cricetulus > Cricetulus griseus. Next base: position 7,120,500 of record NC_048604.1, read on the forward strand.
CTATATATAGACCCATTAAAAATTTCTACTGGCTGGATTTATGGCTCAATGTTTATGATTAGGGGCTGCTCTTGAAAAAGACAAAGGCTCTATTTGCCACACCCACATAGAGGGTCATAACTGTGTAACTACACTCCCAGGAGCTCTATCATAATCATCTGGACTCCATGGTTACCAGGCCATGCATATTTTATACAGATACACATTCAGGCATAGTACTCATACACATTAAAAATAATTTTAAAAGAATTTCTTTGTAAGCAATGAATTCACTTATATAGCTAGCCAAAATAAATAGCATTAATAAAAATGAAGCTAATGTTAAACAATTTTTCATAAGTTTAACACATGTGTTTATCACAGTAAATATTTATTAAGTATATATTATTAATAAACAGATACTATCATAACATGTTTATTTTTTCAGGAAAATTATAATTACTTTAGAGCATCTTTGAAATAGTATAAAAACATTACATTCCAAATTAGACATGATATGGTTTTGAATTTCTGCATATATTTATCTTCATAATTCCATTGTATGAATAAATAAAATCTTTTAATCCTTATTTTATTGTATCTCAATTTTGAACTTGATGTTACATTTCAAAATTTTAAAATTTTATTAATTATTTTTAAAGATCTATTTTGCTGGAACTCACGTGTTAAGGTTGTTACCTATTTTATCAATTTCATTTTTCTAATTTTAAATTTGCATAAATAATATTGCAAGGAACTGTGTGTTGGTTAATGATTAAAGAAACCTCAGAAGGGTCACCAAAATGCATCTAAGTTGCATTAAGGAGTGAACACAGAAACTTCTTGGATTGGATTAGTTTGACCAAAAGCAAGCCCCGCTGAAATCTGAGTTCTTCACTTCTTTCTCCATGTCTTCCATTTATTTGTAGTTTGAGGTTACTGGCCTGTCAGCTATGTATCTCTCTCTCTCTCTCTCTCTCTCTCTCTCTCTCTCTCTCTCTCTCTCGTGTGTGTGTGTGTGTGTGGTGTGTGTGTGTGTGTGTGTGTGTGTGTTTGTGTGTGTGTGTGTGTGTGTGTGTGTGAATCTGTGACTGTAGCTAAAAAAAGGACTTTGCTCTGTATGTATTGAACAGCACAGAAAGTATGTTATGGGAAAGGAGTAAAAGATACTCATTTACAGAAATCTTTAAAAGTTTTACAAGGGAAGAAATTACTTTACTGAGCTCAGTAACCCAGAATAGTGCTCAAAACCGTTAAACATTGTTATCCACTTTTAGCCACATGGTGTGCCCAACAATTATAGAATATCTGTGTTGCCTAAGATTGTCCTCAATCTATTGGCTGCTTTCAGCAAATGAATATTACAGCACACACTTGCATTATTCTGAGGCAGGAATATGGATTAGTATGTAATATAAGATTAAAAGTCTGCATTTGGCTTAGGTTAGCAGAGCTGATTACATGAGAAGAGTTAGGTCTATTGCTTTGTTTCTTTAAAGGTAGATTAAATTTAAACAAGATGAATATACTGTAAGATAGCAGATCATTTACACAGTCTTATATGATCCAAAGGCACATTATTAAGTTGGCTGCAAGGTATGGAAAAAGTTCACTCTCTAAGAAGGAAAGAGACACTCTCATATAACTGTATCACTACAGTGGATAATCTCTTAAATAATTAAATACAAAGGATGTGGTTTCTCCTTTTATCACTTTAGAATTTCATACATGTATTCTAAAATTCATGTACTCTTTTATAAATATTTCTCTAATTTTGATATTATTATATAATTATATCATTTGCCTCTTCTATAACCTCCCTCCAAACCTTCACATATAATCCTTTTTGCTATTTTCCAAATTAATGGCTTCTTTTTTCATTAATTGTTGTTACATGTACACACACATATACACACAAATGCATATATTTATGAACCATGATATATAAATACATATAAACATACATATGTATTTATGCATATTATTACAATATAAATATAACCTGCTGAATCTGGATAATGCTTTTCAGATGTATCTTTTCAGAGTTGGCCTGAAATTTGATATTGGATAACAAGTTGGTGTGATCTTCCGCAGAGAAGACTTTCTGTCACTCTCAGAATTACTCAGTTGTCTGTAGTTCTTGGTGTAAGGCTGAGGACTTCTGGTATTTTTCCCATACACTTAGGCATGTCTATTGGTGGTGTCCTTGTTCAGCTCATGTTTAGGCAGTCATGTGTGTGAGACTTTGTGAGTGTTGGTTCTGATGTTCTTAGGAAACACAATCTCATCACCACCTTCAAGTTTCTTTATTGCTTGCAATCTTTCCACTCCTGGTTACACAATGTTCCATGAGCCTTAGGTGCAGGAGTTGTATTATGTATGTTTCAGTTAGGACTGGATTAGCAACACAATTTTGCATTTTGATTCATTGTGTTTTTCTTTAATGGGTTTCATTTGTATCAGAAAGAAGTCTTCTCGATCCAGTGTGAATACTATACTCATCCTTGGGTATAATGACAAGTTTTTTAAATGTAGTTATGGATTATGCTGAACTGTTTAGTAAAGTTGCAGTTATAGGTTCTTCTCCAGGATCCTGACTTCATTAGCTCTGAATAGTTGGCTACATATGTTTCCAGTACCAGGGATGATTTTTTTTCTTCTTAAGTGGGTCTTAAGCACAATTAGTGAGGTATTGGACAAACAACATGTGCAAAGTAAGGGGACTAACTGTACCCTTCAATTTAGTGTGCCATGCTTGTCATTCTCATGCTTCATTGTTATCTCAGCTAAATAGGAATGTTGGTAGTGTTCCTTCTTTGGAACCTTGCATGGTGCCTTCTGGAACATGAAAGCTAGTCTTCAGGGAAAGCTTTAATGTAAGTTCCTACTGTTGGAACTTTGGACCAGTTTTTGAAGTACATGGTGTCTTCAACCATAGGGACTCACCTTCCACCTCTGGGGGTGGGCAACCAAGGCCAATAGCAATAACTTATAATGATTTAAGGGTCTCTTACACAATTCTGACCAACAATTTCAAAGAGGTATTATGCCTGGTATGTGTTTATTATGGAATTATGAGTATTATAGGTAAAATTTAGGTAGATTGTTAATAGTTTAATTCCTTATCTAATTTTTGTATATCTTTATTCTTACTTTGTGCTCCTCCATCCCCACCATTCTTCTGTATTTATATTATCATTCCCTATTGGGAGCTCCAAACTGTTTTCCCATTTCCCAGACCTAGAAAGACAAACATTGCATGTTTTCTCATCTCAGACTCCTAGCTCCAAAAATTCAGATGCATGTACACATCCTTGATAAAATTCAGAAACCAGGAAACTAAATTCCATGATTCGTTTTGGAAATGGAGGAGCAAAAGAGAGGGTAAGGATAGCAGGGTACAAGTGGTCTGATGAGGGAAATGTTCTTTTTATTTTTTGTTTTTAATAGGGTTAACTAAATTTATGAGATAATCTTTTGCTGTGGTATATGAGAATTTTAAAACATCTCTTTCTTTTTTCTTTTTCTTTATTCTTCTTTGATACAATACACCCCAATTGCAGGCTCCACTCTCTCTCTTCCAGCCCCCACCACACCTCCCTTATTCTCAAGATCCACTGATCTATGGTTTTCCTTGAGAAAAGAGGCCTTTCAGTGATATCAACCAAACACAACATAACATGATGTGAATGTATGAATAAGCTAGTAAATTGTCACCTTAATTTTGTCGTCACTATATTTATCAACTACTTTTGAGGGTATGATTTGGGGTCATTTATTTTTGTTCTTCTGTTTTATATTAATTTCTGATAGTTTTTTGTTAAATAAAGAATATTTTGGACATCAAATTCTTTGTAAATTGTATTACATTTACATATCAAAAGGTTTTTACTACCTGGAGATTAAATAACTGTTAATTTACACATTATTTTAAGGTTTACATCTTTCTTCATTTATTCTATTTTGGTACACAATTTAGTTATCTATCTCGGACCATTTTACACCTAAATAACTATCTCAAAATTATTTGAATAGTACATTTTATTTGCTCATCAGATTATGTCCTAATCACCAACTCTATTTTTATTTAGACTTGACTATCTGTGTAATCTTTATGATTTTATCAATCTGTCTATCAATACTTGTGCCAGTGACATTCGGCTGGGATTTTGGCAAGAACTTGTCAAATCAGAATAGTTTCCCAGAGTTTAGATATCTTATGTAAATTATTAGAAATGAGATCATATGCCTTAGTAAGCAAGTGTCAAAATGAAAAAGCTGTGGTTTTATATTGAAAATAAAGCCTGATTAAGTGCTGTGATGTGGCACTCTCTTGTTATACTTCTAAATACAGGCTCATGAAATTTTACAACTCAAGTCAGATATTCAAGATACTTAGCAATTAATATTCAATTTTAGACTAATTCTAAATATTATATATATGTACATATCCAAGTTATATAATATCTATCTATCTGTCTATCTATTTATCTATCTGTCACTTGTCTTCCACTTATAGTAATTCCTCTTCTTAGACTTGTAAGTTATTATGTATCAGGGTACAGTGCCATAATGCATGTATAGGAGTTAGTGCATCATAGGAAATAGATCCTGCTGTAGGCTCATAGAGTTTATGGAGAGAAACTAAGATTCTTCACCAGTTTGTATTGGAGGAAGTATTATGTAGCATCTTTATTATTTTATTTGATTTCTTTCTTGCTGAAAAGACACTCTGATTGTATTACTTAGGAAATAAATCTTAGCTATTATAAGTTTAGTTTCATTCCAAACTTACCAGTGTATTGTCAACTTCTGCTGACCTACTCAGATTTTGTTTCCTGAATCTGGGAGCTGAGGATACCTGAAAGAACAAGGCAGACTAAAGTCGAATGCTGCAGACAGCTTTACTTCAGTTTCTGTGTATTTTTATACAGAAATGTAACAAAGAAAGCTATGATCCAAGGGAGATTGGTTGAGTTCAGAAAAACATGATCAGAAATACATGATCAAAACCATGTAAATTTATGTCAGTAAGCACATATTAAGTATTAACAAAGCAGCACTTTTTGAGAACTTTCTCAAGACAGAACAGTTTAAACACAATTAGCATGTACTAGAGATTCTGTCTGGGTAAGCACAAAAACAAGGCAGAAGGCCATATCCATCTTCAGGGTACACTGACCAAGTTGGGTTCTAAAACTGTTTTGACGTCTAACAAGAAAAAACATGTCTCACAATTTGAATATAAATGTTTGTCACAGGAGGTACAAAATCACATCCAAGAACAATCCAGAGGAAAAAATGCACCTGAGGTAGAAATCCCTCTGTATTTTCTCCTGGAGCCTCTCTCAAAATTACCCCAAGCCACTATTCACCATGAGTCATTATTTTGACAGTATTCTGACAGTGTACAAATGAGGAAAGATTTTGTAATAAGCAGCATATAATTGGACTAAAATTGAATAAATAACAAGATAATTAATAGACACTGAAATATAAAATTATAAAATAATGTGTGATTTGCATCTTTTGGTTCAGCAACCAGACCAAGCAGCATTTGTTTATTTCAGTTTGCATTTTCTGTCTTCTACATTGCTAATTTCATACAAGAAAAGTGATTCTTGTAATCCCAGAGAGCTGATAACAACTATGTAGAAGAACTAGATTTATATATTAAGATGGGTTTGGTTAATGTTTTAAAGTGTTTGAAGACTGGTTGGCTTGGGTTTTTCTGGGCTTATCTCTAGGAAATTGAAATAAGGGTAGTTCAATGAATTTTTTTCCAATGATGTTCAAGATTCCCTTGCTATTAAAGGAGAGGAAATGGATGCTTGGAAGTAAACCAAAGATGTCTGCTATGCATATTGTTCATTACTTTACAAATAGTTCTTGATGTTGGTGAGGTTATTTAGTGGATAAGGTGTTTGTTTATCAAATCAGGAAAACTTAGTTGGATCCTGGAACCCAGGTAAAAGTGAAAGGGAGACCTGACTCTGAAGTTTACCTCTGAATTCTGCATGTGCTCATGGGCAATTATATATATGCATGCACCTCCACACATTCAACTGCACATGTATGCACATGTATACATAGTTTCTAGAAGTGTTTCAGAAGTATTATTTTTTATTTTTTATTAGAATTAGAAAGATCATTTTTCATGTCAATCCCAGTTCAATCTACCGCCCCTCCTCCCTTGCCCCCCAAATAACACCCTACCTATCCCATACACTTTCTGCTCCCCAGGGAGGGTGAGGCCTTCCATAGGAGGTCTTCAAAGTCTGTAATATCCTTTGAAATAGGGCTTAGGGCCACCCCTTTTGTCTAGGCTTAGGGATAGACTCCCAAAGTCCATTCCTATGCTAGCAATAAGTACTGATCCACTACAAGGGGTCCCATAGATTTCCAAGGTCTCCTCACTGACACCCACATGCAGGGGCTCTGTATCAGTACCATGCTGGTTTCCCAGCTAACAGTCTGGGGACCAAAAGCTCTCCCATGTTCAGGTCAGCTGTTTCTGAGTGTTTCACCAGTCTGGTCTGGACCCTTTTGCTCATCACTACTCCTCTGCAACTGGATTCCAGTTCGGTTCAAGGTTTAGTTGTGGGTATCTGCTTCTACTTCCTCCAGCTGCTGGATGAAGGCTACATGATGGCATAAAAGTTAGGTATCAATCTCATAATCAGAGGAGGGCATTTTGGGCCTCTCCTCTGTTGCCTAGATTGTTAGTTGGTCTCATCTTTGTAGCTCTCCAGACATTTACCTAGTGCCTGATTTCTCTTTAAAACTATAATGTCTCACTTTATTATACTATCTCTTAACTTGCTCTCTTCTGTTCTTCCCCCAACTCAAACTCCCTGCCCCATCATGTCTTCCTCACCCCTCCTTTTCTCCCCTTCTCATTCTCCTAGTTCCCTCCCCCTCCCCCAAGCTCCCAATTTGTTCAGGAGATATTGCCCCTTTCCCCTTTTCCAGGACACCAAGTATGCCACCCTTAGGGTCCTCCTTATTTACTAGCTTCTCTGACAGTGTGGCTTGTAGGCTGGTAATCCTTTACTCTATGTCTAAAATCCACATATGTGTGAGTACATACCAGGTTTGTCTTTTGGGGCCTAGGTTACCTTGATCAGAATGGTTTCTTCTAGTTCCATCTATCTGCCTGCAAATTTCAAGATTCCATTTTTTTCCACTGAGTAGTACTCCATTTTGTAAATGTACAACATTTTCTCTATCCATTCTTCAGCTGGGGGCCATCTAGGCTGCTTCCAGTTTCTGGCAATTACAAATAGTGCTGCTATGAACATCGTTGAACAGATGTCCTTGTTGTATGAATGTGCTTCTTTTGGGTATATGCCTACGAGTGGGATTGCTGGTTCTTTTGTAGACTGATTCCCATTTCCTGAGGAGTCACCATACTGATTTCCAAAGTGGCTTTACAAGTTGGCACTCCCACCAGCAGTGCAGGAGTGTTCCCCTTTCTCCACATCCTCTCCAATATAAACTGTCATTGGTGTTTTTTATTTTAGCCATTCTGACAGGTGTAAGATGGTACCTCAGGATTGTTTTGATTTGCATTTCCCTAATGACTAGGGATGTGGAACACTTTCTTATGTGTCTTTCATTCATTTTAGATTCCTCTCTTGAGAATTGTCTATTTAGTTCTGTACCCCACTTTTTAATTGGATTATTTGGTGTTTTGGAGACTAGCTTCTTGAGTTCTTTGTAAATTTTGGAGATCAGCCCTCTGTCAGATGTTGGGTTGGTGACTATCTTTTCCCAATCTGTGGCCAGTCATTTGCGTAAAGAAGCTTCTCAGTTACAGGAGGTCCCATTTATTAATTGTTGATCTCACAAATTGGAAAGGACGAAGTCAAGCTTTCACTGTTTTCAGATGATATGCTAGTCTACATAAGTGACCCAAAAAACTCTACCAGGAAACTCCTTCATCTGATAAACACATTCAGTAAAGTGGCAGGATACAAGATTAACAAAAAAATCAGTAGCCCTACTATATATGGATGATAAATGTGCTGAGAAAGAAATCAGAGAAACATCAGCCTTTGCAATTGCCACAAACAACAAAAATATCTTGGGGTAACACTAACCAATAAAGCATAAGACCTGTATCATGAGAATTTTGAGTCTTTAAAGAAAGAAATTAAAGAAGATACCAGAAAATGGAAGGATCTCCCATGCTCTTGGGTAGGTAGGATCAACATAGTAAAAATGGCAATCTTGCCAAAAGCAATCCACAGATTCAATGAAATCCCCATCAAAACCACAACACAATTCTTCACAGACCTTGAAAAAACATTTCTCAACTATATGGAAAAACAAAAGACCCAGGATATCCAAAAACAACTCTGTACAATAAAAAACTTCTAGAGGCATCGTCATCCCTGATTTCAAGCTCTATTAAAAAGCTATAGTTCTGTACACAGCTTGGTATTAGCACAAACATAGACAGGCAGTCCAATGTAATCAAGTTGAAAGCCCTGATATTAACTCACACTCCTATGAACAACTGATTTTTGACAGAGAAGCTAAAGTTGTAGTATGGAATAAAGAAAGCATCTTCAACAAATGGTGCTGGCATAACTGGATTCTGGCATGTAGAAGACTGCAGATAGATCCATGTCTATTGCCATGCACAAAACTTAAGTCCAAATGGATCAAAGACCTCAATATAAATCCAGCCACACTGAACTTATTAGAAGAGAAAGTAGGAAATACCCTTGAATGAATTGGTTCATGGGACTGCTTTCTGAACATTACACCAGTAGCACAGACATAGAAATAATGTGTTTATCTAATTAAGCCCTCTAGAAGAAGTACATACTCCAAAAACCTCAACAAAGATTACATACAAGAATGTAGAAGTTAATCAGATGTTAGTGACTATATTACTGTACTCTGTGCAAGGATGGCAATAACAACTGGTGTTTATTTGAATATTTGTTTTATTTCATGCCCTAGGGTGGAGTCTTTAATATATGTGATCATAGCTAATTATGTAGCATGGTACTGTTTGAAGAGTTATTTTACATGGCACTTTTTTTAAAAAATTCTTTAATTGTTACTCATATTTACATATCCATCCCCTCCATTTCCTCACACTCCCATTCTCCCATGTTCCCCACCAACCACCCCAACCCCTCCCCAGGGATAGTGAGGCCCTCCACCAGGGACCTTCAAAGTCCATCATATCATTTGGGGGAGGGCCCAGTCCCTCCTTGCTGTATCTGTGCTGCAATAGTGTCCCACCATAGGGAAAGGGCTCCCAAATCCATTTGTCCTCTACAGATAAAGACTGGCTCCTCTTTAGAGGTCCCATAGATTGTCTTGGTATCCTAGTTGGCACTCCCATTCAGAGGCCTTGGTTTGAACCAATGCTGGTTCCCCAGCTTTATTACTAGGGTCTCCATGCTATCAGTAGGTCAGGTCAACTGTTTCTGGGGGTTTCTGCAGCACTGTCTTGTCTCCTTTGCTCATCCCTCCTCCCTCTCCACAACTGGATTCCAGGAGTATGGTTCAGTGCTTAGCTGTGGGTTCCTGTTTCTGCTTCCAACAGTTACTTGATGAAGGCTCTAGGAATGGTAACCAAGTTATACATCAATCTCTATCTAGGGCAAGGGCATCAATGGCATCGTCTCCACCATTGCCTGGATTCTTAGTTGGAGTCATCCCTATGGATCTCCTAAAATTTCCCCTGTGCCAGACCTCTCCCCAAACCTGTACAGTCTCCATCTATCAAGGCATATCCTTTTTTGCCCTCCTCTAATCCTCCCCTGTCTCAGTCATCTTGTTCTCCTCCCCCTCCTCTTCTTCCCTTCGAACCCCTCCATGCTACCACTTTGCTCAGGGGTTCTTGTCCTCCTTCCCTTCTTTGAGGAACTATGCAAACTTCTTCTGGGGTCCTTCTTGTTTCCTATCTCTTCTGGCAGTGTGGATTGTAGACTTGTAATCCTTTGCTCCATGTCTAAAAATCATATATGAGTGAGTACATAAGGGACATTGCCAAACTCTTTTTATGATGCTACAATTACCTTGTTACATAAGCCATGCAAAGACACAACTAAAAAAAGAGAATTACAGACCTATATCCCTCATGAACATAGATGCAAAAATATTCACCAAAATACTGGCAAATCAAATCCAAAAACACATCAGAGAAATTATCCACCATGATCAAATTGGCTTCATCCCAGGAATGCAGGGATGGCTCAACATACAAAAATCCCTCAATGTAATCCACCATATAAACAAACTGAGAAGGAAAAAACCACATGATCATATCACTAGATGCTGAAAAAGCCTTTGACAAAATCCAACATCCCTTCATGATAAAGATCTTGGAGAGATCAGGAATAACAGGAACATATCTAAACATGATGGACGCAATATACACCAAACCAACAGCCAACATCAAACTCAATGGAGAGAAACTCAAAGTGATTCCTCTAAAATCAGGAACAATTCAAGGCTGCCCACTCTCTCCGTATCTCTTCAATGTTGTACTTGAAGTTCTAGCTAGAGCAATAAGACAACAAAAGGAGATCAATGGGATTCAAATTGGAAAGGAAGAAGTCAATCTTTCATTATTTGCATATGATACGATAATTTATATAAGTGACCCGAAAATCTCTACCAGGGAACTCCTAATATCTATAGATGATAAATGTGCTAATAAAGAAATCAGAGAAATATCACCTTTTACATTATCCACAAACAACATAAAATATATTGGGATAACACTAACCAAAAACATGAAAGACCTGTATAGTAAGAACTTTTAGTCTTTAAAGAAAGAAATTAAAGAAGATACCAGAAAATGGAAAGATCTCCCATGCTCTTGGATAGGTAGGATCAACATAGTAAAAATGGCAATCTTGCCAAAAGCAATCTACAGATTCAATGCAATTCCCATCAAAATCCCAACAGAATTCTTGCATGGCACTTTTAATTTTACTTTTTACTATACAGCATCCTACTAGCTAATTGTCATTTACATTGTTATTACTTCATGAAAGTTATTAGCCAATTCAGTAGAAATCAAGTATACAAAGAAACAGTGATTTGAATTCTGGTTATTTCATTTCACATCCCATGTTTATCCCATTGTAAAAATCAATTCCTGCATTTAAAACTTACTTTTATTAATTCTTTGATAATTTTATGCAAATATTTGATCATATTTACTTATTTTTCTCCCCAATTCCTCAGAAATCCATCCCTCCTCCCAGTTCCTCCAAGCTTTGTGTCCTATGTTTTAAACTGTCTAGTCCAATCTGTGCTGCTCATATACATCTGGGTGTGAAACTATTCACTGGAGCATGGTGAACCTTCTAGGTGCCATACCATTAAGAAAGAGGTTTGCTTCTTCCAATATCAAGCACCTATACATGATCAACCCAAATAAAATGTCTGCTTATAGGAGAGAGGTCATCACATAGTCCTACCTCCAGCTGAGTATCAATTGGCAATTTTTAGTGGGAGAGGTTACCTGATTAATGCCATGTGTAATGACTACTTTCATTTTGTATGAGAATTTTTTCAAGGATAAATATTTGGTACTACAAGATGTGTTGTTTACACATTGGAATTGTATGTTATCTGGATTGTTGTATCTACTGTTAATATTCATCACTGTGGAAAAGAGTGTGCAATATTCACAAATGGATGTTCACAAGAATGTGATAAGGAACTGAAATCCAGTCATAGGCTTGACAAAAAAATATGGTGCTGGAAGTTAGGGAAATTCTTTCTCTGGTTACAGATATTTGCTCTGTTAGTATATAACTACAGGAAGGAAGATGAGTGACTTACGTCATGAGTACCGAAAAAATTCCCTGAGCTGAAATATCCTTTCTTGTTTAGACCAAAAGAGTTCCTTTAGGATATGAATCTTGACAATCATATTTTGATCTTCAAGAGAGTGTTTCTCACATGGAATGCCTATATTACTAAAAATGCATTTCTCTTATAGGTTTTAGACTTCTTGAACATTATTTTTGCAAAGAAGAATGAATATCATTAAACAAAATTAAGAAATCCAACGGCAAAGTCAACATTCTTAACAGTTTTCACAAAGTGGGATTATGGTTGATATGCCTCAGTATGTTGCCTGTTTTATTTATTTTTTTAATGTCTGGTTACCTGTGCTGGCATTCTACATTGAGTAATGGTTTTTACATTACTAAGTATTACTTTCAATTTTACTTTGTTTTCACTAACATCTACTTTGTCTCACTTGCTATGTCCCATGAGGGGCTGGATTTGCTCTGTGTTTATAAGGCAGGCAATTAAGAAAGAACAGGCATGTAGACACATGAACAGAAAAGCTGGGATCTGGTGAGCTGTGCTTGCTCTGAGAGACCAACTTAGCAGGAGCCTGCAACCTCAGCTTGTTTGTTATGCATAGCAAGGGGGAATGTTAGCTTGTCTCAGTAGGAGATCTCCATAGGGAGACTTTCAGGCTGCAACCATCTAGGAGGAAGAAACTTCAGTTACTAGTTTTTGCACATACTAGCCAATAATCCCTAAATACTCACTTTTATACACTGCCACAAAGGAAGGCTTTACCATTCCCAAAGACCAGAGCAATTGAGTCCTTAACATGGTCATGCCCGTGTCAACAATACACATTCACTCAGGACTTCATTCTCTCCTTACACATTCACTTAGGGCTTCCTTGCCTATCCACACCCTCTAATGACACAACTTTTCTATGTTTATGCCTAGGATGCCCATGAAGATTATTGAGTGATAGGAGTAAATGCAATGAAAACCTATGTGTGCACTAGTGGCCAATCCACTCAAAGATATAACAACTAGTAGAGAAACGGACACATTGGCTGGTTTCATTGGGGCATTCTCATTACAAAATAACTATTTGTATTCAAGAGTAGCATTAATTATCCAGTGTTATTAATAGTAGTAACTGTTGTAGTATCAATGCTAGGAGGAAGACGAATAGTGGTAATAGCAATGGCAACAGCAGCAAAATACCAGTGGTAAATGAGGCATGAAACCAAATGCTTGCCAACATTATTCATTCTACACAATTATCCTTGATGGGGCACTGGTAGCTTCACCATTTTCACAAGGAAATTGGAACTCTGAGAGATTTTGTAGAATTTAGTTTTGAGTCCAAATGTATCTTAATTTCTAAAACTTTGCTTTTTATGCAGAGCCTCTAGAACCATATTCTTAGGAACAATGCAAAACCTTCATTTTGTAAGGAGGAGGTAATGCATCCTAAGGGTTCTTTGCTTGTATCTGGATTTGTTTAGTTCTTACTTCAAAGGAACACCTTCCCACCCTTAAGCATCTGGATCCAAGACATTTCTCAGCTGAGCTGACAATAGCAACTGTGCCTTCTTAGATACCAGACAACCTCAGTATGAAATACTGTCTCCTTGGCTAGCTTCCCTGCTTCCACTTTGGCTCAGATTAGCTGTATTGGTGGATTGAAAAGATGCTGCAGTCAGGCTTTCATTGCTGCTGTTTTACCAAGGCAATGAATTACTTTCACTTCTCTGTTAATGAGCACTAGAAGTAGCTTTCCTCAGTAAATCCTGTTTCTTTTTGCAGAAAGACCTGCTGAAGCCCTGAATCTTTCCCTCTGTTCTTCTGATTTCCTTCTTAGTTATTTAAATAGTTTAAAAATCACACAGGAAGAACACACTGGCAAACGTCCAACAATGCCTCCTATTCACCATCCAGGATAAAGTTTACGTTTGTAACCATAGTAACCATTGGTAGCTGCTGTATAGCTTAATCTTGGACTCTCTTGCATATTTAAAATACATGGGAAAATTTAAGATTGTTACTAAACTAGGAAAACAACTCTTTTATGTCACTAAATCTCTTTTGGAAGAAACTATATTTTCCCCTATTGAAGTCTAAAATTCTGAAAACAAGTTTGCATGCAATACGATGTCAGCTTTTTCTTGCATATTTTGAAAACTTTCCAGAAGATTTGCAAGTACCCTTTACATGAAGTAGATTTGCTGGTCCAAGAAGATGACTGAAAGAATGATACTCATAAAGGAGCATGAATTTACTACATAGTATTTAAAAATTGCTTGCTTACTTGGGGAGAAAGATGGAGTCATTGGGAAGAAAGCAGTGATGGAAATAACACCACTCTACCACTAAAGAAACATGAGCCATTGCATTTCTCACCTTTGCTAAATGTTCGATTTATATGTTGTTAAATTTGGGAAGAGTCAAGAGTGATAGCTGATGGTGTTTTCGCCACCAAGAAGAATCATCGTTCTACCTGTCATCTTGAATATTGACATCAGGGGATCCAGATGGCAAACCACAATGTAAGAGAAAAATTTTGGAACTACGAGGAGGATCTTAATGCAGTAAGTTTTCATTTAGTTTGACTTCTCTGTGACACCACATTTTCCCCTCCTTTGTGATTCTGGAGCCAGATGGTATGATTTCTTCTTTGTCTTTTGGCTTCTTCACAGATTCAGAGGGCACTAACGGGACCCCACAAAGCAAGAGAGTGTGGATATGTCTTTGTTGTGTTTCCATTTGTGATCAGTATCTGGAGTCCTGCTAAGATGAATCTTTGTGTCTTCTCTGACCATCTGCTCACTTCTGATGTGATTCTTTCCCACCACAGAATCAATCCTCAGAGGTCAGCTGCATCATATGTTCTCTAGTATCTTTCTATGCCATCTAGTGACGAATGGTTCCTGAGGCTCAGCTGTAGCTTTGGATATTGGCAAGTCTCTTTCCCACTAATTTAGTGTGTGTTTTGAGGTGTAGTCATGTCTTTCCATTCAGAAACATGAATCTCAACCTTGAGAAGGCTTCTTTTAAGTTCTTACCTGTTCAATCTCTCAGCTTTACAGTCCCTCTCTTCTCATCAGTGATCCATGTTTACCTATTAACAAGTCTTCATAGTATGTGTTTCTTACTCAATGTAGCAATATAATTACAGGATATGTCTTCAGAATAGACACAGAGTGATTATATATATATATATATATATTATATATATATATATATATAATATACTACTATGGATAGCTACACATATACGTGTGTGTGTGTGTGTGTGTGTGTGTGTGTGTGTGTGTGTGTGTGTGTGTGTGTGTGTGTGTGCATGTCATAGAGGTCACAATAAACAAAACTTTTGAAGACAAGGTTGAAAACAACATTTAGTTGTCAGAAAAGCCCATGAGAAATATGCTCAGATGTAGAAGATTCCCTCTTTACAACTGGGCCAGTGTTTTTGGCAAAGGGAACCTGACTAGGAAAAATAAACTGATAAAAACTGTTTATTCAGTCCCAAAACAGTGACTTCAGAACAATTAAACTAATAAAGTAGTTTCACTATTTTTTAACTCAAGTAAGTCTTTAAAAATTAAATTGTTTTTAACTCATAATTTGTTAACTAAATAAATGTGTTTTTCAATTTAATTGCTTATGAAGTTACTGTTTTTTATTGTAATAAAGGTTTTAACTTGTTTTTTCTTTTTTTATTACTTTCCTTGGGTTAATTGCTCTCATTCAAGTTTTTCTCTACCTTGACAGCTCCAGGGGCCATTTTACAGAGAATCAGTGCCCTACAGGGAAATGAGTTTAAGTTGCAGTTTTCTGTTAGTGCATATTTCTGATATGTTGGTGAGAATTATAAATATTGTCTATACACTCGTTTTTCAAGTTTCCAGACATTCTCCTTTCCTGAAATAATCAAAGGAATTGTGCATTTTCACATAATGAAGCCTACAAAACAATCTGCAGTCATTTACTTTTTTCTTTCCCATGACTTCTTCCATTATAACAGGAAATTTTAACATCCCATTATGTAAGGGTAACTCCTTATACTATAGTTTACATCCTTTCATGCTGTTTGGTGTCTTAGAGCCAATTAGCCTCTCAATTATAGTTTTGTCATCATAAATTTAAGCTATAATATTTTCAAATGTTTCTATTTTCATTTTTCATTCCATATTAAAATAAATACAAACATCAGGTTTTAGCCAAAATCATTAGTTACTTCTTTGTCAGCAACCCCAAAATGATGTATCTTAAAGTTCTTCATTTTTCATTACTGACCACTTCTTATTGAATTACTGTTTTCTGTTGGCTTTTCATCACACTCCCCTGCTTTGTTCATTGGAAATCTATCATAGTCAATTTGAGAGCACAGTTGAAATATTCATGTTTTTCCAGTTTTAGACTTACAAACTATTCTATGTCTTGCATCCTTTTGAGCAGAAGATTTCATTAATTCCAACAGCTATAAACAGTACATTGGAGGACTGAATTATAAACAGAGACATTATTTTTTGAAGTTCTAAACCCCATTTCCTCAGAGGAGAACAGAAGACTTTTTACAGGGATGTTTAGGTCAAAATGTGCTAACTATAATAAGTCTTTAATGTAACTTGTATTCTTGTGGGAAGAGGAAATTTCAGTATATAAAGATGTAACAAGAATGTATACATAAGAGAACACACCATCTGATAGTACTAGGAGAAGGTACCTTTCTGAGATTTCAAGAAAGTAGCTTCAGAGTAAACTAATAGTGAGTGCATAGAGCATTTTGATCTCGCACTTTTAAGCCAGAATTGTGCAGATATAAACTACTATTGCTCTAACCACTGAGGATATGGTATTTTATCATAGTTGCTTCATTAAAAAGAGTATCTTTATCACCTTGTCAGTTCCTGATACATGCTCAATTCTGAATTGTATATACAGGTATATCCTTGAGAACTCCTCTTAACTGTTTCACAAATCTCCCAAACTTAACAAAATTATATACTCAGCTCTTACTGCCATTCTGTATCAGTTCATTTCTATTTCCAGCCTTTCTGAAATTTCTTTCAGTGGATGATAGTATCAGATATAATTATATTCCTGTTTCCCCCAATAATAAAAATATTCAAAAGGAAAGATACAATAGTATTCTAGAATGTGTCTTGGTCATGCCTCTATTATAACGATTTTCATTGTCATAGTCCTTGTCCAAAAGCCAAATTTTACTTGTGTTAATACAATTACACTTTTCCTGCTCTTTCTCTTCCTTTCTTGCCTTCTAGATTTGTAAAGCTCACAATTGCCATAGTGAGTTTTACAAATGTAAGTGTGATAATACTCGTGAATTTCTTTATATCCTCTGGTGGATTTCTATTGATATATATATATATATATATATATATATATATATATATATGTGTGTTGTGTGTGTGTGTGTGTGTGTGTGTGTGTGTGTGTGTGTGTGTAGCACACAAGTTCCTCTGTTTTTTTGACCCCTTGTTCATCTTCTATCATTTTTTCCAGTTATCCATAAATGAGTAAATCAATCCAAATTTTCTTCACTTTCTGGAATCTCTCTCCTGATTCCAAACCCATATATTTCTCTTCCTTAAAATTGTCTGCCATTCATTCTTTAATATTTTCTCTTCTTTCCTTAGGCTACCCATTGTAATATTCTTAGGCTACCCATGACTAAAATGTCTACACAGAAGTTCCAGTCTTTTTAACTTTGTAAAATCACCAATCTGTTATTGTCATGACATATATTCTATCATTAAGGATTTTAGTATATTTATATGCATTGTCTGCTATCTGACATACTAACTGAAACATGAAGTTTCTGAGGACAGATTAAGTAGCTGTGTTATGCATTTCTTCAATGCAAGTAAATTAGAACTCCAGATTCAGATGATGTTTTTTCTATTGTCATGGTGCATGGCAAATTAGTAAGTAAGTCCTGTCTCCAAAAAGCTAAAATGGAAATAATAACTAATTTGAGAAATTTATTTTTCCTGTCCCTTTGATGAAAAAGATTTATGTTGATTTGGCATACCCTCAGTTTGAAGCATCTCACTTATTTTTCAACTTCTAGACTTTCTGCTAGTTATTCACAAAATTTGTATAGATTAGATAATAGATTCATATTGAGGACCACTGTTCTGCCTCTTTGAAGTTTATTGAGAGATATAGGTGTTGAACTACACTGACAAAATTATCAAAGATAAAATTCATGAATTTCCATACTACAGTATTTTTCTGGTGCTGTGATAAAATACTCTGGTTTGGCTTGAGAGGTAGCTCAAAAGTTAATTAGATTTGCTGCACATCTCCCAGGACCCAAGTTAGGATCCCAGCACCCATGATACAAAAGCAATGACTTGCACATGGTTTTAAATCTAACCTCTATGGGGAAAAGATGGGAGGATACCTCCATGGGGAAAAGATGGGAGGATAGCTATAGCTTATGGATTTCAGCTTAGGCAATAATATTGGAGCCCATGCTTCTTGGAGAGACTGTAACTCAAGGGAACAAATGAAAATTGATCGAATATTATACCTGATAACCTCCTCTGACGTCCTGGTGAGCATACAGGCACAAAAATATATATGATATATGATAACATATATGCAATATTCACATATACACAATGCATGTATACATATATATACATAAAATTTAAAAATCATACACAAATAAATAAAAATTAAATTAAATCCCCCAAACTGAAGCAAATTAAGAAGTAATAGATTATTTTGGCACAGAATTCAAGATTGCAGTACATCATTTCAGGGAAGATATAGTGACAGGATTTTGCAAGTGCTGGTCACACTGCATCTGAAGTTAAGAAGCAGAATAACTCATCTCTGTAGCTCTATACTGTAGGGGAAGCTGTAGCCACGCCTACTTAGAGGCTGGCTACAGGTGTGCCTGACCAGGCTTGCAAGGTTGGTCAGGGTGATGTAGAGTGAGACTTTTAGGGGACTGTGTTTCTCTTTTGGGCTTGCTACAGAGACAGCTGACATGCCGACTGGATAGGTCGCTCTGTAAGTAAGGCTTTTCCCTATTAAATACCCTTGTACCTGACTCCATATTGGTAATTTCCCACTATAACATACAGAGATATTTATAGTGACTTGGTCTATAATACTGAATTGAACCTATAAAAACTATAGGAAAACTTTGTAATTAGAAACAGATCCAACAACTAGATTCAGGTAAAAGTGAGTTTATTTGTGAGATGACAGACATAAGTCAGAGAGATGGTGAGATTGGGAAGGGAAAGAATCCATCAAAATATCAAACTCTGTATTAATAACTAATTACCTTAGTATGAAATAGTCTGCAGTGTAGGAAAACAATGTAAGGAAGACATGATGAACATTAGAATTATATCTTTGATGGGAAGGTACATTGGCAGTTTCACTCTTAAGTGTCATAGATTAAAGTCTGTTCCAAAGGGATTGTTCAGCCTTTCTCAATGTTCATGCATGTCAGTGTTTGTGAACAGATGAAAAAATAAAAACAACCCCCGAGTTGCAAATATGGAACCTAACAGTATAAATTCAACAGTACAGAAGCACATGTAAAGTAAGTTAATAAAACCATGCAATAGTGTAAATATGAAAAATGAATATATCACATACATACATTAAGTACATTAAAAATCTAGAAATAAAATTAACCAAATAGAGAGGAACACTGTTTAGGTAATATCTGTATGAGTATGCAACCTAAATTATTAGAACAATACAGTCTCATAAAATAAATGACATTATATTTATAATACATATCTAACTACTCAAATAAAATATTTCTTTGATGTTATTAAAAAAGAGTGACTCTTCAATTAGAGCTCAATTAACTTTATTTGAAATATTAATGTCAGTTAAGTTAAAGTGCAACTACGACTGATGGTATAAATGTAAAATCAATGGTACATGGAAACACCTTGAGTATCATAGATAAGAAGAGAGCTGTTGGGGGCAATAGTTAAATGAATGGGCAGAGGGTTCTCTTAATGTGCTGAGGAAGTCATAAGGATGATTTTATAAGGCAGATGATGGTTGTGTATAGATGAAAGACCAAGACATTTCTCAGAATATTAAGAATAAAAGTATGACATTAAAACTCAGAGGCTTTGAAATGCTCATTGAGGTACCACTGTTTTAGAGAAGCAGGTATTTGAAAAGCATTACAGAGGTAGAAATACCATCACAAACATAAGTTAAACCATAGAAACACTGAAGAGGTGTAAGAAGTGGAAAAGTAGAGCCTTCATCCAGTAGCTGTTTGAAGCAGAAACAGGCACCCACAGCTAAGCACTGAACCATACTACTGGAATCCAGTTGTGGAGAGGGAGGAGGGATGAGCAAAGGAGCCAATACAGGGCTGGAGAGACCTGCAAAAAAAGTGGACCTGACCTACTGGTAGCATGGAGACCCTAGTCATAAAGCTGGGGAACCAGCACTGGACCAAACCATGCCCTCTGAATGTGGGTGCCAGCTAGGAGGTCAAGACAGTCTATGGGGCCTCTAACAGTGGAGCCAGTCTTTATCCCTAGAGCACAAATGGACTTTGGGAGCCCATTCCCTTTGGAGGGATACTATTTCAGCCCAGATACAACAAGAAGGGTCTTAGGCCCTCCTCCAAACAATATGAGAGACTTTGAAGGTCCTTAGTGGAGGGATTCACTGTCCCTGGGGAGGAGTCAGGGGAGTGGTTTGGGGGGGGTGGGGAACATGGGAGAATGGAAGGGTGAGGAAATGGGGGGATGGATATGTAAATATGAGTGCCTCTAAAATAAAAATAATAAGAAGAAAGAAAGAAAAGAAAAAAGAAGAGGAAAAGTGGTTCCTTTCACAAAAATGCTTTCCATTTAATAATTCTATTTGTTTTTCAACTTTCCTTTGTACAGCAGAGATTAGAAAAACAACTTGTGGTAATTAATTTGCTCAACATAAACTTTAATGAAAGGAGAAAAAACACTTGAAGAGGCAGAATAATTAGTAGGTACTGTTATTTTGTACATCTTATCAGAAAACAAACATTTTTTCTCTGGCTTCTTCGATGGTTTTAATCTCAGCTTGTATTTGTACTGTTGCCATAGCATGGTTTTAACATAACCAGAATATATGCTTGTTTCACGCCAAGATTTTCTTATAAAAGGATAAAAACAGTACTAATTATGCAAGGAACCACTTTGTCAGTGCTTCCATGCTTTGACTTAAGATGCTCTAGACATTGACATAAGTAGGGCACTCTGCTTTCTTGACCTCAATTAACAAGAAAACAACATTTCCTTTATTTTCACTTTTAATATGTGCAACATTAATAACAGTGCAATAAATTTGTAATTTAAATTTGGACCCTTGTAAGAGGAGAAAGTTTGACTTGTTCAGGTCTGCAGTTCTGTGTGTCTTCGCCAATTCCTTAATATGATCCATCTGCCAGTATAATACTTTTAATGATACATTGACTTGAAATTCTTTTCACATGCTCCCATGAGTTTCCCTATTCATATAGATCAAGAAGAATATTTTGCTCAGGCACTCAGGGCTCTTGTTATCCACTGTCTCCATTGATTTGAATTGACAATGACCTTCATCATGCAGCAAGTCTCCTTAAGGGCTAATATTTCAATTATATTATCTTTGCTTTCTAAAGGTTTTTGATATGATTAACAGTACACAAACTTTGTATGTTGGTGTGCTTAGATGTCTCTGGGAAGTTGAGGGTTTTGTGGGGGCTAGAAAGTGCCAAACTAAATTTTTTTTATCTCATCACAAGTAATTTGAGAGAGAAGGCAATCTGAATAAAAATAATCTCTGATGTCCACATAACAGTTTCTAAGATATTATTGACAGGGCTATTTCTAAGTCAGGGCTGTTTCTATCCTTTACTTTTTTAGTCTCTTTTGTATATTTTCCTTGCTGTATTTATTATCTTCTTGTTACTGATGGAACCATACATCTTGTTGTTATGTGCTCACTAATTGTTTATAGAACAATCTTACATTGTTGTCAATATTTGCAGAATTACATTTATACTTATTTTTATGTTTTAAATTACAAGAAAATTAAACTATCATTTCTAGATTCAACATTAGAAACATCAAACCTTGCCCTCAGTGACAAGCTTCATCCAAGGCCATAATTCCTAAACCTATACTAATGGCATCACCAATGGGGGATCAAGTATTCAAATGCCACACTATGGGAAATATTGTTGTTCAAACCACTGTCTGTTCCCCATAAACTCATGGCTATATTGTAAAGCAAAATGAATGTGGTCTAATTTCAAATGTCCATATAATATTTTAAAGTTTCAATGGTGTTTAAAAGTCCAAAGTGTTTTCTGAGACACAAGGCAATCATTTAATTGTAACCCCTGTAAAATAAAAAAGCAAATTATATGAATTCACACACAATTTCACAAAAAGTACATTATTATCCCAAAAGGGAAAAATGGCAGCATGGTGAGGAAATACAGGAATAGAGCAGGACCAAAATCTAGCAGGGACAAAAACGAATCCTATAATTCCATGTCTGATGTCAAAAGACTTATATACTGTACAACACAACTTTCTTTTTCTTGGTGTAGACTGTCCCACCCAGTCCCACAGCCATTCAGTCCCAAATAAAGAAACAAAGGCTTATATTAATTATAAACTATTTGGTGAATGGCTTAGACTTCTTATTGGCTAGCTCTCTCTTAATTATTAACCCATTTTCTGTTAATCTGTGTTTCTCCATGTTGTCCTGGCTTAACGGAGAATGTCAGGTCCCCCCTTTCCCTTGGCAGCTACATAGCATCTTTATGGCCACCCACTCTCTGCATTCTTCTTCCAAGAATTCTCCTAATATGGTTGCCCCACCTATGCTTCCTGCCTGTCCACCGACAGAAACTGTTTTATCCATCAGTCAATAAGAGAAATATATTTATAGCATAGAGAAGGACATTTCCACCATCTTGGACTGGTTTGACTCCTGTGTGTAACTTTTCTTGGCGTATATCTCATGGTTCTGGCATCTTCAACATCTGTGGGGGGGTTTCTAAAATAAATCGGGCTTCATTTCTATAATTTCATGCAGTGGTTTCTCAATGTTTTCATGAAGCGATTCACGTGCTTCTTAGCCTCACTGGCTCTATGAAACCATGGAAGAAGAATCCATTATCCCTCTTATGCTTGTATCCTTCATTACTAAAGCCAGTATCATATGGATGATATTGCCAACTTAGGTTAATAGCTAGGTATGGACAAGTGAACCACCTTAGAAGCAGTTTTTATAGGCTGTTGTTTATAAGAGCAGAAAATTCTCTAGGCCTTTCTTTTTACAAGTTTGAAATTCAGAAGGGTGTCACCTTTTCCTGTGGGCACCTTTCTGTTTATTACATAGCAGAACAGGAATCCTCTTAATCTCCTTGTCATTGGCCAAGCAGTATTTTATTTAACAGTCAATAAGATAAACATACACAGTATACTCCCCATCATCTTTCAGCTCAAGCCTTGGCTGTAACACTAATTTTCTGTTGCTCCTTTTCAAACTGTACAAATATTATTTCTGTTTTGTTCTACTTGTTTTTTTTTTCATTATAGACATACATAAGAATGATTAGTAACAACCATGTGAAAGAGTCAGTATTAAGCTCTCTTAAAATTCTCTTTACCAAGGAAATTAGCTCATTAATTTTAAATTTAGCCTCATACAATTTCTTAAGAGCAAGGCCAAAAAAGACCCATTCTTGGCAATAATATCACAAGAAAGTTTTCTAGCACAGTTGTTGATATTGTTCCCCTCAAAAACATTTTGTAATGGGTCTTCTCAGTCCACCTATCTCTCAACACTGCCATCTTCCAAACTCCTACTAGATTGGCTCATTAAGTTCTGCTTATATCATTCAATTATGTTTCTAGTCCAAATTCACAAAGTCTTTCACATCCTTCCAAAACACTGCAAGGTCAGTTCCTTCACAGCAATAGCCTATGTCCTGGTACCACTTTCTGTGTTAACTTACTTTTTTACTGTTGTGATAAAACACCAGGATGCAGAGAACTTAGGGGACAAGAAGACCGATGCCGAGGACATGAGGGAGCATAAAGTATGAGTCAGGGGAAGAATAGAAGATAACAAGAATAGAGATATCATAATAGAGGGAGACATTTTTGGTTTCCAGAGAAATCAGGCACTAGGGAAATGTCTGGAGATCTACAAAGACGATACCAGCTAACTATCTCA
The DNA here is from genome assembly GCF_003668045.3 of Cricetulus griseus. Classification (NCBI taxonomy): domain Eukaryota; kingdom Metazoa; phylum Chordata; class Mammalia; order Rodentia; family Cricetidae; genus Cricetulus; species Cricetulus griseus. The sequence goes on from NC_048604.1 coordinate 7,144,503, forward strand.
GCAATGGAAGAGAGGCTACCTTAAATGCCATCCCCTGATTATGAGATTGATGACTGACTTATATGCCATCCTATAGCCTTCATCCAGCAGCTGGTGGAAGTAGAAGCAGACACCCACAACTAATCACCGAACTGAACTGGAACCAAGATGCAGAGAAGGACCAGTGAAGAGCATAGAGGTCCAGACCAGGCTGGTGAAACCCATAGAAACAGCTAACCTGAAGATCCGGGAACTCTTGCTCCCCAGTCTGACAACTGGAATACCAGCATGGGACTGATCCAGACCCCGGGAACCTGGGTTTCTGTGAGGAAACCTCAGAAATCTATGGGACCTCCTGTAGAAGCCCAGTATTTATCCCTAACATAGGTGTGGACTTTGGGAACCCATTCAATATAGAGGAATACTCGCTGACCAAGACACACAGGGGTGGGCCTAGTCCATATCCCAAAGGATAAGAAAGACTCTGATGACACACTATGGAAGGCCTCACCATCCAGGGGGAGCAGAAAAGATATGTGACAGATAAGGTTTTAGTTGGGGGGGGTAAGGGAGGATGGGTGGGAAAGGGAACTGGGATTGTCCTGTAAAACAATCCTGTTTCTAATTCAAATAAAAACGTTGGAAAAAAGTTATTTGGGGCTTATGGTTCCAGAGGATAAGAATCTATTACCTTCATGGTGGGGAAGTATGGCATCAGACAAGCATGATAACTAGACAGGTAAGCTGATAGCTTACATCTTACATCGCAAGAAGGAAGCAGAGAGGGGGAAGTGGGAGTATCATGAGATTTCTGAAACCTCAAAGGCCACACCCAGTGGCATTCTTCCTTAAGAATGCCTTCACCTCCTAACCCTACCTAAACCATGCTTCCAACTGGCATTCATATATTCAAACAACTGTGTTAATGGGAGACATTCTTATGTAAGTCACCACAATATGCCTCATCCATTTTTTCCTTCTCTTTTACAATTTCATACATGAACTTAGTTACTTTTATATTGTTGTGATAAGTCATAATGGTCAAGGCAACTTGTAGAAGAAAAAGTTTATTACCAGCTTACAGTTTTAGAGAATGAGTTCATGACTATCATGACAGGGAGCATGGCAGTAGACATGGCACTTGAACTGTAGCTAAAAGCTTACATCTGATCCACAAGCATGAGGCATAGAGAGAGCTAACTAGGAATTATATGAGCTTCTGAAACCTTAAAGCCTTACCCCATTCTCCAGTGACACTCCTCTTTCAGCAAGGCCACACCTCCTAATACTTCCCAAATAGTTCCATCAACTAGTGACCAAGTATTCAAATATATAAGCCTATAGGGACCATTCTTATTCAAGTCTCCACAGCATATACTGAGGTTTGAGTATTTCTTTCCTCAATTTCCCTTTTTTAGCCCTCTCCCACTTAAACTCTTGACCCAAATTCCCTGAATCCCATGATGCCTTTATAGTTTTGGAATTACTGAGTTTAATTAAAATTGCACTCATGAGCATAACTTGAGGGCTATTTACTGGGACTCAGGCAACTTATCATGCTACACATATGAAGAAAATGATAATCCCAGTCCTCATTAGTTGTTCATAGACTGTCATCCAATCTTTGGAAGGCATAAAAATTAAGATTTCCCAAAAGAGTACTGCTTCAAATAAAAGTAATATAGGAATCCTACTTGAACATCTTATTTCTCTGTGGAAATCAGACTCAGTAATAGTAGCACAAACTCATATCTATATTTCCAGTTTGTTCCTTTGTCATACGATTTCTGCCTTGGGAATCTGACTCCTTCCATGTGCATTTGTAAAAGCATACTCCTTGAATTTTATGGTAATATATTAGGGCAAAAATATTATTAAATATAAAATGCACTCAATGTACTTGACATTCCAAGCTACATAACTTAATTCAGCTTACAATAACATTCTCAGAACATTTTATTTACTACACATGCAGGTCAATTCATGTAAAATATCCTACAAATGTTAAACACTCCTTTATCAAATATTGCACTGAAACTGTGAAATATAAATGTTGATATGGTTATACATTTTATTATCCATATATAAATATGTATTATACATATATACAATGTATAACAATTTACACTATGTATTTGCATTTTACTATATGCAGTATTAAGTTTCATGATCACATTTTAATATAAACTGTGTTTTTTTACTTCTTGTACAACTTCTCCCACCCACCTTTACTCTTATATACTCAGTATTCCCCTTTCTACTTTCATGTCACCCATGTTACATTTACTCTCCATTAAAATAACTTTTTAACTTTCATGGCCCTATTTCTACTTTTGAGACCATTATCTACACTGATCCCATCTTACTCACATATATAAATATATTAAGGATAAGATCAGTATATGAGATGCAACATAGTGTATTTATCTTGTATATTAATTACTAAATCTATTTTCATTCAAATTTAATAATTTCATTTTTGTGACTCTGTAAAAATACATTGTGTTCACATACTAAATTTTCATCATCTGTTCAACTACCAAACAGATTCCATTTGTTTGCTATTATTTTATTTACATATCCATCCACCCATTCCCTGGCCGCTCTCCCATCCTCACATGTTCCACACCAAACCTCCCAACCCATCCCCCAACTCCTCCCCAGGGATAGTGAGGCCCTCCACCAGGGACCTTCAAAGTCCATCATATCATTTGGGGGAGGGCCTAGGGCCTCTTTGCTCTATCTGGGCAGCAATAGTTTCCTCCATAGGGAATGGGCTCCCAAAGTCCATTTGTGCTTTATGGATAAACACTGGATCCACTGTTAGAGGTCCCATAGACTGTCTTGGCCTGCTAGCTGGCACCCACACTCAGAGGGCATGGTTTGGTCCAATGCTGGTTCCCCAGCTTTATGACTAGGGTCTCCATGCTACCAGTAAGTCAGGTCCACTGTTTCTGCAGGTCTCTCCAGCCCTGTCTTGGCTCCTTTGCTCATCCCTCCTCCCTCTCCACAACTGGATTCCAGTAGTATGGTTCAGTGCTTAGCTGTGGGTGCCTGTTTCTGTTCTAAACAGCTACTGGATGTAAGATCTAGGAATGGTAATCAAGGTAGACACCAATCTCATTATAGGGAAGGGCATCAATGACATCTCCATGACTGCTTGAATTCTTAGTTGGGGTGATCCCTGTGGATCCCCTAACATTTCCCCAGTGCCAGACCTCTCTCCAAACCTATACTGTCTCCCTCTATCTAGGCATCTCCTTTCTTGCCCTCCTCTATTCCTCCCCTGTCTCAACACTCTTGGACTCCTCCCCCTCCCCTTCTTCCCTTCCCACCTCCTTCCTCTCCACCCATGCTCCAGGCTCTCACTTTGTTCACGGGTTCTTGTCCCCCTCTTTTTCTTTGAGTGACTATGCAATTTTCTCTTGGGGTCCTCCCTGTTTCCTAGCCCCTGGCAGGGTGGATTGTAGACTGGTAATCCTTTGATGTATGTCTAAAAATCACACATACCATGTTTATCTTTTTGTGACTGGGTTACCTCACTCAGGATGGTTTCTTCTAGTTCCATCATTTTCCCTGCAAATTTTAAGATTCCATTTTTTTTTCTGCTGAGTAGTACTCCGTTGTGTAAATGTACCACAATTTCTTTATCCATTTTTCAGTTGAGGGGTATGTAGGTTGCTTCCATATTCTGGCTATTACAAATAATGCTTCTATGAACATCGTTGAACAAAATTCCTTATTGTATGAATGTGCATTCTTTGGGTATATGCCCCAAAGAGGAATTGCTGGATCTTGAGGTAGGCTGATTCCGATTTTCCTGAGAAACTGCCATATTGATTTCCAAAGTGGTCTTACAAGTTTGCACTCCCACTAGCAATGGAGGAGTGTTCTCCTTTCTCCACATCTTCTCCAGTATAGACTGTCATTGGTGTTTTTGATTTTAGCCATTCTGATAGGAGTAAGATGGTATCTCAGAGTGGTTTTGAGCCGCATTTCCCTGATGGCTATGGATGTTGAGCACTTTCTCAAGTGTCTTTCAGCCATTTTAGATTTTTCTGTTGAGAATTCTTTATTTAGTTCCGTACTTCACTTTTTAATTGCATTGTTTGGTGTTTTGGTGATTAGCTTCTTGAGTTCATTGTGTATTTTGGAAATCAGCCCTCTGTCAGATGTGGAATTGGTGAAGATCTTTTTCCATTGTGTGGGCTGCCATTTTGTCTTGCTGATTGTGTCCATTGCCTTACAGAATCTTCTCAGTTTCAGGATGTCCCATTTATTAATTGTCTATCTCAATGTTTGTGCTACTGGTGTTACGTTCAGAAAGCAGTCTCCTGTATCAATGTTCTCAAACGTACCACCTACCTTCTTGTCTAGGAGGTTCAGTTTGGCTGAATTTATGTGGAGGACTTTAATCCATTGGGATTTAAGTTTTGTGCATGGCGATAGATATGGATCTATCTGCAATCTTCTACATGTCCGAATATGATACTTTACATAAATGACCAAAAAAACTCTACCAGAGAACTACTACAGCTGATTAACACTTTGGCAAAGTCACAGGATGCAAGATTAATTCAAAAAAATCAGTGGCCCTACTATATACATATGATAAATGCACTGAGAAAGAAGTCAGAGAAACATCAGCATTTACAATAGCATCTAACAACACAAAATATCTTGGGGTAACACTAACCAAAAATGAGAAAGACCTGTACAGTAAGAATTTTGAGTCTCTAAAGAAAGAAAGTAAAGAAGATACCAGAAAATGGAAAATTCTCCCATGCTCTTGAATAGTAGGATCAACATAGTAAAACTGGCAATCTTGCCAAAAGCATTCTACAGATGCAATGCAATCCCCATGAAAATTCCAACACAGTTCTTCACTGACCTTGAAAGAACAGTACTCAACTTCATATGGAAAAACAAAAGACCCAGGATAGCGAAAACAACCCTATACAATAAAGAAACTTCCAGAGGCATCACCATCCCTGATTTCAATCTCTATTATAGAGACATAGTCATAAAAACAGCTTGGTATTGACACAAAAATAGACAAGTTGACCCATGGAATCTGATTGAAAACCCTGATATTAACCAACACACCTATGAACACCTGATTTTTGACAAAGAAGCTAAAGCGATACTATGGAAAAAAGAAAGCATCTTCATCAAATGGTTTTGGCATAAATGGATTATTTGCTATTTTCAATAGAAGATATATATATATGCAAATACTTTTTAGTTCTACTTTCAGTTTTTTGAGCCATTTTCATAATTAAGACTACAATGTCTATACTTGGTCACACTCTAACCAGAAATGAATATGGGTTACTCTTTCTCCACATCCTCATCATTATTTCTTGTCTTCTGCTTGCTTTATGATAGCCATTCTAATTGGGTAAAGATGAATTGTCAAATTATTTTTAATTTTTATTTTCCTGAGGGCTAAAATCTTTCAACAATATTTTAAATGTTCATTGACCATTTGTATTTATTCCTTTGAGATGTTTATTTTTAGTTACTTAGTCCATTTGTTGATTGGTAGTTTTTGCTTACTATTTTCATGTCTTTAAGTCACCTATTCTACAGTCTGTCTTTTTCTTTGCCTAGTTTCCCTTGCTACACAGAAACCTCCTCATTTCAGAATTCCACTGATCAATTCTTGTAGTTACTTCTTATGCTTTTGGCCTCCTACTTAAAAATTCCTTGCCTGTGCCGTTTCCTCTGAAATGTTTTCCTCTGGCAGTTTCATATTTTCATATTTAACATCAATGTCTTTGATTCATATCAAATTGGCTTTTTTCATGGTGACAGTTCATCCAGCTCTGTCAGCATGATTTCATCCACAGAGTTTCTTAGTCCTGTGTATATTTTTGACATATTTGCCAAAAATTGAGTGTTTATAATTGTGTGGGTTTATTTCTAGGTCCTCTATTATGTTCCATTGTTCCATATGTCTGTTTTTGTGCCAGTAATTTGTTTTTTTTCTTCCAGTATGACTCTGTGGTATTATTTGGGTCACATATTATAATAGCTCTACCAGAGATATTTCTGTACGTTGCTTTCGTTGCTTTGCCTGTCTCCAGGATCATTTGCATTTTCAAAACATTTTGTGATTGTTCTTGTTCTCTGAAGAATGTATATGCAATTTTTTGAGTCTGTAAATTATTTTGATAAGTGTCTATTTTTAAATATTAATTTTGTCAACCCATAACCATTGTTGGTCATTTAGTATCTAGTATCTTTTTGTATTTTCCTCTTACAGTGTCTTAAGTTTTTTTGCAGAGATATTTTACCTCCTTGATTACCTTTACTCCTTGGTATTTATTTACAGTTTTGAAGCTATTGCGAATTGGATAGTTTCCTGATTACCTTTACTCCTTGGTATTTAGTTACAGTTTTGAGGCTATTGCGAATTGGATAGTTTCCTGATGTTTTTCTCAAAAACTTTCTTATTTATATAGAGAAAAACTATTGAATATGGCTGTTGATTTTGTATTCTATAAGTTCTATCAACTGTTTCTTTTTTTCGAATTTCTTACATTAGTACACTATTCCATCATTCTACTCATGCCTCCCCCCCTCCAACTCTTCCTATGTTCACCCACTCCATTTGAAATCATGACTCTTCTACTTTAATCATTATTGTTACATATGAATATATTTATAAAACATGTATAAATACACATGCACATATGTGTATATATGTGTGTATAAATATATGTATGTATGTATATATATTGCCACATTATATATATATATGTGCACACATTTGTATGTATCTTCCTGGGTCCAATTAATGTTGTCTATTTATACATATATTTTGGACTGACCACCTGGGATTGTCTATTCTGCCAGAGGGTTCATCCACAGAGAAATAAATGGGGAGTGGAAGGGGTGAGGAAGAGGGTGGGGAGAAAGAGAGAGAGGAAGAACTGAGGCCGGTATGGAAAATAAACATTTTCAAATAAAAATTACAATCTCAAAATAGATACATTTTAGGAGTTATTTTGTCTTGTCAGTTTTATACATGTATATAAGTGCTTTTTGGTTATTCTCCCCACACTCCCTTTTATTCCCCACTCCCTCTTGTTAACTTCCCATAGTTTTTACAAATTTGTTTTCCACTTTCATGTCTTTTGTTTTGTGACCCATAGAGTTAACAAGGTCCATCTGCTTGACCTTAGATTTGGCACTATTCTCTGTAACCTAGTGGGCTTGTTTGTTGCTACAGAAGTGCATGCAATGTTTCCTCCTTTTTAAGAATCTGTCAGTAAACATTAAGTCACCAAAGAGGAATAGGGGCCCCTGAGTCCTAATCCAGTCTATGCCTGAATCTTGGTAAGCTCATTCTTTTGCAGGCTTTGTTCAAGCAGCAGAGCTACTGAGAGTTCATGATTGCAATTGCAGAAGATGACATTCTATAACAATTGTCCTTGTCTTTTGAGCCTTACACACTTTCTGCCCTTTTCCCTGTGTTCACTGTGCCTTAGAGTGGTATACATATCTTTTGTAGTATTAGACCCTCAGCCATCACTTATTCTTTGCATCTCTGTTTTTGAGAAAGGGTTTCATTATGTAGTCTTAGCTGGCATGGGGTGTACTGTGTACACCAGACATCAAAGTCACATAGATCTGCTTCTCTTTGCATTCTGAGTGCTGGAATTAAAGGCTACACCATGAAACCCACCCATCATCAGTATGTTGAACAGCCATGAGTCTCTGTATTTACTACCATTCACTTAAAAGAGGCTTTTCTGATTCATCTGAGAGTAGCATTCATCAGTGTGTGTAAACAAATAATCAGAAGTTTGGCTACACCACCATTTGCAAAACAACAGTAATAGCCCTCCCCCAGGCCCTATGGCCTGCTTAAGCATGAATTATTTTTTGGCCAAGTTTATAGTACTAGATATGGCTAGACATGGATTCCCTTCTGTGAAGTGGACATCCAGTCTAATAAGGTTGTGGTTAGTTACTACCATAGCAGCAGGCTACTATTGTGCAGTGAACACATCTTCCCTTGAAGGTTCATATTGCAATTCAGAGGTTTCACAGCTGGTTAAGACCTCTGATGCATTTTCTTCCTAGCAGTCTCTCTCTGGGAGTATGAAACCTACCCAGCAGGGAGGAATCTTTTAGCCTAACTCCAGCTTGGTTTCTCTATATCTGGCACCCAAATTGTGTAGTTTTTTGTAGTTTGTTTAGGTACCAGCATCTAGAAATCCAAACTATGACATAGCGGGGATTAAGATTTTTGAAAATCATGTAATTTCTTCTACATTTTGCAAGGATTCAAAATTCATATATTTTGGCCATTAAATCATTATGATGAACTGGTAATGTTAGCACTATTTCAAGTATGACTTTGTTTTCCATAGAAAACACTGAGTAAAAATTTTAAAACAGACCATTATGTTGACTGTCCTACATACATCCTACTCAGTACATTCAATGATGCTTATTTGTAATGAACACAAGACATATATGAAAGTGAAGTAGCTTTTAGACTTTAATTTACTGAGTTTTTAATATTTACTAGTCATACTGTTATGATAGCAAGCACTTGCCTGAGTTTGTAGTAGATAATGAAGTACTGATAGAGTGGAATATATCTACTGATGGCTGAGTTAATTGCAAGTGGGTATGTAATTTATTATGTGGAATAAATCTATGTCACCATATTGATTGTTTATTTCATTGCTGTGATTATGAAACATTTTTATCTATACTGTATTCAATATAATTTAATTTAAACATATTATTTCAATATCACAATGATGTTGAATCACTAGTATAAATATGATATATATGCATGCTTATGTATAATTTTTAGAGTATTCTTGTTTGAAAAATTATATGGACAGTTAAACAATTCAATGCATTTCAAGACAGTTCCATGTAATGACAGCTACAAAGTTTTTAAAATCTATTAATTTCATTTGGTATAAACTATACCACTGTGCCAGCAATTTAAAAGCTACAAGTTGAAATTTGGTCATGATTATGATTGTTGAAATTTCTGAGACATCAAAATAATTTATGTCAATCAACTACTGAGATTTTCCTTTGGAAGACTGACATATGATGGCAGAATGTAGCTTAAGAATTAGTTTCTCTCCATCTCTTCATACTTTCATTTTTACAGAATAATTTTAAGGTTACAGAAAGATAAATTCCTCAAGATCATAGGAAATGGTGTCAGACTAAGAGTTAGGACCTTGATTGCCTGACCTTAATATATTATGCTGAGATGACTCTGTTTATACTTTATTTGCCTGAGGTATTGTTTTTGTCTTTAAATTATATATAAAGCCATAAAAATCTAAAATGTAAGTCTGCTCTTTTTAGTTTGATATTGAAATCATTGAAGCTAATAAAAACAAATTGTTTTTTCCCATCAAAATATTTACGTAATCAGGTAACTAACCATTCTTTTAAGAATCATGTTCAGGATTCTTTTTCTGTGCCATCTGATGCCATCCTTTGCATTAGCAGCTGCCTTTTGACTCTCATTATGTTTTCTCATAACCATTGAAGCTCAAATAATTCACAATAAAATTTCTGCCTTCGTAATCCTTTCATAGCCAACAATTCCTGTGTTCTTTAGAGGCCTTGCATCATGTATGAAGACTGAATTGTTAAATTTGTAGGTAAGGTTCACTCTTAGATTCTTTAAGTTTCCATCCTAATAGGCAGCTGGGGCTGCATTGTTGTCATAACACTGCAATTTATTCTTGCTAGTAATGAGCTACACTGTGAATACCCGTAAGAATGCAAGTGTTTTGCATATTTGGGAACTGTCAATTCTTCCTCCATCACTTACAGAAGTGTTTTCAGCATTGCATATCTGTCTGTATCCAGTTGTATATACTCTAGGCACCAAACTGTCTTATGACAAAAACAAAGTGGTGCTTTTTAAATTTGTGCTTTCTTAATACCACTGTCAAATTACTTTCAGTAAAAAATGGACTTTAGAAATCACTTGTTTTCTTAGGGTTACTGATGCTGCGATGAAACATTATGGCTAAAGCAAGTTGGGGAGGAAATGATTTATTTGGGTTACACTTCTATATCACTGTTCAGCATCAAAGGAAGTCAGGACAGGAACTCAAACAGGGCAGGAACCTGGAGACAGGAGCTGATGCAGAGGCCATGGAGGAGTGTTGCTTATTGTCTTAATCAATATAGCTTCTTAAAGACACCAAGACTACCAGGCCAAGGTTGGCACCACCCACAATGGGCTGGGTCCTCATACATCAATTTCTAATTAAGCCTGATCTTATGGATATATTTTCTTAATTGAAGCTACCTCCTCTCAGATGACTTCAGCTTGTGCCAAGTTTTCATAATACTAGCTGGTATGCTAGTTTTATGTACTCACATGTGAATTTTCAAGTTTGTAGTTGGTGAGTCGGAAAATTTTAAATTTTGTTAGTCCTGTATAAATGAAAGAAATTTAGAATAAAGCTGACTTATAAACAATTTATAATTTTGGAAGAGTGTCTAGAGTCACTGTTGGAATCACTCTCAATCATGAACTTTTCTTTTGGTTTTTATGTGGAAACCTACAATAATTTTTTATGTTTTTAAATTATAATTAAAACATTTTTATCCTTCCCCTTTCTTCCTCTAACCTCAGTAATACACCTGCTTGCTGTCTTTCAAATTTAATAGCCTCTATTTCTTTAAGAACACCCTACCCAAATGGTTATTCAATACCAAGATGAGCCACTCTTAATTCTCAAAACCACTTGGTAGGAAAAGTGGCACTATCACCATTTAGCAAATGAGAAAATCAGGGTTCAGAGTGGTCACGAAGGAAACAATAGTCAGTAAATGGAAAAATTGGATGCAAGCCAAGGCCTTTATGTCTAAGTTCTTACATTGCTTTCATTTATTAATCGCAACACTCCTTTTATCTTAACTACATGAAGAAAAATTATGCTTTAAAGGCATTAAGGTACAGTGGAAAAACCTTAGTATTTGACACATGGAGGCTTGCTTTTGAGTACCAGTTTTATTTTTTCCTTGTTTGTATAATTCATTTAGATACTGTGTTGTTTAAAAGCCTGATCCACAGTAGAAATGTCAACATATCAACTCCAGGCACAGAGTACTTGCGACTATTTCTAAAGGATTCTATTTAATAATCTCGCTTGTGGTCTTCACTTAGGGTTTTATGTCATTAACCTCCGTGGACTGGCATTTCCACCATTTTAGATATCAGAATGAAAATTCTAACCTTGGAAGGAAATTCTCCCAGTATAGTTAGAAAAATAACTAATTTTTAACAACCTGAAAATTTAATGAAATATTGAGCTCACTATCACTAGAGGGACAAAAATCAGAGAAAACATGAACGTTTGATGGAGATAATACAGAAGAGATTCATTCTGTTTCGATGGTACTTCCATATATAAGTCTCCCTTTTAATACACAAATATTTAGCTCACCATAGAGAAAGAGTTTGAAAAGATTGCCAATAATGGAATAATATACACTCCATTATAGAGATTAGTATATTACATATGGTGAGTAAGGCAATGCGGTGTCCTTTGGAAACACAAACCGGAATTAAGAAATGTGATTTTGAGAACTGGCTCTTCTATTACTTGATTTAAAGACTGGGAGTCAGTTGCAAAGTTTTTTAAGTCTCAAAATCCTTACTAAAATAATAGAAATATAGATTCGTTTATAAGTTCTTACTTTTTGTCATTTTAAAAATATTTTAAAAGATTCTTTAATAATTTCTTTATTTTAAACAATTTTTTCTCATTTTACATACAATCCTAATCTCTACTCCTTCCCTTCCTCCTGCTTCCCCCATCTTTCCCCCACCCCCATCCACTAATCAGAGAGTGTAAGGCTTCCCATAGGGAGTCAACAAATTCTGTCACATTTCCTGAGGCAGGACCAAGTGCCCTCTCACCCGAATGTAGGATGAGCAAGGTATCCCTTTAAAGGGAATGGGCTCCAAAATTACAGTTCAAGCACTAGGAATAAATCTTGGTCCTACTGACAGTGGCCCCAAGACTTCCCAAGCCACCCAACTGTCACCCACATTCAGAGGGCCTAGTTTGGTCCTGTGCAGGTTCCCCAGCTGTCAGTCCTGAGTCAGTGAGCTCCCACTAGCTCAAGTCAGCTGTTTCTATGGGTTTCCCAAAATGGTCTTGACCCCTTTGCTCAGAGCTTGACTCTGGGACCTCAGGCTAGTGCTTAGCCATGGATGTCTGCATCCACTTCCATCAGTTGCTGGATGAAAGTTCTATGATGATAATTAAGATAGCCATCAATCTGATTACAGGGGAAGCCAGTTCAGGTATCTTCTCCACTAATGTTTAGGGTCTTAGCTGGGGTCATCCTTGTGGATTCCTGGGAATTTTCCTAGTGCCAGGCTTCTCACTAGCCCCTTAATGACTCCCTCAGATCAATACATAGAACTATTTTATTAGTTAAGATTTTCATATAGATTTTGATCCTATCTACCAGTTCTAACTCCTCGAAGATCAACTCCCTGTCCTTACCCATACAGTTTTCTGTCCTCCTCTATTTTTAACTGGTGGCTTCCACTGGAGCACGGTCAACTTAACCAGAAGAAACACTATTAGAGAACAGTCTCTCTAAGCAGTTAGAAATTGGAACAGTTCCTCAACAACAGGTGGGACTTCATATCTGCCTCCCTTCCCCATCGTGGGATTTGCTCTGACTTAAGTTTTTACAGGTCTTGTGCGTGCTGTCATAACTTTTTAGTTCATACGCACATTCATTGGAAAAATCCCCAGTAAGAGAAACTTTGTACAGAAAAGGTGATTATGTTGGAATACTCAGTGCTATGTATTCCAAAATTTTGGCAAACTTAACAATGACATGTTTATTTAAGACAAAAGAAAACAGTTTCTCTGACTATGGATTCTGGAACCAACGTACTAGAGTTTTCAACTCAGGTTCACAGAAAACTACAATTGAGGCAACAGTTAGACTATGGTCTCACCTGAAGCCTTAAGTCCTCTTCCAAATTGCTATGGATGTTGATAAATTTACCATGCTGCCACAGAAATCAGAACACTTTGCTTCAAGACCAGCAAAATGGTTTGCTTTTTTTTTGATTTCAGTGTGTCCTCTATACCATTGAAGTTCTAAACTAATTAGGTTCAGCCAAGACAGAATAAAGTCCCTTTTTATTTTCTCCAAGTTGATTGTTTAGTCTTTATTATATCTTTAAAATCCCACCATTTTGTGTAATAAAATTACATCATCCAAAAGAAGATATTCTAGTACTTTGCATACTACTGGTGAGAAGCAAAAGAATATCATTAGTACTTGAATAGACTATACAAGGAGGTAGCACATCAAGGATCATTAATGGCATACTTTCCAAAGTGATAATCTTTGGGGGGATGAGGTTATTTTTGAGAAAGAGCAAAGTGAGGAGATGATGTTTTTCTCCTTCTTGCTGTTTGTGGTTTACTGTGGTAATTCACTACAATTCTTATCTCCAGATTTTTGTTATATTTTGAAATGTTAAAAATGAATCCTTATAAACCTGGTATGGTGGCATACATCCTGAGTCCCACAGCAGCACCAAGGAATTAACAACAAGATCAAAACTTCAGTCATTCTCAAGTACTTATTAAGTTTGAGCCCAGCCTAGGGTACATGAAATACTGTCTCAAAAATATCAGTGAAAGTATGTATTATCAGCATTTGTTGACTAGGACCATTTTATTTCGACTCTTTAGTTTAAAAGTTTAACTTACACAAAAAATTACATAGATTTGTGAGATACGTTGTGATGTTTTAGCACAGGTATACATTACATAATTTCATAAATGAAAATATATGTATATTTATCTCCTCAAATATTAATCAGACTTTATTCAGTGAAACTTTTAAAATCCTTTTTTCCTAGCTTTTAAATACGAACTATACATGATCATTGTCTATGGTCATCCTAGTGTGTGATAAAACACCAGACCCTCTTGCTTTAAATAACTGAGCATCCATGCATTAATCTTTGTTTCAGTTCTCCCAGCTACTCTCTCTAACCTTTGGTAATCACCATTTCATCATCTGAACCTTACCTTCTATGTAATTAATTTCCCCCTTCATTTTCTCATTCTATTGTTTTCACTCTTATGGGTTGGGGTATAACAGAAGGCATTGCACATGTTATGCTACTGCTACATCTCTAGTCCTATTTTATTTTAACTAAATTTTGAAACACGTTATCACTGTGTTAATCAGGCTATATTTGCACACATGATCTGCCTATTTTTAACTCTCAAGGAATGAAATTATAAGTGTGCATTTTCACACTTATAGAGATCAAGGTATTTTTGGATTCCACATAATTTGTGGAGTCATTTGATGGGGGATGCTTATTTATATATATATATATATATATATATATATATATATATATTTTCTTTTTATATATTATATATTTTCTTTTATATATTATATATTTTCTTTTATATATTATATATTTTCTTTTATATATTATATATTTCTGTTATTGGTTGATGAATAAAACACTGGTTGGCCAGTAGCCAGTTATAAAGTATAGAAGGGGCTACCAGACAGGGAGAATTCTGGGTAGAAGAGAGACTGAGAAGCTGCCAGAGTAGGTTGCCATGTAGCTGTTTGGAAGATAGGACACTAGATGTTTTCCAGTAAGATAAGACCATGTAGAAATACATAGATTAGTAGTTATGGACTAATAATTAAGAGCAAGCTAGCCAGTAAGAAGCCTGAGCCATTGGCCAAGCAGTTTATAGTTAACATAAGCCTCCGTGTATTTATTTGGGACTAAAGGGCAGCAGGACCAGGCAGGAAGGAAACTCCAACTACACTCGTTTAGTATTGCAATCTTTGTAGGTGACATCACTTAATATATTCCAGTTCCCATCCATGTATTTACAATGATAGAATTTTTATGCTTTTCTATAACTGAATAATATTATATTGTGTACCTCAATCATATTTTTCTGTATTGTTTAGCTGGTTGCACACCACAGGAGGTAGCATTTCTTTGCTGTCCTTAATAGTGCTGCAATGAATAGAGGTTTGTTCAAGTGCCTCATTAACATAATGATTTGATTTCCTTTGGCTTATATCATAATTCAATCTATTTTTTTTGTTGAACTTCCATATAGTTTTTTTAATCATAGTTGTGTTAATTGAAATCCCTAGCAGGTGTATCTGTTTATCTTTTCCACATATACTCACCAGCATTTGTTGTCCTCTGCATTCTAATATTGTTAAAAATTTATAATCATCTGGTCATAAGTGTTTTAATAAGTGTGTGCCTTTATGATTTATGCATTTTATATTATTGTAGCTTATTCATCTTCACTTCTATAAAATATTAATATTATGCTATTGTCTAATTTTATTAAAGGTATACACTGGTATTGGAGTTATTTCTATATGTTTTGCAGATTAAAATAAGTTAGCACTGAGAATCCTTTGGTATACCTATTGATAAACTCTGCTAAAATTTCTCTTAAGTATATTCTTTGTTTTTGGTTTATGTTTTTTTCAAGACAGGATTTTTCTGTGTAACAGTTCTTCCTGTCCTGGACCTAGCTTTATAGACTAGGCTTGAACTCAAAGATGCACCTTCCTCTGCCTTCCTAGTCCTGGGATTAAAGGCATGAGCCATCACTGCCCAGCTGTCCATATATTCTTCAGGGTGAAATTGTTGGATTGTAAAATATGTAGTATTCAACTTTAGGGAAAAATTGACAAGAATTTTTAAAAATAATTGTACATATTTTTACTCTAGCCAAAAATATCAGTTGCCAATGATAAAAACAACACAAAATCTTGATGCTTGTGTCTCAATATGCTTTTCATTCTAATTTGTTCTACCATGCTTGAACAGATATTTAGATCAATGTTAAATTCATGGAATCTACTTGCATTCCCCTCTCATAAGATTATTTTCCCTTGTGCTTAATTCTATTCATCAACAACATAGTTTCCTATATCATTTTAAAGATTTTCACTCACATCTACCATTTCATTTATTCTAAACAACATCTTATACTCAAAATTTTCTTGATCATGCCTGCCTTTCATAATCTTTCTCAAATAGTTTTCTTTATCTTAGAAGACCTTTATTTCACTTAGCTTTAGAATTTGGTAACGTAATAATTTTAAGTCAATAGACATTTTCTCTCATCCTTTTGAAAATATCCTTACATTATGATCTGCTGCTAAATCCACTGCTAATCTAACAGCCATTCTTTTTCTCTGTGATAGTTTAGACCCATTCATTTGCTTACTGTGAAAATTCACTATAGCATGTGTAGATATTGACTTGCTTTCAATTTCATAATGTTTTGAAATTTATTGAAGTATATGCTTCATCAGGTCTCAAACATGAATATTTCCTCTATTTTTCTTCTCTCAGAGATTTCCATACCAAAATCTATACTCAACTTCCTCATTCTGACCTTAATATCTCCAATACTCTGATATTTTCAACTAGTCTCTCTTTGATGTAATGAGTGTAAATTTTCATGAACTATACTTATCTCTTTATTTTTGTTTAATGTGCTGTTGAATCCTTCTTATTGGTAAAAACTTCAATAAATACTTTTCTATGACTATTCTTTTGCTCTTTTTCAAATTCTCTGGCCAATTTTTATGTTTCTCATTGATCACTAATTCAGTTGTATTCACTATTTCCTCTTCAAACATGGCATAACAGTATTTTCGTTATAAATATGAGCACCTTGCAGACTTTATCATAGAAGACAATAGATTCTCAGAATATGTTGGATTGTCACATATAATTTGCTTTCTTGCAAAGTAAATTAGTCTCTTTTGTTTCCACAAGAGACAGAGAACATTTTTAAAAAATGTATTCCTTCAGTGGTACAGAATTCACCTTGATATCTCATTTTGTTTTTGTAACTTGTAGGAGTGTGGGAAGGATTGGAAACTGTAGATATAAATGTGCAACTGATTTGCCTAGACAGCAATTCTGACTTTCTCTTTGCTAATAGCTGACCTTCAGAAGTTTAGCATACTGATCTGTTTTATTTTTTCTGAACCTTAATATGTTCTCATTGTTTCAGTGAGACACAATAGTATTTAAAATATTGCATTGGAACCCTTAATATCTAATTCATCATATTTACTAAAGTGAAGTTTATATTAAGATTTTGGGTGGGTGCTCTGAATTTATGTGTTTATAACAACTTATAAATAAGCTACATTCTTGGTAATTGCCAGACTTTATTTTTTAAAATAGATAAACATATGTGAGAAAAGGCTTAATATTATGCCATATGTATAAAGATGAAATGAACCATAAAATTGAGCTTCTCTTTATATCACTGAAACATGTCTGTAGTTATATTTAGTCATTCTCTTGTTACTACTATAATTTAATAATACATCATCTACTATCAAAGACTACATAACTCTTTTGTGTAAATTTATTGACTCATTTTCTATGCTCCTCTGGGAAATGTTTCTTGGTACTAGATGGTAGTAATAGATAATTAGCTAATACATTTATAGCTTCTTCTAGTCAATTTCAAGGAAGATACACAAATAAAATTAATAACTCTGATAAAGGGCTGAATCTGTCTTTAGCCATGATCAATGGAATGTAACAGTATATTCCTGTTAAGATGCTTTCATTTAAGTAAAGGTGCTTTCCATTTATGCATCTTAAATAAAACTGTCTAGTCTTGTAAATATATTTTATGATTCTTTCAGTGGTTTTCATATTTGTTTTTAATATTTACATTTAAAATCATTGTCTTTTCTGAGTAAAATATGATCTGTATTAATGATTATATTTTAACTTTTCATCTTGCAAACAGTATAATAATAATATAGCACGCCCATGTCTTCAACAATACCTTTTTACATTACATCAAATTCTTTTAACTGTTATGAACTTTGATCAGTGCTATCATTACAGATGTGAAGCATTTATCTAATAATTTTCTTACTTTCTTAATTTTAATTGGAAAGAAGATAATTTTACATGTCAATCCCAGGTCCTTCTTCATCCCCTCCTCCCCTGACCCCCCAACTAATACCCTACCTATCCCTTACCCTTTCTGCTCCCCAGGGAGGGTGAGGCCTTCCATAGGGGGTCTTCAGAGTCTGTCATATCCTTTGGGATAGGGCCTAGGCCCACCCTCTTGTGTCTAGGCTCAGGGAGTATCCCTCTATGTGTATTGGGATCACAAAGTCCACAGCTATGCTAGGGATAAGTAGTGATCTACTAGAGCAGGACCAATGTATTTCCAAGGTCTCCTCACTGATACCCAAATTACTGGGGTCTGGATCAGTCCCATGCTGGTTTCCCAGCTATCAGTCTGTGGATAAAGAGCTCCCCTTTGTTCAGGTCAGCTGTTTCTGTGGGTTTCACCAGACTGGTCTTGACCCCTTTGCTCATCACTCCTCCTTCTCTACAATGGGATTCCAGTTCAGTTCAGTGATTAGTTGTGGGTCTGCTTCTACTTCCACCAGCTGCTGGATGAAGTCCCTAGGATGACATATAAGTCAGTCATCAATGTCCTTATCAGGGGAAGGCATTTATGGTAGCCTCCCTTTTGTTGCTTAGATTGTTAGTTGGTGTCATCTTTGTAGCTCTCCAGACAATTCCCTAGTGCCTGATTTCTCTTTAAACTTAAAATGTCTCCCTCTATTATGGTATCGCCATTCTTGTTTTCTTCTATTCTTTCCCTGACTCAAACTTTCTGTTCCCTCATGTCCTCCTCACACCTTCTTTCCTCTCCTTCTCATCCTCTTAGTTCCCTCCTCCTTCCCCCATGCTCCCAATTTACTCAGGAGATCTTGTCCCTTTCCCCTACTCCAGGGGATCATGTAAGTCTCTCTTAGGGTCCTCAATATTCAATGGTTTCTCTGGCATTATGGAATGTAGGCTGGCAATCATTTACTCTATGTCTGAAATCTACATGTGAGTGAGTACATACCATGTTTGTATTTTTGTGATTGGGTTACCTCGCTCAGAATGGTTTCTTCTAGATCCATCCATTTACCTGTGAATTTCAGGATTCCATTGTTTTGGGTTTTTTCTCCTGAGTAGTACTCCATAGTGTAAATGTACACAATTTCTTCATCCATTCTTCAGTTGAGGGACATCTAGGAGGCTTCCAGGTTCTGGCTATCACAAATAGTGCTGCTATGAACATTGTTGAACATCATCCTTGTTGTATGAATGTGCTTCTTTTGGTTATATGCCTAGAGTGGAATTGCTGGATCCTGTGGTAGGTTTATTACCATTTTCCTGAGGAGTCATCATACTAATTTTCAAAGTGGCTGTACAAGTTGGCACTCCCACAAGCAATGGAGGAGTGTTCCCCTTTATCCACATCCTCTCCAGCATAAACTATCATTGGTGTTTTTGATTTTAGCCATTCTGACAAGAGTAAGATTGTATCTTAGATTTGTTTTGATTTGCATTTCCCTGATGGTTAAGGATGTTGAACACTTTATGTGTTTTTCAGCCATTTTAGATTCCTCTATTGAGAATTGTCTATTTAGTTCTGTACCCAACATTTCAATTGTTTGGTGTTTTGGAGACTAGCTTCTTGTGTTCTTTATATATTTGGAAACCAGCCTTCTGTCAGACAGAAGTGGGGTTGGTGAATATCTTTTCCCAGTCTGTGGGCTGGTTTTTGTGTTGCTGACTGTGTCCTATGTCTTACAGCCACTTCTCATTTTCAGGAGGTCCTATTTATCAATTGTAGATCTGAATGTCTGTGCTACTGGTGTAATGTTCAGGAAGCCATCTCCTGTACGTGGGGTATTTCCCAATTTGTCTTCTCATAGGCTCAGTGTGGCTGGATTTATATTGAGGTCTTTGATCCATTTGTACTTAAATTTTGTGCATGGCGATAGACATGTATCTATCTGAAGTCTTCTACATGCAGGCATCCAGTTATGCCAACATCATTTGTTGAAGATGCTTTCTTTATTCCATCATATAAATTTAGGTTCTTTGTCAAAAATTGGGTGTCCATAGGTGTGTGGGATAATATTAGGGTTTTCAACTCTATTCCATTAGTCTACCTGTCTATTTTTATACCAATAGAAGCTGTTTTCAGGACTATAGCTCTGTAACAGAGCTTAAAATAAGGGATGGTGATGCATCCAGAATTTCCTTTATTGTACAGTGTTGTTTTGGCTATCCTGTGTCTTTTGCTTTTCCATATAAAGTTGAGAATTGTTCTTTCAAAGTCTGTGAAAAATTTTGTTGGGATTGTGATGGGGATTGCATTGAATCTGTAGATTGCTTTTGGCAAGATTGCAATTTTTACTATGTTGATCCTAACTATGCAAGAACATGGGAGATCCTTCCATTTTCTGGTATCTTTAATTGTTTTGATTAGAGACTCAAAATTCTTACAGTTCAGGTCTTTCACATTTTTGGTTAGTGTTATTTTATGTTTTTTGTTACAATTGTAAAGGTTTGACGCTTTTCTGATTTCTTTCTCCATGAATGTATCATCTGTATATAGTAGGGCTACTGATTTTTTTAAGTTAATCTTGTATGCTGCCACTTTGCAGAAGGTGTTTATCAGCTGTAGGAGTTCCATGGTAGAGTTTTTTGGGTCACTTATATACACTATCATATCATCTGCAAATAGTGAAAGTTTGACTTCTTCCTTTCTGATTTGTATTCCCTTAATCTCCTTTCGTTTTCTTATTTTTCTAGCTAGAACCTCAAGTACAATATTGAAGAGGTATGGAGAGAGTGGACAGCCTTGTCTTGTCCCTGATTTTAGAGGAATTGCGTTGAGTTTCTCTCCATTTAATTTGATGTTGGAAGTTGGCTTGCTGTATATAGATTTTCTTATGTTAAGGTATGTTCCTGTTATCCATGATATTTCCAAGACCTTTATAATGAAGGTGTGTTGGATTTTTCAAAAACTTTTTTGGCATCTAGTGAGATGATCATGTGCTTTCTTTTTTTCTCAATCTGTTTATTTTGTGGGTTACACTGATGGATTTTGTATATTGAAGTAACCTTCCATCCCTGGGATAAAACATACTTGATCATGGTGTATGATTTCTCTGATGTGTTGTTGGATTTCATTTGCCAGTATTTTATTGAGTATTTTTGCATCAATGTTCATGAGGGACATTAGTCTGTAGTTCTCTTTCTTGGTTGTTTCTTTGTGTGGCTTGGTTTTCAAGGATTTTGAAGCCTTTTAAAAAAGTTTGGCACTGACCATTCTGCTTCTATTGTGTGGAATACTTTGAGGAGAATTGGTATTAGCTGTTCCTTTATTTTCTGGTAGAATTCTGCACAGAAGCCATCTGGCCCTGGGCATTTTTTGGTTGGGAGAATTTTGATGACTGCTTCTATTTCACTAGGGTTTATAGGTCTATTTATGTTGCTTATCTAATCTTCATTTAATTTTGGTATGTGAAAATTGTCCATTTCCTTTAGATTATCAAATTTTGGGGAATACAGGTTTTTGAAATATGACCTGATGATTCACTGGGTTTCCTCTGTGTCTGTTGTTATGTCCCCCTTTTCATTCCTGATTTTATAATTTTGCATGTTCACTCTCTGCCATTTGGTAAGTTTGGATAAAGGTTTGTCTATCTTGATTTTCTTGAAGAACCAACCCTTTGTTATATTGATTCTGTGAATTGTTCTCCTAATTTCCACCCTATTGATTTTAGCCCTCAATTTGATTATTTCCTGGCATCTACTACTCCAGGGTGTATTAGCTTCATTGTGTTCTAGAGCTTACAGTTTTGCTATTAATTCTGTAGTGTGACTATTCTCCTGTTTCTTTATGTGTGCTCTTAGCACTATGAACTTTCCTCTTAGCACTGCTTTCAAAGTGTCCCATAAGTATGGGTATGTTGTGTCCTCATTCCCATTGAATTCTAGGGAAATCTTTAATTTCATTTTATATTTCTTCCTCGACCCAGGTATTGTGCAATTGGGCGTTATTTAATTTCCATGGGTTTGTATGTTTTCTGCAATTCATGTTGTTGAATTCAAACTTTAAAGCATGGTGGTCTGATAAGATACAGGGGATATTTTAACTTTTTGTACCTGTTGAGGTTTGCTGTGTTGCCAAGTATGTGGTCAGTTTTACAGAAGGTTCCCTCTGGCACTAAGAAAAATGTATATTCTTTTGTATTTGGATGGAATGTTTTATATATATCTGCTAAACCCAATTGGGCCATAACTTCTATAAGTTCCTTTGATTCTTTGTTACGTTTCTGTCTAGTGTTCCTGTCCAGTGTTGAAGTCTCCCACTATAAGTGTGTGAGGTTTTATGTGTGATTTGAGTTTTAGTAATGTTTCCTTTACGAATGTGAATGCCTTTGTATTTGGGACACAAATGTTCAGAATTGAGACTTCATCCTAATGGATTTCTCCTGTGATGACTAGGAAGTGACCTCCTTCATCTCTTTTGATTGATTTTAGTTTAAATTCCAATTTGTTGGATATTAGGATTGCTATCCCCGCTTGATTCTTGGGTCCATTTGACTGGAAAATCTTTCCCAACCCTTAATTCTTAGTTACTTTGTCTTAGAAGTTGACGTCTGTTTTTTGTATGCAGCAGAAGGATGTATTCTGTCTTCATATCCATTCTGCTATGCTGTGTCTTTTTATAGGCAAATTAAGATCATTAATATTGAGGGATATTAATGACCATTGATTGTTCATTCTTGTTTTTTTGGGGGGGGATTTGGTGATGGTGGTGAAATTCTGTGTGGGTTTCCACCCGTTTATTCTTTTGGCTCTTGTTAAAGTAGGATTGTTAATTGCCTATATTTTTCTGGTTGTAATTAACTTCCTTGGGTTTCAGTTTTCCTTCCAGAACTTTCTGTAGAGCTGGGTTGTGGATATGTGTTGTTTTAATCTGGTTTTGTCATGGAATATCTTGTTTTCTCCATCTATATTGATTGGAAGTTTTGCTGGGTATAGTAGTCTGGGCTGGCATCCATGGTCTCTTAGTGTAGTTAGAATATCTATTCAGGACCTTCTGGTTTTCAGAGTTTCCATTGAAAATCATGTGTAATTCTGATATGTTTGCCTACATATGTTACTTGACCTTTTTCCTTTGCTGCTCTTAATATTTTCTCTTTATTCTGTATGTTTGTGGTTTTTATTATTATGTGGCAAGGAGACTTTTTTTGTTCAGTCTATTTGGTGTTCTGTAGGTTTCTTTTACTTTCATTGACTTGTTTTTCTTTAGGTTGGGAAAGTTTTCTTCAATGATTTTGTTGAATATGTTTTCTGCACCTTTGAGTTAGGTTTCTTCACCTTCTTCTAAACCTATTATCCTTAGGTTTGTTCTTTTCATGGTATCCCATGTGTCCTAGATATTTTTGTGTTAGGGATTTGTTGGACTTAAGATTTTCTTTGGTTGATGAGTCTATTTCTCCTAGTATATCCTCAATTCCTGAGATTCTTCTTCCATCTCTTTTATTCTGTTAGTTATGCTTGCATCTGTAGTTCCTGATCATTTACCCACCTTTTCTATTTCCAGCATTCCCTCAGATTGTGATTTCTTCATTGTCTGTATTTCAGTTTTTAGGTCTTGAAGTGTTTCCTTGAAAGATTTGTTGATATCTTGTATTTTTTTGGTTTGTTTTTCTTCCATATCTATCATGGATTTTCTCATATCCTCTTTGATGCCCTCTACCATTTTCATGAAAAAGTTTTTAAGATCATTCTCTTCTGCTTCATCTACTTTGTGATTTTCAGGTCTTGCTGTTTATGGTCCCTAGTTTCCGGTGCTGTCATATTTTTTTCTGTTATTTAATGTGCTTTTATATTGAATTCTTCCCATCCTTTCTTCTAGTGGGTGTATCAGGAGTCTCTTCCTCTCCTGTTGTGTGCAGAACCAGGTTTCCCTTATGGTAGATGCAAACCGTTCCCATACTCTGATTTCATTCCTCTTCTCATGGATGGAGGCAAGACTGTTACTGGGACCTTGGCAATCTATGCGTGTGTTGGACACTGAGTTCAGATCTCCTGAGTATCCCCTGGCCTCAGGTGTCCCCTGGAAATAGCCAGTAGCCTACCTGGTCTGGTGCATGGAGGCGGGAAAGGTACAGGGGCCTTGGCAGTCTCTGGGTATGTTGGATCCTGCAAAAATGGGATCCCTTGAGCATTCCCCCAGCCTCAGGTGTCCCCGAGCATGGCCTTAAAGTGATTCTTAATATGGTTTGATTAACATCTATCATGTTTGTAACTACTACTCTTCTTCTATGCATTTTTCTTTACATGTTCTCCTGTTTTCCAATCTTCTCTGGTAATGATTGTACATTGTATAAACTTTTTTCTTATAAATTGATAATTAGTTTTTTTGGGTGGGTTTCAAGACAGAGTTTCTCTGTGGCTTTGGAGGCTGTCCTGGAACTAGCTCTTGTAGACCAGGCTGGTCTCGAACTCACAGAGATCTGCCTGCCTCTGCCTCCCGAGTGCTGGGATTGAAGGCATGCGCCACCAACGCCCGGCTGATAATTAGTTTTATATCCATGAACATTTTTACAGTATATGTTTACAACTAATATAGGTTCATTGACAAATTGACACTATTAATTAAAAGGCATTATAAAACATATTGTATCAGAGTATTCACATATCTGTTTTATTATTAATTAAATTTATTCATTTATTTTACATCCTCTCAGCAATTTGCCTTCCCTCCTCCCCTCTCATTCCTTGCCCCACATCCCCTCTGCCCCTGGAATCTACTCCTGTTTCTGTTCAGAAAGGGGAAGCCTCCCATGGGTATCAACAAAGCATGGTGTAAAAAGTTGAGGTTCTTCTCTTATTAAGGCAACCTAGTATGAGGAATGGGTTCCAAAAAGCCTGCCAAATTTATTCCTCATATTTCTGTCATCCATTTAGTTTTTCTCTATGCCTCCATCCCCAACTCTACTGTTAATACCTAAATGTATTGATCTATTAGATGAAAAGAATAAAAATATTTCATGTTATACATTCTTTGATATTTTTATTCTTCCATATCAGAACACTTTCTGATGTTACAGATTGGTGTTGCTCTGAACTTCTGAACCTAGAGAACTGTCATTCTTACTGAAGAGCAGATTTCAATTATTGGAAAATGAGTCTGCTAGTGATAGATTTCCTCAGGTTTAGTCAAAAATTTTCACAATATTCAATCATCATTGAAAGAAAATTTCATCTAGTACTGACTTCTAGGTTGGTGTTTTCTTTTTCTTAAAGACTATGATGTTTTCATTCCACATTTTCCCTTGCATGGTTTCTGGCAAGACATTTGAGACCTGGAGAGGTGTCTTAGAGGTTGAGGGCTCATGTAGCAGACAGAACTTCCATACCATCCCCCATAATGAGTGGCTTCCAAACCACTGTACTTCCAGCTATAGAATCTCTAATACCCTCTTGTGGTCTCTTCAGGCACCTGGACTCATGGGTACAGAGCCATACTTAGACATAAAGTTAAGTACATAAATAAAATAAATACATCTCTTTCTAAGAAAGATTAATGTCTTATGCCTTGCTTCATAGGAAGTTTTTATTCCTGAATTCTTTCTTGATTTTTACTTACAAGTCAAGGTTTTACTTATCCTGCTTGCTTTTCTCTTAGCTTCGTGGTATTTTCATTTCAAATCATGAATGTTTTAACTGTTTACCTTTTATAATTATTTTCTGTTAATTTACTCTATATTTTTCTGATATTACCTTAAGGAATATGTTACAAAATTTAATAACTATATTACAAATCTTGCATAGAATGTTGTTTCCTTCCTGTCATTAATTTGTATTCTTTTTGCATGTAAGCGTTGGAACATTCAGTTGACATTTCTTAATTTTCACTGACTTTTTCCACTACAGGCCGCATGGTTGATGAATCACAAATGTATGTGGCTTTCATGTGACAGTATTCTTTGCATTTTTAAATTTTTTTTCTTTCTTTTAATTCATTGCATTTTAATATTTACTGATTATTACTAATTCTTTATCTTCACTTCTCCATGAATTACTTAATGAATCACCATAGCAGAATCAAATTTGGACCATTCATTTCATTCCCATGCTCTTGATGATCTGTATGCTAACGGAAACTGTCATGTACCTGGTGGTAGCTCAGATATTGGGATCTGGAGAAATGGATCCACTGGGTGTGACGTTAAAGTGATTGTGATGTTCCACCCATTTTTCAAAGTATTGAGGTGGGATCCGAGGTAGTCTTAGCTTCCTTGACATTTTTTGGTATGGTGTGTTCACTTGAGATGGAGTTGTTTCTGGGGTGTGTCTGTGTGCCAGGGGCATGGCTGATATAGATGGAAGTTGAGGAAGCTGCAAGTGGGTGTGGCTCTGTGTAGGGGAGAAGGCTTGAGGCCTCAACATAACCCACCTGCTCAGCTGGAGCAGTGGGTGAAATGGAGCTGAGTTTCTATGCTTTGACCTCTCCTGACTATGTGAAAGTCTATGCTGGCCAGTGTGGGTGAGCCCTGGGTCCTTCTTTCAATCTGCTTGCACCTGCAATGGTGCCTAGGAAAACAAAGATTCTGGCTTCACACACGAGGCCTCCCCCAGGACTTGTATAAATCCCAGAAAACTTGAACCAGAGGCTTAGATGCCAGAGAAGCACAGTCCAAAAATGTAGCCGTGTGAGGAGATTTCTGAGTGCTCATGAGAAAACCCCAAGAAACCAAGACAAGAGTCTTGTGACATTAGGTTCTTCAAAATACAGAATTGTTCTTTGATTATGCTTTCATGGCCCAACCCAGATATAGAGACAGGAGTGAGGTTGCTTCAGATTATTCATTGCAACTTGCTGTTTTTATTTGCCTATATAGAAAAGAAACATGTTTCTATTGCACAAAAGTTGCTTGCCATCTGAGATTTGTCTGCGACATGTGGCCCTTGTGATTGCACACTTTACTCATAAGACCGATTTTAAAACTTAGAGTGTAAATTGTGTGATGCTCTGAATAAAGCATTCATTGGTTCCATTCTTCCAGGTACCACTGCCTCTAGAGTGGCAAACAATTTACTTACAGTTTTTTTTTTTTATCCCTTCTGTGCTTCCACAGTTTCTACCCTGTCTCTTAGAATCGCAACATACTCAATTGTTCTCACTTTATACTCCTAATAGATAATTAACAAATCCATGTCTTGTCTGAATCTGGTTTTAGTATTTTTTCTTTGTTGTTGATTTTCTTATCTTTTAAAAAGTATGATATGAATGTGCATATATATTTGGAACAGAAGTAAATAGCATGATTATAAAATGTATGTTATGAATAGGAATTGTGTGTTTCATGTACCTCTAGATTCTGTATGTTTCTGTTTCTTTCATTTGTGTTTCCCCCAGTTATCTTTGGATTTCACTGAGAACTCCCTGAATATTTTGTCATATAACTCCTAAATTATTATCTATTGATATTTTGGTAGATATCTGTTGATGTGGAATAATCTGTTAGAAAGTATTGATTTTCTGATTTACCAGATTGTCTGTTGCTATAAGCTAAGCTGTAAGTAAAGGAGTGAATCCTCCAATTTTATGATAAAATCTCCGAATCTGACAGAGGCTTGGTCAATTCTGCATTGAGGTAGTCAGATTTTACTGTTTTGTGACAAAATAGCTGTGCAACAACTTGAAAGAATAGAAGATATGTATTTTTGGTTTATTGTTTTATCATTGCAAAGGGTCTGTGGTGATGCAGAGGACTTGTGCAGGAACCTGTTTAACTCAGAAAACAGCAACCAGAGAGAGAGATATAGATAAGAGACACCTGGGACACACCCTACACTGACTCCCCAAGCTGTGTTCCTAATCCCAATTGCCACCACCTCACAATAATGAGACCAAAGAATAAAACCAATCAGTAAATTTATATCTGATGAGATCAGAGCTGCCATGATGTAATCACCTCTCAGTCACCCGATCCACCTATTAGGGTGTAAATCTTCAGCACAGGTATCTCTGGGCATTTCACATCTTTTACAGTATATTTAACTCATTTCTTCATCCCCCTTATATGAAGCCAAAAGGATAGAGAGAGTGCAGTTATCTAATTATCTTTGTCCAAGGTCAGATTGCACACAGTAAAGTACTTTCTCTTAAAGAACAGTCCTTTGTTATGGTGAACCCCGTGGTTTCATTTAAAAAATGGTTAGTTAAACCATGAAGGCAGTTTCCTTTGATCTAGCATAAGAACCTGGCAGCACTTTCAAGATGAAACCCATGAAAGTGTGGGGATAGCAATAAAATTGGATTCCTAGGGTTTTTATAATTCTCAAGACATTCACAGTCAGCCTCTATAAATTCTAAATGTATGTATACTTTCTGTTTTAAAAAAGTGATTCAGATAACGGAACCAAGAGAACAGAGGGCAAAAGTTGAGAGCTTTGAAAATTATTCCCAAGCCTTTCAGATAATCAAGAGATTCACCTTCTGGCCAGCTTGATTTCAGAACTGTTGAGAACTGCTGTTTTCTTTTAACCTTCCACTTAGCCTTCATTTTTTTTTTCTTTTGAAGAAGGACATCCATAGCTCCTGTCCCACTCCCATCTAATCATTTTATTTTTACGGGGTTTGGACAGTTTCATAGGTAAAAATGTTAAAAGTAATTATGCTCTGGGACGTATGCTTTATAAATTATACCCATCCTTATAAAGTTCTGATCTTGATATGATTTAGGTTGTTTTATCTGGTTCTGGGGATGGCACTAGGGCCTCGTGTATGCTAGGCATGTGATTTTCCATTGAGCTACTACAGTAGCTGAAAATTTAGATTTCTTTTTTCTTTGATCTTTTAATAATTTTCTTCTATTTTCTCTTTTATTGAAAACATTATTTCTCATATAATATATCCAGATTATAGTTTGCCTTCCCTATACTCCTCCAAGTTCCTCCCCACATCCTCTCCCATTCAGAAATAT
This sequence comes from Cricetulus griseus, assembly GCF_003668045.3. Taxonomy (NCBI): domain Eukaryota; kingdom Metazoa; phylum Chordata; class Mammalia; order Rodentia; family Cricetidae; genus Cricetulus; species Cricetulus griseus. The sequence goes on from NC_048604.1 coordinate 7,173,402, forward strand.
CCCTTTTCTGTCTCTAATCAGAAAAGAACAGGCTTCCCCCAGAGAATCTATGAAACAAGGAGGACCCTAAAAAGAGTCATACATGGACCCCTGCCCCATAGAAGGGGAAAGGAAAAAGATCTGAGTAAATTCAAAGCATGGAGGAGGGGAGGGGGTAGGATAAATAGGAGGAGAGGAGAACATGAGGGATCAGTAAGATCAAGTTGGGGGAAGAATAGAGAAGAGCAAGGAAAGGGATACCTTAATAGAGGGAGCCATTATGGGCTTAATGAGAAATCTGGTATGAGGGAAATCTTCAGGGATCCACAAGGATGACCCCAACTAAGAATCGAAGTAATAGTGGAGTTTACCTTAAATGTTCTTCCCCTATAATGAGATTGATGACTACCTTAAATGCCATCATAGAGCCTTCATCTAGTAATTTATGGAAGTAGAAGGTGAGAACCACAGGTAAGCACTGAGCTGAACTCCTGGAATCCAGTTGTAGAGAGGGAAGAGTGAATGAGCGAAGGGGTCAATACCAGGTAGGGGAAATCCACAGAAACAGCTGACCTAAACAAGGGGGAGCTCATGGTCCCCAGACTGACAGCTGTGGAACCAGCATAGGACCTAACCAGGTCCTCTGAATGTGGGTGCCAGTTAGGAGGTCAGGGAAATCTATGGGACTTCTGGCAGTGGAACTAGTATTTATCCCTAGTGGGGGAATGGAGGGATACTCTCTCAGCCTACATACAGAGGTTTGGGCCTTGGCCCTGTCCCAAATGATTTGACAGATTTTGTGACCCCCATGGGAGGCTTCACTCTCTCTTAGGAGTGTATGGGGGTAGGATGGGGAGATGGTGGGGCGAGTGGGAGGACAGGAGGGAAAGGGAACTGGGATTTGTATGTAAAATAAGATTGTTCTCTTTTTTGGTTTTTCAAGACAGGGTTTCTCTATATTGCTTTGGAGGTCTTCCTGGAACTCGCTCCGTAGTACAGGCTGGCCTCAAACTCACAGAGATCTGCCTGTATTTGCCTTCTGAATGCTGGGGTTAAAGGTGTGAGCCAACAACACCTGGCAGATTGTTCTTAATTTAAATAATAATTAATAGAAAAAGAAAAGAATAGCATTCTAATAGATAAGAACAAAACATAAGAAAAAATAAAATAAGAGAAAATAAAAGCCACCACATTGGTGGCAAACCAACACAGGAAAAATGTCCCAAGAGAAGGCACAACACACTCAAAGGTACCATAAATACACTAAACTGAAAGCTATAACATATGTAGTGGGCTGTGAAGACCCATAATGTATCTACTTCCAATAGTTTCCCAATAAGTGGTGGAACCCCTTATTGTAAAGGTAGCATGAGCTTCTGTGAGTTCATGATTATGAGAGTCATTTTACCTATTTTCTTTTGCATTAGGGAACTAGAACCATTGTCTTTGATACCATTACTTTTTCTTCCTCCTGAAAATCAGTAGCTTAGACAATATACTATCCACGGGCTTTTTAACCTCTGTTATCCTCTGCATGCTCCATTGCTTCAACATTTAAGAATTTTCTTCTATAATGAGTATAGGTTTAAATATTTTCTCCTGCCTACACATACACACACATGAACACATACACACACATGAACACACACACACACACACACACACACACACACACACACACACACACACACATATGTTTTTCTCCTGGGGAGGACAGTGTCAGACCAATTGCATGAAGAGTTTACTTTTCAGTTTTAAGTTTTATATAAGTCTTTTAAAAAGAGCCTGAGATATTAGCACATGTGTAGAATGTTAAACTTCTTTGATAGTTCTTTTGGTGCATGATCATATCTAGTTAATATTCCTCATATCATTACTAACCAATGTGACTTCACCTGTATAGTTGTTTAAACTCTTAAGTTTTTCTTAGATCAATTTTCTTTTCCTTTGTATGAACACTTCTTGTTTTCTACTATAGTTGAGGGTAAGTGTTCTACTATCCTTTCTATTTGTTTTGTGTAACAAAGCTAGTTTGCTTTCTTACATGTATATACAGTTGCCCATATGTGTAGAAACATGTGCAGCAATGCAGCATATCCATTATTGTGAAATATCATCAATATATGGCATATATAATATTTAATAGATAAAATAATATCATAGTATGGAATTTAATATCTTATAATATAGCATTCATGCTATATATCTTCTTTCATTCCATTTATTAGTTCCTAAACACATTACATTATGGGACATGTGTCCTTCCATTTTAACTAATTTGGCACTGTGCTTCTCAGCACCTGCCCTTGATATGTCAGTTTTTATTCCAATAAACTAAATTTGTTTTTTAAGTAGACTATTACTGTGAAAATATGTTACTCTATGAATGGGTAAATGTAAATTACAATGCATGGATCATATGTGCCTTGTTCCTTTTGCAGTTAAGGTTTTATTTTAATACAGACATGTTCCTTTTCTTTGGTTTTAACTATGGTTGTTTTCATTCTGCAATGGTTGAACTTCAGTCATACCAACAGAGATGCCTAAGATACCTATCTAGGTTTTCTTCTCTTTTGAATTTGTTTGATGTTTGTGTAGATGAATATTCAAATGTCGTATAAAGCCACTCACAATAAAGTATTCAGTAATGTGGCTTTCCTTATCTTATGTCTAAAAAGTAAAAAAATAAAATGACTTGGATGTGGTAAGATTCTAGAGAAGTAATCTCACAAACAGACACCAGGATTAAAGCATAGAAAATGCTTATCTTCTAAAATGCTTTGGTGTGCAATAGAAACAATCAATAGAATTAAAAGGGGTCAAGACCAGGCTGAAACAAGCATGGGACTGATCCAGACCCAAGGAACGTGGGGGTCAGTGAGGAGAACTCCATGGGGCTTTAGCAGTAGATCAGTACTTATCCCTAGCATAGGAATAGACTTTGGGAGCCCATTCAACATAGAAGTATACTCCGTGAGCCCAGACATAAGGGGGTGGGCCTAGGCCCTATCCCAAAGGATATGATACACTCTGAAGACCTCCTTTGGAATGTCTTACCCTCTCTGTGGAGCAGAAATGGTATGGGATGGGTAGGGTGTTAGTTGGGGGTACAGGGGAGGAGGTGAGGCAGAGGGAACTGGAATTGCCATGTAAAACAATCTTGTTTGTAATTTAAATAAAAATGTAAAAATAAGCAAGGGAAATGCAAGCTCTTCAAATTTTAGATATTAGATATGTGGAGGTTTTGATATTAGTACTAATTATCACAAAGAATCTCTTCAAAAGCAATGAAAAGATTTCCTTGAAAGTGTAAACACAAGTAATATTTAGAGTATATAATCTTCCTTTTTATTGTTGTTATTATATTGCAGTGTTTAAATTTTTTAATCCTAGCACTCAGGAGGCAGAAGCAGGTGCATCTGTGTGAGTTTGAGGCCATCCTGGTCTACAGAGTAAGTTCTAGTACAGGCTCCAATGCAATACAAAGAAACCCTATCTCTGGAAAAAAAGATTTTTCTCTTAATAACTGTGTGTAGTATTTTGTAAAGGGCAGTAATATTGGAACAACCAAGAATAAAGCATAAGTACTTTAGCACATGAATGTCCCCTTTGAAATTATTCAGTATTATATCACCATAACAAAAACACATGATTTTGATGTTGTTTATTTTCCTTCTTGACAGAGCTCAGGGAAACACATGGGAGGATGAGACAGGTTGTTTGTCAGAACCAGCAGGGATGGAGGACTCCAAGAAGACAAGGCCTCCAAATCAATATAATCAAAGCTCCTATGAACTCAGAGACTGAGCAGAAAGGGCTACAGCAGGCTTCACCAGGTCTACTGTGTAGATATTATGTTTTCCAGCTTAGTGTTTTACTGAATTTCTGAGTATATGAATGAGTAGATGTTTGATTCTTGTGCATTCTTGTGGGTTAATTTCCTTCTTTTTGCTTGCCTTGCTAATGTCAATGTGTTTTTTTCTAATCTCATTTTATTTTACTTTGTTATGGTTAGCAGTTATCTCTTAGAAGCCTCTTCTTTGATAATGAAAGACGGAAAGGGAATAGATCTGGATGGGAAAGGAAGAACTGGGAGGAACAGGGGTGGTAGAATCAGGATACATTTTGTGTGAAAAGGATCTATTTTTGACAAAAGAAAAACTATATTTTTTCTTCTTAAGAAACAGAAAGCATGAATACCTCAAAAAAGTCAACAACAACTTTGTTACAGTCTGATAACTGGCCTCCCGAAACAAACATTTGTTGAAAGAAACTATCTATGACAAGATGGTATATGTACCTCAAACTCTATTTCCCTTTTTTCAGAGCCTACAGCTATAGTACACTTCCCATTGTCCTCACAGTCAGATGGAGACATCTGCTCAGAATAATAAATGTGGATTCAATTGATCAAACTCATACTCAGAGCTGGAACATTCAACTTACTTTTGTTCATATTGAAACTGTTTGATGAAATAGATGGAGCCTTGACTCTTCATTGATAAGGAAAGATTATTTCATTAAATGTCTTACAGTTTGAAATTATTTGTTACGACCTATTTACAAGGACCAATAATACACCAATATGAATATTTAGAATAATACATTCAGAGAAAAAAGATTACTTTTAGGGGGAGCCTAGGAAATTACTCAACAATTAAAAGAACTGTATCTCATTTTTTCCAAACACTTGATTATACTAGTAACAGAATTTTAAATGCACTGTTGCAAGACATTTCTTAGTTTCAGTTGTTAATGTGTGTGTTTTCAGATTTTGAATTACTTTTGTTTACAACAAAAATGCATCAAATTTGTTCTTACTCACTCTGCCTAGTATCTTGATCATGAGTAATTCCACACCAAGATAATACTGTTATGATTATTCCCAGGGCAATTTATGTAACAAACAATTTTAAATAAAAATTAAAACACAGACACTAAAATTCAGATAAAGATTTCATAATCAGGAGAGTTCACTTTGTGCAAGATGAATTTTGCAGATCCCAGTTATATGAGAATAGGCTTTAAAACTCATTCTGTGTGTGTGCTTCATAATCTACAAAAAGAATCTAGAATAGGAGTATCTACGGTTAGATGAAATATGTTATGCACATGCCAATATTTCCACTTTTGTTTGGAAGAAAATATCTAAGGTTGGTGTCTGTTTCAGAGTATCCCTCTCTCCTGTTTAAAATCACCAATTTCTGTGAGTGTGTGTGTGTGTGTGTGTGTGTGTGTGTGTGTGTGTTTGTGTGTGTGTATTCTCATACATATGTTGAAAAATCTTGAGCATCTTCTGACTTGATGTAAAACATGTGCATGTGTGTATTGTATATAAATTCTAAAGAGAAAAAATGAAGACTTTGAAGCTAACAATTATAAGATTTAAACTTGTTGCACTGAATGGATGGGTTATAATATAGACTATAAATATTACCGACTTCCTTTTATCCTGCAAAGTAAATTACTTCAGCTGTCATAGAGCTTTTCCTTATCACTACTTTCAAGCATTTGCTTTAGTGGAGTGCAGGCTGCTGCTGATTTTCTGCTGGTGTAAATAGTAAGTGGTGAGGTGTCGCCTTGGTGTTGGCAGAGTGATCAATCACAGACTCACCCTTACAGAGGGTCTTCCTCTGCTTGGTGACAAGACACATATCTCTGAATGCATATTGTTTTGAAAACATTAGAGGCTGACCTCTACAATACCAGAAATATACTAAAAGGGGTTCCTATATTTTCCTCTGTTTTCTTTCACTTCCCTTCCCCAAAGAAAACACATGGATCATACAAAGAAGCTGCCATAACACTCAATTTTGAAGACAGGAAAAGTCATAACTGATTTTATAATGAAGTGCTGAACAGTACCACTTCTTTACCTGTTTCAGGAGGAATTTTTACTGCATCTTTACTAACTCTGTAGCTTCTGGTATTCTAATCACATACTAATTTTAAGGTTCTCTGATGAAAATAATTATCTGTACATGTGATTTTATATTATATCTAAAGAATATAAATCTACCACATTTGCTCTAAACTTCTCTAACAAACACTCTTTCTTCAAACCAATGATCAAATGTCACTTTTCAGGGTGAAATCACCAGGAACACTTGTTTCATTTTAATATTTTCACAGTATATAATGACTACCCAGTGACTATTATGGCTATCTCTATTTATGTCCATCAGCTAATGTCTCCTGAATTCATTTTCCAGAACTATTTGTCTTCTCCTGGGCAAATGTTATTATATTTTTCTACATCATTATTCAAATGCCTAGGATGGAAATGAGGTAATAGCCTGAAACAGGTATTGAATACTATTCAATTTATCTGATTTTTACAATTATCAAGTATAACACAGAAGTTCAGAGAATGGATTTGGATTGGGACTGTTCCATATTCAAGTCATAGCCCTTCTGCATATCTGCCTTGTGACCTTAGGCAATTTTTTCTTGGTATCTGTACTCAGTCTTACATGAAACATACTTGTTACTAGTAAATGTCTAATGGAGATATGGATCTGGTTTACAGGAATATAGGTATGACACATCATAATATGTCTGACAAAAACTAAATAGGCATACATTTTTTCTGTTTGTATTTTATACACCCTTCTCCAGTTAATAACACCAAACTTCTATAAAAATGATCAAGTAAATCTGAGGTTACCCTATAATTACAGAGAAACAGAAAATATGATGAACCTCAGATTTACTTGAACATGATTTTAAAAGTCTTTCTTTTCCAAAATGTCTTTCTTTTTCATGTGCCAAGAAGGATATATGTGCAATGAATATGTCCTCAATATATGTTTTTTCTAGATTAGATTGGGACTTGAGTTTGATAATAAAAAATAGAATCCCTCCATACCATAATCATTTTTATAGAAGTTTGGTGTTATTAACTAGATAAGGGTGTATAAAATACAAACAGAAAAATGTATGCATATTTAGTCTTGCATAAAATCTTTAACTACATTCCTTGGTCAATTTCAAAATAAATTGCTATATATTAAGCTTGGAAGCATTTAATATTCAAGAATTCTTCTGCAGTAGTATTTTTATTTATATATGCATATGCCCATAGATAATTGAAGGTTAACAGCTTGTAGAGGAGGACACCATGAATCACAAAACCAAGCAAAGCCTCTTGTTATTTTAAAAAAAATATTTGAAGACTGTCTCGTGTGGCTGATGAAACTATAATTACACTCTACACTCTTTACAGTATTACTCAGCAAATGGTATCTTTTTGTATAAAATTGTTGTCCTTGAAGATAGGTTATTACAAAAAGCAAATCCTGACTTTCTGCAAAAGATAACTTTCCTTAGATGGGCTGCTAGATCTTCACATGCTGTCTTTGTTCCATTTTTGTCTCAGGTTTTAAAGAGTGAGAAATATCTGCAATTTATTTGTCACAGCTACAGCTACATTTTTAAAACATGGCTTATCTAGTCGATGAAAAACAATATTGAAAAAGTTATTTAGGGTTGTGGGTTGAGAACAGACTTAAGAATACCCAGAAAACTTTCTAATAAAGCCTTATGAATTTCACATCCTGGCTATCAAAATGTAAATCATCTAAAATTCATATTTTACTGAAAAAACAATTTAAATAAAATAACTAAGGATTCAGTAAAATCTGAATGAACTTGAACACGAATTCTGTACAGAAAGAGTACAGGTTATTGTTTCTCAGCATGCATATATTTGTTCCTGTTTTGTTCTTGGAGGGCATTGTGACATTTGGAGAGGAAGTTTAGTTCCCAGATATCAATCTTATTATTAATTTTTGGTTGAGAAACTTGTGGACTTATAAGTCTCTCCCAAACAAAATGAACCCTGAAGGTAATTTAGAGTTCTTTTGTTTCTACCCAGCAGTGAGAGAGAATTTGGTAAGCTATGACTTGGAATATGAGAAGAGTAAAGAAATGTTATCCAATTGTCTCCTTAAGTATTTGGAACACAGGACACTGTAAAGGGACATGATAGTTATCCAATAAATATTGGTTGAGTGAATGAAGATTTATATGATTAGATAAGCTATTACAGGATAGTTGTATAACATTTTTAAAATATAGAGATATTATTGAACAGTACCAATAACTCAACTGTTCAAAAGTGCTAGTGAATTTTTTGTATTTATTTTGATCTGGTTCTTTCCACTTCAAAACTAGTCACCATGCTAGTTAGTTGTTCTATCTTTGACCCAGCACATAAAGGAATAGAGAGCCTTGGGAAACAAGAACAGACTTCCAATAAAATAGCATTATTTTGTCGCTAGTGAATATTTAACAATGTAATCACATTTCTATTTGTGAAATGTGAAAGAAAGACTATTTAGTGACCTATGCTCCTGCCTAATTCTTATCATTGGGCACTCAATGAAATCCACAATTATGTGAATAATTATTAACCTTAGCAATATAATTATCAACCCTAAACCAATATATTTAAACAAGCAAATATTCAGATCCCAATATTTCACTCTGAAAATATGCAACTAGCTCTTGGATTACAAATGAATAAATACTTGTTTATTATATTTTGAGGAAATATAATGGACAGCAGAGAATAGAAATTAATGGAGACACTAAAATTGTATTTATCACAGAAATACTTAAGATTTTTTAACACAATTATATGTTGTTTTATGACTCCATTTTGTAAATCAGTTTTCTTTTTAATAGCTGACAAATAAGTATCTTTCTCATAATTTTCAGGAGTAATGTTTTTATGAGTAAGTAGCATTAATTCAAGCAAAAGCTACTTTTTACTCAAGCCTTATAATAGTAATCACCATTAACATTTTAGTTAACTGGTCCTATATCTTTCAGTACTTCACTAAACGTATATGGCTTTCAACATCTATAAAGACTAGTAGTCTCCATTCAGTATTCACCAGTCATCACTCTAAATTCTATTTTAAGTGATCCATTATAGAAAGAAAATCACTTTAATCTTTTGGAAAACTTAAATGTTCATACATTTTCTCTTACCATGCCATTTCTTTCTTTTTAGGGTCTGCACATCTATTACATGTGTGTGGGGGGATATGTTATTTTGAAATAATCTCCTGGTGTCATGTTTCCTTTTAACATAAAGTATGAAGCTCAATCCTCAGATTTTATTTTATTATTAATTTTCTATAATTTGAGAACAATGGAACTTTAGAATTACAAAATAATAGTTGAGCTGTGTCTGTATTTAAATCAATACTCTCCATGTGTGGGTTAAAGCAAGTAGAAGACATACACTCTCCAGGTACTCTGTTTATGCAGGCAGTAGGAAAAGTAAAAGCTTGTGCAGTTTTAAGTAAGCATAATGAGTTTTAACAGTGCAATATGTACAAACCATCTTAAATTAAAACACAAGGTAACATTTTTACCTATTTGTTAATCTGTTCTTGCCACAAATTATCACATGTTAGAAATTATATAATAGAAACTGGATAATGACTGAAAATGCAAAACTATACTATAGTCCTAGATGTTCTGTTGGAAAGAGAACTATGTAGATGACAGGTGATATTCAAAATTTTATCACAATTTGGTGTTTATTAGGCATTGTTTCTGTTAATACCCTGCATAGAAAACAGGGCAATGTTTGTGCTTTAAACAATTTTAAGAAGGCCATGTCTGGTGATACATGGCATAATTACAGTACTGGAGACATAGAGACAGAGGAATCATGAGTTTGAGACCAGCTTGGGGTACATATCAAGACTCTATAAAAAAACATGAAAAATGGTAAATATAAAATTAATGAACAATAGCAACCATAATATTCTTTCAATTCAATTTGAAATTGAATATCACTATCTAAATAAATTCAATTCTTTGTACTTAGTAGAAGAAAATGATATAAATATGAAAATAAGCAGAGGAAAACATATTCCCTTCATGTTCACTGTTAATTGTTTCTACTGTTGGGTATTGAACACAAGTATTTGTATATTATATGTAAGCGTTGTGTAAAGGTATAGTCAGGATCTACTACCAAATTAAGACCAATTTTTAAACTCCATTTAAAAAACTTGTTTGGAACACACTGGATAAAACAAAGAGAAATACCAGCCTCAGATATTTTGCTGTATTTATGCTAGGTTTTTCTGTCTAAGGTGAATTTGCACTAAAATGGTAAAATTCACTTTCTCTGTATGAATATTTCTTAAATAAACAGCAGCCCTTACAGGGGGCCAGTTAACGTTCTTGTTAAATGTTGGTATCCCCGTTATGATTTACGTTTGGTGTGGAGAGGGATACCCATATTTCAGTAAAGATGATTAGGTTAACTGCTCTAGCCCAGAAGGAAGGGGTAGCATAACTCATACCCTGAAATGGACAATGGGAATAGGGGGGCAACAAACATAGTATCCAACTAAACATAGTGTCTATTGACCTGGAGAGAGAGAGAGGAGAGACCCTTTCACGCAGAACAAGTTGTTACTTTGATGTTTTTCTCATGGCAACATTACTTTAATTCATCTGAAAGAGCACAGACTGTACAGTAGCACTTGGGGTTTCATGTACACCTTACAGGTGCAAAGCAAAAGTAAAGTGGTCAAGCAATTCATGGTGTAGTGTCCTGTCTTAGGGTTTATAGTACTGTGGTAAAGCACCATGACCAAATTCAACCTGGGAAGCAAAGGGTTTGTTTCTATTTACACTTCCAGATAAAGGTCCATAACTGAGGGAAGTCAACTTAGGAATTTGAGCAGGGTAGGTGTGTGGAGGCAAGAACTGAAGCAGAAGCTATGAAGGAGCACTGCTTATCAGCTTACTCCCATGACTTACTCAGTTTGATTTCTTATAGAATCCAGGACCATAAGCCCAGGAATGACACCGATGACACCACCCACAAATGACTGGGTCCTCCCATATCAATCAATAAAGTTTAAGAATGTGTGCTATAGACTTGCCTACAGACCAAGTATATAGGGACCTTTTCTCATTTGAGGATACCTCTTCCTACAAAAACCTAGCTTGTGTTAAAGTGACATAAAATTAAACATTACAATTCACATCTACTTAGAACACAAAAAGGAACTGAGTAGAGACTGCTTTAAAACACGACAAGACAACAACATGCATGTCAACTCACACTCATGTAAGAATGATCTTATATGATGCATGATTCTATGTTAATGAATCACTTCATTTTATCTTCTATAGCAACTTTGTCAAACTTTTGTTTTAACTGGTAAAAGTTGATGAGTTAAATGTTTTGTTGCTTAGTTTCTTCACACTTGGGTGAAAGAAGACAATTTAAAATTATAGAATTGATCTGAATTTTTTCTTGTTAAAGAGAACTTGATGGTTAGTACAAATGTTTAACTTTGAAAACAAAAATAAAACTGAACAAAACTCATATCTATTTTTCCAAAGTAAACTCCCAATTCTTAGGTAATTTTTCTTCCAATACTTCCAGTATGCCCAAGACTACTACTTTTTTATACAGATAATTATGTCTCAAAATTATTGTTCATGTTCTTTTTTCCCTTAATAACCTTTTCCTTTTTTCCTGAATAAACTTTTCCCAATAACTAATGCAATAGATAAAATGTATGCTTTTTCCTCTTTTTCTTTTTCTTTTCATAATTGAGCTGATTGCACAAAATTCATTAAATGAAAGCATCAGTTCCTGATATTCCATTATTAATTCATAATTAGTTCTATTTTCATATTCTATATTTTACTAATATATTTTTAGTAGATTCAGGTCTGGATTGTCTTCTAAACATCAGGCTGAAAATGACATGATTAACAAGAGCAAATAACACACTATCAAGATTAAGAATACTAGAGCCTATTGTTTTAGCTGGTTATTTACAACTGAGAGAAAACTGTTGGGGAAGAAGTAGAGAATTGTATCCATTAATGGAAATATAGTCAAGGCAGGGTTCATTCTGGATGCATAGAAATAGCTAGTTTATTTTGACTGGAGCATTATGTAGACCACAGAAACTTTTAAGATAGCTAATAGCCTTGAACTCTAGCTAAAGAATTCATAATCAACCTGTACACAAATCATTTGTGCAAATAAGTTATTTGGCTTCTGAAGGTTAGAATAGTCATAAGTGTTAAGCAACACTATGGTTGATGAAGACAGAAGAGAAATAAGGATGGGTCATTTGGAAGAAGGATATCATTAGCTGTTCAGATTTCTTAGCACTCATATAACACTTTTTATATGAGCATCTGCTAATGATTATCCCATTGCTTGTAGAGTCCTGCTATTCAAGTCATGGATACATCTAGTTCTTTCTTTGAGTAACTTATTTCATAGGTATTTCCTTAGGTGAAACTAAGCCATTTCCCCAGTGTTTGCTAATTATTATACTATGTCAGAAAGAACCAGAACATACTGCATCTGTTGCAGCATCAGAAAACTATTGGTATTCAGAATACTCATTCTGCTGCAACATTCAAAATTAAGTTTAAAAATATTTGTCTGTTGCTGCATTTAAATGTTTTAATTGTCTTAAGATGCTTAATGACCTGAATGCTAAAGTGCCTGAAGAACCCTGGGGAAGAATGATAAATAAAGCATGTTCCATACTCTGATTTATGAGAGTTGAGCTAAGTTGTTTTGTTTGTTTTGTGTTAGCAGAATAACTGGATACAGAGCAGCAAAATTGTTACCAAGTTGCTTCAGAAGACATGCTGGTAAACCTACAATGAAAAGAAAGGCAATTCTTTTTCATGACTAGAGCTCCATAACTCACAAGCCGTTTTTCAAGCACTCAGGCAGCACTTTCCACAGGAGGGACTGATTTTTCATGGAGTCAAGGTATGGCTCAGAGTTTCTCATTTGGACCACCACTAAGGATTTTGACATTGTAATTCTTTTAATGGATGTATTATCCTGCATATTTCAGCAGGTTTTGTAGAACTCTTGACCTCTCCTTTCTAAATGCTACTGCAACTCACTCATATACCTTCAAACACTGCTGTCAATTTCCATTATTTGATAATTATGAATACAGGTTTAAGATGAAACATTGTCTTGTTCTCCAAAATTTTATTTTATGGCTTTTACAACCATATTTTGGACTGAAGATTTCTCAGGTTTATATTTGCCTCTGCTCTTTAACGGTCATGTTATCATTGAGAAAATTATTTAATAGCCCTGAGATACATACTGTCCTTAACCTTAAAATGATGATGACCCTATATTTATAGATTTATTGGGAAGATTATATAAAACTTGTTGAATGGTTTATATATGCCATTATTCTTGCCAACATAATATTTCTTGAATAAACTGTGATTATTGCTGGGCTTTACTTTTTTCTTGTGAGATCATTGGAAGTTGAGCCTCTTCTCTGAATCAAGTATAATACTTCTACCTCTTCTCCAGTTTCCATCTCCTCCTGATTTCTCTGTAGCATGATTTGATTGACAGTATTTTTGTCGATTGTCTCTTCAACATTTTCTTTCCCATGAAAGATGGACTTTGTGCTAGGAGTGTAACACACGCCTGCTCTGAAATTTATAAACATAGAAATTATTCACAAGGATAATGAATAAAGAAGCTTTGAATAAAATAAAATCATAAAAAGACTACATTAGAATCTGGGAACACACCACTCTTCCTTCCCTTTCCTCCGACCGATCCACAACGAGGTGAATGAGCCTCTTGCCCTTACCCAACTCTCGTCCAAAGCATCATTCACCTGCGCCTGCTCAGGGTAAACCTACCCAGGCAGAGAGGAACTCCCTGAGTCTGGAAACACCCCACTCTTCCTTCCCATCCCCTACCCCCGACCTGACCCCTATGAAGGCCTAACTCCTTCAGAGTGAGGAGACTACCAGGAGAGGTAAGACCATCCAGAGCAGCAGACATTAAATTCCTGGCCCACACAAAACACTGGGTCATAAGAGGAGATAGAGAGACACCTCCTGCACCCACTGGAAGAAGATATGGGAAAAAGACAGAATAAGAACTCACTCAACACAGAAAGACCATTATGACACCACCAGAATCAAGGGACACCACTCCAGCAAGATCAGAAAAGCCCAATACAGAGTGTGAAGAAGAGATGGACCTCAAAAATTATCTCAGCAAGATGATAGTGACTTTAAAGAGGAAACAAGAAAATCCCTTAAAGAAATAGAAGAAAAAGCAAGCAAAAACTACACGAAATGGAGGAAAATACAAACAAAAAATTCAAGAAATAAACAAATCTCTTAAAGAATCTAAAGAAACCCAAGAAAAAGCAACCAAACAAGTGAAGGAAGCTCTTGAAACAGTTCAAAGCATGAAAGCTGAAATATACACAATAAAGAAAACACAGAATGAAGAGATGCTGGAAATGGAAAGACTGGATAAATGATAAGGAAATAAGATGTGAGTATAACTAATAGAATTCAAGAGATGGAAGAGAGAATCTCAGCTATTGAAGACTCGCTAGAGGATATACATTCATCAACCAAAGAAAACCTCAAGTCCAACAAATCCCTAACACAAAATATCCAGGAAATATGGGACACCGTGAAAAGACCAAACCTAAGAATAATAGGTATAAAAGTTGAAGAAACACTGCTCAAAAGTACAGAAAACATATTCAACAAAATCATAGAAGAAAATTTCCCCAACCTACAGAAGGATATACCTATGAAAGTACAAGAAACTTACAGAACACCAAACAGACCGGACCAGAAAAAGAAGTCCCCCCCCCTGACACATAATAATCAAAACACCAAATCTACAGAATAAAGAGAAAATATTAAGAGCAGCAAAGGCAAAAGGCCAAGTAACATATAAAGGGAGACCAATCAGAATCACACCCGACTTCTCAATGGAAAATCTGAAAGCCAGAAGGTCTTGGAAAGATACCCTACAAGCATTAAGGGAGCATGGATGTCAACCCAGCTCCTGTACTGTACCCAGCAAAACTTTCAATCACTATAGATGGAGAAAACAAGATATTCCATGACAAAAACAGATTTAAACAATACATAAACACAAATCCAGCACTACAGAAGGTTCTGTAAGGAAAACTCCAACCCAACGAACATAACTACACTCACAAAAACACAAGCAATTGATAATCTAATTTTACCAAACACAAAAAGAAACAGGAGGGCAAAATCCACACACAATGACACCACCAAATACGAAGGCACCCACATTTGTGAAAGAAACATTACTAAAGCTCAAACCACACATAAAACCACACACACTTATAGTAGGAGACTTCAACACCCCCCTTACACCACTATACAGGACCACCAGACAGAAACAAAGGATCTGACAGAAGTTGTGACTCAACTGGTTTTAACAGATATCTATAGAACATTCCATCCAAACACAAAAGAATATACCTTCTCAGCACCACATGGAACCTTCTCTAAAATTGACCAATAGTTGACAGAAAAGCAAACCTCCACAGTTACAAAAGAATTGTAATAACCCCCTGTATCTTATCAGATCACCATCCATTAAAGCTAGAATCCAACAGCAATATGAATTACAGAAAACCTACATATTCATGGAAAATGAGTAACACCCAATTGCACCATTCCTGGGTTGAGGAAGAAATAAAAAAAAAAGAAATTAAAGGCTTCCTAGAATTTAATGAGAATGTAGACACAACATACCCAAACTTATGGGACACTCTGAAAGCAGTGCTAAGAGGGTCTTCATAGCACTAAGAGCCCACATGAAAAAACTGGAGAAAAGTCACATTAGAGAATTGACAGAACAACTGAAAGCTTTAGAGCAAAAAGAAGCAAACTCACCAAGGAGGAGTAGACGCCAAGAAATAATCAACCTGAGAGCTGAAATCAACAAAGTAGAAATTAGGAAAACAGTAGAAAGAAGCAATGAAACAAAGAGTTGGTTCTTTGAGAAGATCAACATGGTAGACAAACCTTTAGCCAAACTAACCAAAAGTCAGAGAGAGAGCATGTTAACAAAATCAGAAACGAAAAAGGGGGATATAACAACAGACACTGAGGAAATCCAGAGAATCTTCAGGTCATACTTTGAAAACCTGTACTCCACAAAATTCGAAAATCTAAAGGAAATGGACAGTTTTCTGGATAAATATCACTTACCAAAATTAAACGAAGATCAGATAAACAGTTTAAATTGACCTATAACCTCTAATGAAGTACAAGCAGTAATAAGAAGCCTTCCAACCAAAAAAAGCCCAGGGCCAGATGGCTTCACTGCAGAATTCTACCAGAAATTCAAACAAGAGCTAATTCCAGTACTCCTCAAACTGTTCCTCACAATAGAAGCAGATGGGATATTGCCAAACTCTTTCTACGAGGCTACAATCACTTTGATACCCAAGCCACACAAAGATATGACTAAGAAAGAGAACTACAGACCGATATCCCTCATGACCATCGATGCTAAAATACTCAATAAAATATTGGCAAATCGAATCCAAGAACATATCAGAAAAGTCATTAACCATGATCAAGTAGGCTTCCTCCTAGGGATGAAAAGATGGTTCAACATACAAAATTCCATCAATGTAATCCACCATATAAACAAACTGAAAAAGATAAACCACATGATCATCTCACTAGACACTGAAAAAGCCGTTGACAAAATCCAACACCCCTTCATGATAAAGATCTTGGAGAGAACAGGAATAACAGGAACATATCTAAACATAATAAACCCAATATACACCAAACCAATAGCCAACATCAAACTAAATGGAGAGAAACTCAAAGAGTTTCCTCTAAGATCAGGAATAAGACAAGGCTGTCCACTCTCTCCATATCTCTTCAATATTGTACTTGAAGTTCTAGCTAGAGCAATAAGACAAGAAAAGGGAATCAAAGGGATACAAATTGGAAAGGAAGAAGTCAAACTTTCACTATTTGCAGGTGACATGATAGTCTACATTAGCGACCCAAAAAACTCTACCAGGAAACTCCTACGGCTGATAAACACCTTCAGCAAGGTAGCATGATACAAATTCAACTCAAAAAATCAGTAGCCCTACTATATACAGATGATAAACCCAATGAGAAAGAAATCAGAGACAATCACCTTTCACAATATCCACAAGCAACATAAAATATCTGGGGGTTACACTAACCAAAAAAGTGAAAGAACTGTACAATAAGAACTTTGAGTCTTTCAAGAAAGAAATAAAAGAAGATACCAGAAAATGGAAAGATCGCCCATGCTCTTGGCTAGGTAGAATTAACATAGTAATAATGGCAATCCTGCAAAAAGCAATCTACAGATTCAAGGCAATCCCCATCAAAATCCCAACACAGTTTTTCACAGATATTGAAAGAACAATACTCAACTTTATATGGAAAAATTAAAAACCCAGGATAGCCAAAACAACTATTTACAATAAAGGATCTTCTGGAGGCATCACCATCCCTGACTTCAAGCTCTACTATAGAGCCATAGTTCTGAAAACAGCTTGGTATTGGCACAAAAATGGATAGATAGACCAATAGAATCGAATTGAAAACCCTGATATTAACCCACGTACCTACGAACACCTTATTTTTGACAAAGGTGCTAAATCTATACAGTGGAATAAAGATAGCATCTTCAACAAATGGTGTTGTCACAATTGAAATCGGCCATGAAGAAGATTGCAGACAGATCCATACCTGTCACCATGCAAAAAGTTAAGTGAAAATGGATCAAAGATCTCACCATAAATCCAGCCACACTGAATCTTCGAGGAAGAGAAAGTGGGAATTACCCTTGAACAAATTGGCACAGGGACCGATTCCTGAACATTACGCCAGCAGCACCAACATTGGGGTCTGCAATTAATAAATGGGACCTCCTGAAACTGAGAAGCTTCTGCAAGACAAAGGATACAGTCAGTAAGACAAAACGACCACCCACAGAATGGGAAAAGATCTTCACCGACCCCACATCTGACAGAGGGATGATTTCCAAAATATACAAGGAGCTCAAGAAGCTAGCCACCAAAACACCAAACAATGAAATTAAAAAGTGGTGTGCAGTACTAAATAGAGAATTCTCAACAGAGGAACCTAAAATGGCTGAAAGACACTTAAGAAAGTGCTCAGAATCCTTGGCCATCAGAGAAATGCAACTCAAAACAACTCTGAGATACCACCTCATACCTGTCAGAATGGCTAAAATCAAAAACACCAATGACATTCTATTCTGGAGAGAATGTGGAGAAAAAGGAACAGTCCTCCATTGCTGGTGGGAGAACAAACTTGTAAGACCACTCTGGAAATCAGTATGTCGGTTGCTCAGAAAAATGGGAATCAGTCTACCTCAAGATCCAGCCATTCTTCTCTTGAGTATATACCCAAATAGTGCATGTTCATACAAAAAGGACATATGTCCAACCATGTTCATAGCAGGATTGTTTGTAATAGCCAGAACCTGCAAGCAACCTAGATGCCCCTCAACTGAAGAATGGATAGAGAAAATGTAGTACATTTATACAATGGAGTACTACTCAGCAGAAAAAAACAATGGAATCTTGAAATTCCCCAGGCAAATGGATGGAACTAGAAGAAACCATCCTGAGTGAAGCAACCCAGTCACAAAAAGACAAACATGGTATACACTCACTCATATATGAATTTTAGATATAGAGCAAAGGATTACCAGCCTATAATCCTCTTCACCAAAGAAACTAGAAATTATGAATGACTCTAAGGGATAAATAGACCCCAGGAATGGGAAGTGGCATGAACTCCTGAGCTACTTGGGAGCATGAGGGTTGGGGAGAGGGATCTGCCACAATAAGAGCAAGAGAAGAGGAGTAGAGGAGAGGAAGTGGAGGAGCAGAAATACTGAGTTGGGGGAAGAATAGAAGAGAGAGTACAGGATGACAGATACCACATTAGAGGGAGCCATTATAGGTCCCAGAAGAGATCTGGAACTTAGGAGATCTACAAGGATGTCACGATCTGAAAATCCAGGCAATGGTGGAGAGGATGACCTAAATGCCCTTCCCCTAAAATGAGATTGATGACTACTCTTTATGCCATCCTAGAGCCCTCATCAAGTGGCTGATGGAAGCAGAGACAGACATCCACAGATATACACTGAGCTGAAATCGGGAATTTAGTTGAAGAGAGGGAGGAATGAAGAACGAAGGGGTCTGTACCAGGTTGGAGAAACCCACAGGGACAGTTGACCTGAACAAGAGAGAGCACATCGACCCCAGATGCTGTCAGGGAGGCCAATGCAAGACTGATCCATAGCCCTGAACATGGATGTCAATAAGGAGGCCTCTACACTCCAGGGAGCCTCTGGTGGTGGATTAGTATTTTTCCCTGGTGTAAGAAGGGACTTTGAGAGCCCATCCCTTGTGAAGGTTACACTCTGGCCCTGGACACATGGGGAAGGGCCCAGGCCCAGCACAGGAAGATTTGGCAGACTTTGCAGAGCCCCCATTAAGGGCTTATAGTTCTTTGTGTGGGGCTAGAACTGTATGAGTTGAACTTGTTGAATGATTATTGTTGAACCTCTGGAGTGATTATTAGCAATAACACTTATGCAGGTCTACAAAGAAAATGAGCAGGTAGGGTGGAAAGGATTACAAATTGTGCAGTTCAGAAAGGACTTCTCTGAAATGAGACAAAGGAAGTGTACCCTCAGGATAAGACCTCATCTAGATAATCTTGGAACTTGTGAAAGAAAACCAAAGGCATTTTCTGCTCCCAGAAAACAGCTGAATAAAAAGTTAATGTGATTCAAGGGGACATGGGTCCATCTCTCAATGATTTTAACAATGTCTTCCTCCTGGTTTTAGAAGCATGAAAGATACATGAAGAAAGGAAACATGAATTCTTCCTTTATAGTTTCAGAGAACATATGAAGACAGAAAATTGTTTCGGAAATACTGAGATGATGCCGTTACATCATTAACAAATAAGTACTAGCACTATAAAGCCATTTGGGGACTTTTTGGTTTTTATTTCATTATAGTTACTAACTCAATAGTTGATAATTTTTGTGACATTTTCATAGAATACATATACCATGCTTTGCTGTAGTTTTAACTTTCCATATCTCTTCCCCTACATTTTCTCCCTTCCCTATAAGTCCTATTCTACTTTGATTAAAATTTTCATAGTTTCCACATATGAAGGAAAATGAGATACTTATCATCCTGAGTCATATTGCAGTTGATATGACAGGCTGTAATTCTTCCAATTTCTCCTACAAATAAAATTATTTCATTCTTTATATGTGACTATTACTCTGTCCCTGTCTCTCTGTCTATCTGTCTGTCTATCTATCTATCTATCTATCTACTCACCAATTACTATTTATCTCATCTATTTGTCTATATTTCTATGGATCTACCTGTCATTTATATGTGACATACTTTATCCATTCATCTGTTGATGGACTTCTAAGCTATTTGTATATCTTGGCTGTTGTGAATATTGCTGTAATAAATGTAAGTTGATCCAGATGGGAGATGAATGTGGAGAGGGACTAGGAGGAACATAGGGAAGGGAAACTAATCAGTGGTACAAAAGGTTACAGTGCAGTGTTTTAGAAGAAGGTGAGCCCATTTAATCCTATTTGTTTCCTTATTATTCCCACTCTGAATATAATAAATGCAAAATGCATCCAATTATAGAACAATGGTATTAAACACAGAAAGGAGATTACTGTAGGATTTAAAATATCAACTCTTTTAACTTGAAGTTTTCATGAAAACATAATCCATACTGCATAAAAGAAATATAAGCAATGATTTTGTGTGAACCATATTGTTCATATATTGTATTTTGTTTGCTATTTGTCATTGATTTGAAAATGAGAATAAATGCAAAGGAATCAAACAAAGACTTGCATAAAAATATTCCTTCTGCTTATTCTGCCTAAATATTTTGATTATTATTATGAAGAACCTAGTATTAATTAATGTTTATATCATTTTTAAGAATTGTATATTTAAATCCAAAACTGAAAGCTATAGAAGTGCAAGAGTCAGTTCTCTCTTCCTTCCCTGTAGGTTCTAGGGATATAACACAGGCCATCAGGTTTGGAGGCAGGCCTCTTTACTCACTGAATCATCTCACCAGCCCTTTTATTGAAAATATTTTACAAATAATATTGCTCCTTATTTATGAGATAATGTATAATAATTTGTTATGGGTATAGGATATATAATCATTAATTTAGCATAATTTTCAGTTTTTATCTCCAAAATACCACTTATCTGCAGTAGAAAATTTCAAACTATATTTTGATATGAATTAAAATTATTATAGATTGAAGATTTTCTACAACTGCACTGTTGAACATTAGAATGAATTCTTCCTCTTCCCCATGGAATATTATTTTAGTATTTGTCTCCAACTTCTTTACTCTTCCTCCAGTTCTGTCTTCCAATAACCTGTTGTTATTGTCTCTAAGAAAGAGATCAATTTTTATCACTTCAACAAATGAGTGAGACTACGCAATCATTATTCCCCGATTGTACTGAAAAATACCAAATGAAGCAAAGATCAAATTAGTGAAGGAAAATATAGAGAAAACCCTTTCTGAATCGGACTCCAATAGCACAGGAAACAGTGCTCAGCACCGACATGTGGTAGCATATGGAATTAAAAGCTTTTGCAAAGCAAAGAATGTATCACTAAAAGGACAGCCTGCAGAAAGGGGGAATATTTTTCCAGATGTATGTCAGAAGGAGGCTAATCTAGAGAGCATATAAGAGATTGCAAAACTAAACAATAATCAAGCAAAATTGCCAATAAATTAACAGTTGATGGTTCCAAGATATGCAAGTGAAACAAGAAACCCTCAGAAGAAAGCATAAGGAGAATATTTCTATGAATAAGACTCTAAAACATAAACAAAACACAAATCAGATAAATGGGATTACATCAAAATAAGTATTTTGCATAGCACTGTGGCTAATATATGATTACCTTTTTCTGCTATGGTTCAGGGTAATGCTGTCAAGTTCAGCTTGGTTTTAAGTGTCAGAAGTACCAAATTCATTCTATAAGCTTTTATTTCAAAGATTATTTTTCAACTCTAAAAATTATGACTTTTAACATTTTCTAATTCTTTTTTTGTGTTTGAGACAGGGTTTCTGTGTGTAACAACCCTGACTGTCCTCAAACTCACTCTGTGGACCACACTGGCCTTGAACTCACGGAGATCATCCTACTTCTGCCTCCTGAGTGCTTGGATTAAAGGTGTGAGACACCATAGTCTGGCCAACATTTTCTAATTCTTATCTTGCTTATGCTTTCTTCTAAATAATTCTGCATTCCATTTTCTATTTTGATCGTGTTTACTAAATCTGGGTTTATTTCTGATTTCCTACTTCTCAGTATGACTAGAAAAAATGAACTTTAGACATCATCATTTTGCATTGTTGAGTACCTGAATTTTTGATATATTCTAAAATGGTGTGTGTGTGTGTGTGTGTGTGTGTGTGTGTGTGTGTGTGTTTAGCTGCTTGAACATTTCCTACATCTATATAATGTATTCTAGTTACTCTCTCCTCCTTCATATCTTTCCCCATCCTCACCCTCCATACCCCAGCCCTTTCAGTCCCTTCCCCAGATTGATTACTCTTGGTAGTAAAGCCAGGGCTACCTGTAAGAACACTGGAATGGAACTATCCATTGGAACCCAGTGAGATTAGGTAGGAATTTAAGATACTTGAAAACTAATTTTGTGTTTAGCCTGTCCATAAACACAAGTTAAGCAAGATTCCAAGTTCATTTAGGCTCTACCCACTGTTTCATCATAATTTTTATGAGGTTTCTACCTAAAACATGGTCGATATCTACCAGTCTTTGTTTTGGTTGACTGGAATTCAAAGCTGTCCACATTTGATACAAACTCCTAAAACTGCTAGGTAGGTCAGTGTCTAGGATTTTTTCAACCTGGAGTTCCACACTACATAAATCTCACTTAATACCAAGTGCAAAATTAAAAAGGATCTTTAGGATAAAGGCCATGCCTTTTGTCTTACATATCTCTTTATATTATGGTTATCTGCTCTATTATTTCTAGAACATTATTCCTCAAATTCTGATATTTACCTTTTTTTTGCTAAGAAGCTTCATTATAGTGGGTTTGTTTCTCAGTGTTTTTGTGCTGACAAAAGATTGTAGGCACAGAGTTATCATGGGTTAGTGTCAGCAAACTTGTTTCCCTTGTGTTGGCACTACAGTTCTGAACTGTTTGTTCCCACCATCTGTAAACAATTATTTCTTCCATTTGTTCAGTTTTGTTTAAACAGGAACATAAGCCTAGTATCACCTAATCTACCATGGTAAGTACAGAATAGAGCCTTCTTTGTAAATGACTGACTTGTTCTTTCTTCTTGAATGCCCACATGTATCTTCATTTATCCTTGAAACTCAGCAACTCTTTTCTAGATAAGGTCTAAGGCTGAATGTTCTGTCCCATTTTTCCCCTTAAGAAACATTATATCACTTTAGCCTATCATTTCAGCCTTTGCTAGCCTTCATAAGTCTTGCTTCATTCCGCGGACTAGCCATTCCGGGTGAGCTGCAGAACTTTGTCTGATCTTCAGGTATTTCTATTAATACTCATAAAAGCAATATATATATATATATATATATATATATATATGTGTGTGTGTGTGTGTGTGTGTGTGTGTGTGTGTGTGTGTGTGTGTGTATAATTTTTATGTAGTTCTCATTAAGCCTTTATGTATTTTCTGCAATGTTAATATTTAATTTAGTTTCTTCTAATGTGATCATTTATTGACTATATTCTTTGCCCAGTTTTCATGTACTTAGTGAGTTCTGTTAGTTTTCATTTCCTTATTTCATAGTTTAATGTTTATACCTTTTATGATATTGCATTTCCCTTTCACATTATACAACTCATGCTCTTTTTATTGGGGGGGGAGAAATAATTGTCTCAAAATATCTTTTTTATTCTTAGAATGTATGTTCTTCACTGTTCTCCAGCTTTCATTCATTCCTTTCTTTAAATATAAATAATTTGCCTCAATTTCCCTGAATATCTTAATGTTTATTCAGATTCCATTATTTCCTCTGAATTGAAAGCCAATGCAATGATATGGTGATGCCAGTATCCCAATTTAGCTTTATTGACTACATTTCGAATAACAGATATGTCTTCTCCTAGTTGAAAAGAATCTCTCAGTTACTAGGGTTCTAGCTGTAGCCCATACACAAAAAGTCCCTTACACTTTCAGATCTCTTACATATTATAGTGACTCTCTCTCACTCTTTTGCTTTCTTTCCATCTTTATCTCTGGCTCTCCCTCCCCCTTTCTCTGTTGCTCCCTTTTCTTCCATTCTTCCTTCTACCCCTCCCTCCCTGTCAGTCTGTCTGCCCCCCCTGTGTGAGTGCGCACGCGCCTGTGTGTGTGTGTGTGTGTGTGTGTGTGTGTGTGTGTGTGTGTGTGTGTGTACCATCTATCCTCATTATTTCAGACAATCTCAGCTAGATACAAGTTTGGATTGTATCTAAACATATAGCAGCTTTTCTTCTACAGGTTCAACTCCAGTGCAATTCTTCAATTTCATTATGTAAGTCTGGGTTTCTGAATATACAATAATTTCCTATTCCAGTAAATATAATTAATGAAAAATACAATTGAGTAGAATACTGAGGACAGCAACAATTTTTGGAAAAACTGGAGGTATTTGAGGTTTGAAGAGGTGTCTGTTTGATGTGTACACCTTTATTCTTATTTTGTCTTATATTAGTTTTTATTCAGAGATTTCTATTACTTTTATTGGAATTTTAGTAGAATAATTTGTTTATTGTGGGAAAATAAATTATTTACTGTAAGTAAAAAATCTATTTACACTATGTTACTCTCACAACAGTCCTCTAAAATCACTTTTGTAGAATTTCCTCAGAGCTTTGGTTTACTACCAGTGATTAAAAACTTTTAATAGCAAAATCGGCAGAAAAGAACTGTTGTTAAGATGGAGGAAACTAAAGAGTAGCTTCAAACCCTTTACTACGCACACCATCTGTAGACTAACATGAATTTCTTTAGGAGTGTTATCAAATTGCATAACCTTGGAGCCCAGTCCAGATATGCTAAATTACCACTGGCGTTAAACAATAATCTGTTAGTTCTATACATACTAAAATGAGAGAAGCACTAGCATTACTAAAATTTATTTCAGAGCTTAGTTCAGTGAAAATCCAAGTCTCTACATTTATTCAATAGACACGCTGTTTTTATGTGACTATGGCGAAGAACTGTTTTAATGCTTGTGCCTCTGGGGGAAACAAATCACAGCAACCTGATTTCTATATTTTATCAATTTCCATGTGATAAAACTCCTACCATGCCTCATTTTCAGCTAACCACATGACATTGCTGAATTTGGAATTGGAAAGAGATATGCACAGTCTGTTCTCACATGCCTGTGCAAGCTGACACCAGCACGCCACTGCTCAGAATCTATTTTGTTTCTGTCCAACCCCAAACTCCCCATTCTAGATTCTATAGTACTCTGGGTCATTATATATGCTATTAATTTTCAATAAATGCCTTGTTAAGTGAAATAAAATGTGGCATTACAGTGATACTGAAATTAAAATTAATTTTACAACTTTTACTGAATTTGTTCTTTAAAAATGTTCATAGATGTATAAATTGCATTCAGGTTACAATATGCCCCAGAATTATCTAAACCACTCCCAATGCTGAAGCTTAATAAGCCACCATTATACCTCCTCCATATATTAATTATAATGTCTTAAAATTTGTTTATAAATTGAGGCTATGCCTATACCTTGCATTACATAAAGAATATAACATATTACATTTTAAAATAATGCCTTTGCTCAGATAATTTTAATCTTTTATTATTTTTAAATGATAGTTTTACATCTCTCATTGAATGATAAATTCAGTTATAAAGAATTTGAATGACTTAGTCACATGATAAAATGCATACAGAGACATAATAAAAGAAGATAGTCACAAGTCCAGTCTTCTAACACTGCAATCATTATTGTTTTTTGTGTCAAGGCCATTTCATAGAGAGAAACTGTATTTGACTAACTGATAGCATCACAGTTCCTGGGAATTTTCGAGAGAAGATATGGTAAGGAAGTTTATGCATTATTAGGATGATTGAGAAAGACGTATATGTCAAAGCTTATGACTGACTTTTCAGTCTTCCTTATTTGCTTAAGATGGATCTAGACAATCAGTTAGGTATTTGTTTTACTTTAGCAGTCATCAGAAACTACTTTCTTTGTGAAGTTATTCAGAGGGCTTTAAATAACATATTCATTACACACAGCCAAGGAACCGAAAGGGCAGGTAAAATACTTGGATCCTCAAACCTCATTTTTAATTAATGTTTTATTTTTTCCATCCCAGTTACTTTTCCCTCCTTCTCTCCTCTCCTTCCAGCCCCACCCTCTAACTTCCCCCCATCCACTCCTCCTCCTTTCTCTTCAGAAAAGGGCAGGCCTCCCATGGGTATTAACAAGCCATGGCATAGCAAGTTGCTGTGAGCCTGGCCACCATCTTTCCTGTTAAGCCTGGGCAAGGCAACCCAGTATGAGGAGTAGGGTTCCCAAAGCAGGTAGCAGTCATAGACAATTCATGTACCCACTTTATTTGTGAGTCCCAAAAGTGTACCAAGCTACAGAATGGAACCATATATGCATAGTGCCTGGGTCGGTCCCATACAGGCTCCCTGGTTGTCAATCCAGTCTCTGTGAACTTCAATGAGCTCAGGTTAGTTGATTCTGTGGGCTTTCTTGCAGTGTCCTTGACTTCTCTGCTTCATTTTTGTGTGCTTTATTACATTATATTTCTATGCTTTATTATCCTTGGTTTCTTATGTATGAATTTTTTACTTTACAAATATATTCCATTTCCACCATGAACATTTGGACACCTAATTCCAAAGAAAGGACTATTAATGTTCCAAAGAGAATTTGAGTCTTCCCTTTCATCATGGCTTTCAGGCAAAAATGCTCATTTAGAAGGAGATAAAAGATGGAAAAATTTATTGTATACATCTTCCTAAAAGTATTTTGAAAGTGTTGAAATATAGAAATAAACATTCTTCTGCTGTTTGTAAAGCCTGGGAACTTTGTGAGGTTACTGCTAGTCAATGGATAGATTGGAGAGACGCCTGTATATTAAGTCACAATTTTTGGTTGTTAATACTCTTTACACTCAAAGCCAAAGTGTTTTGGTCAGCATAATGATTTTTTTATGTATTTGTTGAAAAAAATTTACTCCTGATATTGTGTGTTTTTTATTTAGGAATTCATCTTTATCTGCAAAAACTGAAATATATTTTAAAGTTTTAAACCTTACGTGGAAAAAAATGTGCTTACTAAGATATGGACTCTTGCACAAAGTATAGTTAAGCTTCAGGAAGCATTAGCAGCCATGGTGGCTTTATCTCAGACATGATTTTTGTAAGTCTTTGTTGTATGTATTTGGTCAGATAAGATGTCTGATCTGAATAAAGAGATAAAAATCAGATAAATGATTTTAGAGATTTAATTCTCTTTAGCACCCCTCAGTATATTTTTAAAATAATACCCTTTATGAATTTTAAAATATTATGAATGATTTTGTCTCAAGTGCTAATAGTTGGAGCCATAAAATGCCTGATAATGCTGTTAACATATGCTTTGAATAAACCTTTGAACTTAAGGTGCTCCAAGGTCTTATGCTACCAAGCATTGAATATACATAGAAATATAGACATTTGTCTGCATGTACAGTACACAGCCAGTCATGGACCCATTGAGTCTGGTCCTTACCCAAGGACCTCCCATTTTAATTCATGTATAGACAATACTATCATGAGAGTTTTCCATTCAGCAACAGTTATAAATATGTCCGAATAAAGCATTAATGATAAAGTAGGGTTTTTGTACCAGAATCAGCAGCAGAGGTCTTATGATCCTTTTGATCTCAAATAAATTTTTTTATGTATTTGTTCTTCGGTGAATAAACAAACAAATTAGGATCAATAAATATGCATATGCTATAATAAATTGAATATGTATTATTAGTCTTTAGAACTTTGAAAATTGTGCTCATGACAAAGGTAATAGGTCTCATATGCATTTATGATATTATTGAGGCTTACATTGTGTTTACAATCTCTATGCTTTCCTTCATAGCCTTCTTGCAAGACAGATATTCAACTCCTTAGAATTACAAAGTTAAAATTCTAAAAATAGTTGCTTTGTAAAAGTTTCTTACATTTGTGATGAAAGAGGTAAGTTTTAAACCTTAGTTTTTGTATTTCATTG
Source organism: Cricetulus griseus (assembly GCF_003668045.3). Lineage (NCBI taxonomy): Eukaryota > Metazoa > Chordata > Mammalia > Rodentia > Cricetidae > Cricetulus > Cricetulus griseus. Next base: position 7,201,612 of record NC_048604.1, read on the forward strand.
TGTGTCAGGATCCTGTTGTTAAAGCACAATTTTTAGGTCAGTGTTTCTGAACAAGCTGGTAACTGCAGTACAAAAAAGGGCATTTCTCCCAAGATGTCATGTGGACCTGACATCCAGAATTCACATACAGCACTGCAGAAATTAATTTCATACCTGACTCACCTGTACTCTTATGTTTTTTCCCCTCATAGAAGTAAAGATACGATTGTGAGTTACTTAATGACAGGAATACAATCTGTAACACATGTTTGGCCTTTTTGTCAGTATGTACACAACACAGAAAGTGCTTGAACAAGCTAAGATAAACTTATGGTGCTACTATACTTCACAAGGCTTATCATTGACCAATGAAATATATGACTATGTGATAAAAACAAATGATATGTATAATCTTTTCCTCAAATTCATTAGTTTTATTTGTATTATATTTGCAAAGTTGTATATACCAAACTCTTACATTGCTCACATGACTAACATTTTAGATAGAATTATATGTATCAATACATGCAGGAACTGCATTACAAACATGTGAACATGTTATTAATTTTTATGTTTTTAGTTACTCTTCATACTTTTATATGTCTTGTTTTAGGATTGTGGTCATTACCATCATTGTTTTTATGTTATTCAGTATATGACATATATACATGTATCTGCCTTCATCTATGAAATTTGTACTTTATACTATCATGTTTTTATCAGTATGTTTTTAATTTTATGTGTTTTCCATGCAGACCATACTACAAATATGTTAGTCAGAAACATTTGCAGTAGATTCTCTTCTTCTTCTACCCTGTGAGTCCCAGGGTTCTAACTCACATTGTCAGATTTGCCTTACCTGCATTGTCACCAAGCTGATTCCTGCTTAGTAGAGTTTTCACTCTGGAATCCTTAAGTACATCATAACTTAAATGCCTGTTCTTGATAGTCCTTTTTGTTTTGATTTTTATTTTTAAATACATTTTAAAAGATTTTTTATGTCAAATGAGAGATTCTTTGTCCCAGCAGGGTCCCTCTGTCCTTGAGAGCCCTAAATAAGCACACATGAGTTTTATTAATTATGAAACTTTTGGCCGGTAGCTTGGGCTTCTTATTGGTTAGCTCTGTCTTAGTTATTGACCCATTTCTATTAAGCTGTGTATTCCCATGTGGTCTTGGCTTACTGGAGAACATCTTGTGCATCCTCTCTTCCCGGGCTCTACATGATGACTACTATCTGCCTATCTTTCCCATAACTCTCTTTGTCTCCTAGCCCTTCCTATCTCCCTGCCTTGTTGGCCAACAGTGTTTTATTCATCAACCAATAAGAAAAACATATATAAAAAGGACTTCTCCCATGAATTTTGTATATATGGATGCATGTATGCCTATGCACTACATGCATGAAATAACCACAGAGACTATAAGAGGGTGATACATCCCCTGGAATTAGAGTTACAAATTACTGTTAATCACCATGTGGGGTTTGGGAATCAAATCTGGGTTCTTTGGAAGATTAATCAATGCAATTAATTGTTGAACCATTTCTCAAGTCCTGCTTTTTATTTTATATTTTAGAGTCAAAACTTTATAAATGATGTGTACACATGCATACACTAAATATAATTACTTGTTAATCTGAATATCCTATTTGAGAAATACATTTTAACCTGCAAAATCTGATAATCATTAAATAATTACAAAAATAGCACATTACCTACACATAGTTTTGTTTTTATTACTTATTAAAAACATGGAGAGATACATGAGTATCTTCATTTATTCAAACTAAATACATTATGCTCACATTATTTAATTACAAAATTTTATAATATATTGTATATATTATTATATACTTATAATTTTGCCTGGAACCTACTCTATAGGTTTTGCATACATTATAAAATATGTGGTGCATTTTTTCAATCATGATACTTTGTCTAACTAGTTAAACTCATCCCAATCTTGATGTGTTAACCTGATGAGATATGTAATATAGTCCAAACTGTGATTCAGAGGTGCCTATCTTAATATGAGATTAAGTAGATTAAAAGTGATGTTCCTATGTTTTCCTATGATAGGTAATGACTATTAAAGAACATGAAACAGCATTAGAGCTGAAGTGGTGATTCATTACCCTAGAGTTCACATTGTAGTAACACAGAATTTTGGATACTATGTTGTGTTACAGCTTCAGATATTTTTGAAAGAAAGAGATTGAGAAGGAGAGTTCCTTATCAACACTTCACAGGTTATTTCAATAAGCAGCTGTGCTGAAGAACCACCCTTCTAGAGTATTATTAGTATATTATGTTAATATACAGACATTAACTCCATTTTGAACATTTTCTTGCTAGTATGCAAGGTACATTGAATAACTGGTAGAAACATGAAAACTAAGTGAAATAATTGCTTTTTCTTAATAGTATAAAAGCACTCGGCATGAGATTCTCTTACATAAATAATGAAAGCACATCAACTATGTCCTTGAAACTCCTCTATTGAACTCTGCTATGGCTTAAAATTCACATGACATAACCTCTTAGGTAACCAAAATTACAAACTAAGGAAAAGTAATAGTTTAAAAATCCCTCATGTTGGTTATTTTGTGCTTTTATGGTTGTGTGTGCCATATGAGAGTCAGGTATGTTTAATTAGCCACTGAGAAGTTCAGAATCCCTTCTAAACCTTTAAGATACATCAGGTGGAATAGGTAGCGTCATTTAATATTCATGTTTAACAAATCCTTGATTTAATTACTTCATCTATATGATATGTAAATGTATATTAGCTCATATTTTCTTTGTTACTACATAACAATTTCCATTTAGGTCTTCCTACTACAGTGTTAGCACCAATGCACAGAATGGGAAGTTCCCTAAATATGGATTTCAAAACAGGTATTGAATTCTTTCTGGCTCATATTGCATATGTCACTTAATTCTCATGCTCTTAACTTCTTTATTGTTCTCAGAAGCATAGCACAATGCCTTCCTAAGTTCCTCACAATGGTTTTGTGGGGAACAAATTAGAATTTGACCTGATGGGCAGTAGATGAGCATGGAAGACTAAGGGCAACAAAAGGGGCAAGTGGAAATTTTCTGAACTTAAAAATGATCATTCAGGTTGGATTTGATCTTAAATATTAGATACTTTCCAAATGACATAGTAGTAGACGAAATTCCTTCACAGGAATTAGGAGTTGCAGAATTGTAGACATGGTAGATTAGCTTTGCCTGCTCTTCAGAAATATAAGATTCTTAGGTAAGGCTATCAAATCAAGCATAGGATCACAGTTATAATTTTATCTTGTAATTAATAATATTAATTACAACAGATTAATAAATGAAATTGTCTTTTATGTTTGTCCTAAATATGGCATGGTAAATACTTCTGATTCATATATAATTAATATTGACTCAATACTTGATTTTTATTGTTGATTTACTAATAGTGGAAAACTTAGGTTGTGAGTTTGGCTCCTATGTTATTGCAATACAGGATGAAATTAGTATGTTAGCTCCTTGCTGTATTACTTGGGAGAGTTGATTGACATATGATACTTTATTTATTAACAGCAATTTAGAGTTGAAAAGCTAGTTTATATCTATATTGGAGAATCTTTAAGATAATTTGTAACATATAATATTTTCCATTAACAAAGAAAACTGAAAAATCATAGTTGTTAAGACATTGTCCAAGATTATATGGCTAGTTACTATAATACAAGGAAATTAGTTCCTTAATTACACATGTAGTTTTATTTAAGCAATGTCCAATTTATTTTAGGCAAATTAAATATCAGTGTTTATATATTACCAGAATCAAATTGTCTTCTCTCTTCCATTATGTAAAATTAGCTCCATCTCATTATTTTCCTTGTATGCTTTCATAGAAGATTTAATATTTAGGAGTTTTCTGTTGGTAAAATACATGACACATTGAACATGTCATCTTATGGTAGATTTTCTGATCAAATGAATTGAACAAATGTTGTATTATTACACTTTACATTTCTGCTTATTTGGAAATTCAACAATTTATTTGACACATGGTTTTAGTTCGCTTTTACAATGTTAGTCACATTTCACTAACTATAACAAATACCTGAGGTAATTAACTTATACAGACAAAATGTTCAGTTCACAGTTGGAAAATTCCTATCCCTGATATAAATAGCAAAAAAGTATCCCTGTTGCTTTGGGCTTTTGGTAAAATAGCTATCATGATGATACTTTGCTGTAGGTGAAGGCCATTTAGCTCAAACACAGGACATAAAAAATTGAAAATGGGTAAAATATCACAAACCTCTTAACAAGGACACCCTCAATGCATTCAAGATTCCTAACCAGGCAATACCTCTCAAAGTTACGACCATTACACATTGCCACCACTAGGAGGACAAGGACTTCATATCACATGTTAATGAAGGGTTAATTAGGATGATAACTTAAATTTTTTCATTAGATTTACATAAAATAATTTTAAATTATTAAATTTTATTTTAAGTGTGTATTTTGCCTGGAAAGCAGTGCAATGATGTCATAAACAACTCAAAGGACCTTTAACATTTAAATAACAACGAGGAAAAGAGAATCTTTTAAAGAAAAATGGAGAAAAACTAAAAACACACACAAGTATAAAAAAATGGAAAAATAAGGCAGAGGACATAGATACCTATTATTTCTAAAGTAAAACTGACACTTGACTTTCTTGAGATTTTATTTTATTTATTTTATGTGTAAGAGTATTTTGTCTGTGCCTCATGTGCATACCCGGATGTTAGATCTCCTGGGACTGAAGTTATACATGGTTGTATGTTACCACATGGATATTGAAAACCAAACCTGGGTTCTATGCAAAAGCATAACTGTTCTAAACTATTGAACCATCCCTCTAGCATGTGTGTGAGTTTAAATTTTTTAAAAATAGTTTATTATTGTATTTGTATGAGTATTTTGCAAATAAGTCTGTGTACCATGTACATGCAGTGCCCACAGAGGACAGAAGAGGACTGTCAGATGTTAAACTGGAATAACAGATGGTTGTGAATTGTCTTGTGAGTGCTGGGCAATGAAACCCTCACTGTCTGCAAGAAAAAAAAAAAAGGTGCTTTTAGCCGTTGACCCACCTCTCCTGCACACCAATTCTCTCTTTAAAAAGGTACTCTACATACAGTATAAAAGGCCTTTTTGTTTGTTTTAAGATTTCTTTGTTTTTTTTTTTTTTTTTTGGTAGGGCAGTGGTGATGCATGGATTTAATCCTTGCATTTGTGAGGCAGAGGCAGGAGATCTCTATGAGTTCAAGGCCAGCCTGGTCCAAAGAACAAGTGCCAGGAGAGGCTCCAATGATACACAGAGAAATGATGTATCAAAAAAAAGAGAGAGATTTCTTTGTTTTTGAGACAAGGTCTTATTATGTAGCAACTGTCCTGGAATTCACTACCTAGGCCAGCCTAGCTTAAAACTCAAAGAGATCTGCCTGTCTCTACCTCCAGAGTACAGGAACTACAGGCTTCTTCCATCATGCTATGATCCCAATATAAAATTCTTTAGTTGTATTTTTTCTTAAATATTCATTAATGGCATGGGTTAACATTTGTGGATCTTTGTATTTTTCTTTCATTATGGATAATTTTAAGCATGTATAAGTTTAGAGAGCCTAACGTAAGGAACCCATGTTCAACTAGAACTCAGTTTCAGCATATGGAAATTATTGTCAGTCACATCACATCTATTACCCACATTTCTCTGTTCCATATTTTTAAAATAAAATCCTACATAACAAATAATATTTCCCTTAAATATTTCAGTATATACATTTATAATAATAATCTCTCATTTTAAAATGAAATTATACATTTTGTGATAATTCTAGGTACACAGAAATGTTGAAGAACTAATGCAGTGAATTTCTTTCCTAATTTCAGCATTTATTAGGAGCATAAACTTAGGAAAAAGCATGGCATGGTGCCTCAATTCATTTTTCTGTAAAGTGAAGACAACAAAAGAGCTATTGAGATACATGCATATAAAGTAGAACCTAATAAAATATTTAATGAAAAGACATATTTTAAGTAAATTCAGTGGATGCTCTTGAATTCTAATCTCAGTTTGGTGATGTTTACCATAATGTGCTAGTTTTTCCTTAGAAATAATTGGTATCTGTACCCCCCCCATTTTTCACTTAATTCCTACATTTTTTTACTTTTGTGTGTTTTATTTTTATCATATTATATTTTCTTTTAAAAATTCATATTTTACTTTCTGGTATTTAACTATTAGAAGTCTTTGTGGTTGTGTTTGTTCCATCTTCTCACATCACTGTTTGCCTGAGCAATCTAACTTGGGGATTACCTTTTTGAAAAATGCTTTAAATAGGTATTTCCAGGCTAAACTTCTCTGAATTCATCATCTCATACAAATTACATATATATTTTTGTTCATCTGTTTTATAAGCATGCCACTCTTAACTAAGCTTTCCACCAAGCCGAACAGTTTCTTCAAATATGATCATGATGAATTGAGCTTCATCAGTTAGAAACCCAAAGGTGCTTGATTTCTCTTTAAACCTAAAATGGCTCCCTCTATTATGGTATCTTTTATATTGCTCTCCTCTATTCTTCCCCAACTAAAACTCCTGCTCCCTCATGCCCTCCTCACACCTCCTCTTCTCCCCTTCTCATTCTCCTAGTTCCCTCTCCCCTCCCCCATGCTCCCAATTACATCAGGAGATCTTGTCCCTTCCCCTTCTCCGGGGACCATGTATGGTCTCTCTTAGGGTCCTCCTTATTTCCTAGCTTCTCTTGCAGTGGATTGTAGGTTGGTCATCCATTGCTCTATATCAAAAACCCACATATGAGTGAGTACATATCATGTTTGTCTTTTTGTGACTGGGTTACCTCGCTCAGAATGGTTTCTTCTAGATCCATCCATTTTCCTGCAAATTTCAAGATTCCATTGTTTTTTACTGCTGAGTAGTACTCCATTGTGTAAATGCATCACATTTTTTTCTGTCAATTCTTCAGTTGAAAGGCATCTTGTTTGATTACACGTTCTAGCTGTTACAAATAATGCTGCGGTGAACATCATAGAACACATGTCCTTTTTGTATGAATGTGCATCTTTTGGGTATATGCCCAAGAGTGAAATTGCTGGATTTTGTGGTAAACTGATTCCCATTTTCTTGAGGAACTGCTATACTGATTTGCAAAGTGGCTGTACAAGTTGGCACTCCCACCAGCAGTGGAGGAGAGTTCACCTTTTTCTACATCCTCTCCAGCATAAACTGTCATTGGTGTTTTTGATTTTAGCCATACTGATAGGAGTAAGATGGTATCTCAGAGTTCTTTTTATTTGCATTTCCCTGATGGCTGAGGATGTTGAACACTTTCTTATGTGTCTTTGTGCCATTTTAGATTCCTCTATTGAGAATTGTCTATTTACTTCCACACCCCACTTTTTAATTGGATTATTTGGTGTTTTGGAGACTGGCTTCTTGAGTGACAGTGACAGTGACAGTGGAGAGGCTACCTTAAATGCCCTCCCCTGATAATGAGATTCATGACTAACTTATATGCCATCCTAGAGCCTTCATTTAGCAGCCGATGGAAGTAGAAGCAGACAGCCACAGCTTAACCTTGAACTGAACTGGAATCCAGTTGCAGAGAAGGGGGGCTGATGAGCAAAGGGGTCCATACCAGGCTGGTAAAACCCACAGAAACAGCTGACCTGAACAAGGTGGAGCTCTTGGCCCCCAAACTAATACCTGATCCAGACCAATGAACGTGAGTGTCAGTGAGGAGGCCTTGGAAATCTATGGGCCTTCTTGTAGTAGTTCAGCACTTATCCCTAGCTTAGCTGTGAACTCTGGAGCCAATTCCACATAGAGGGATACTCCTTGAGCCTAGACATAAGAAGGTGGGCCAGGGCTGTATCCCAAAGGATATGATAGACTCTAAAGACCCACTATGGAAGGTCTCACCCTCCCTGGGGAGCAGAAAGGGTATGTTATAGGTAGGGTGTTAGTTGTGGGGGAGGGGAGGAGGGGAGGGAGAGGAAACTAGGATTGACATGTAAAACAATCTTGTTTCTAACTCAAATAAAAATGGAGGAAAAAAACTATTAAGAAAAAAACCTAATGGTAATCCATTTGTGGCTTCTTGAAGAGGGGGATTCAGGGATGGAAGCCTTGAGAAGCTACCCCTTCTTCAGTAGATAATCCTACATCCATGCAGATTATAGGCAACACTAAGTGGACTGAGCAAATTAAAAAAAAAAAAAGAACCGATAAAATTAGGAGAGTAAAGAGGGTTAGGAAGAGGTTGGTAAAGAAGGGATGGGGACTGAATATGATCAAAACTTGAAATGTGTGGATGAAATTTAAAACCAGTGAAAAAAATCTTATATTCATACTGTTCCCACCATATGAATATATTTTGCATCACAGATCCAAGTCCAATTTAGTTCCAAAATAACTAGAACCTGACAATTGTTTATTAACTCAACTGCAAGCATAACTATCTCTCACTTGGATGTTTTCAGGAACTTTGATATTGTCCCTGTGTATCTAATCTGCAATGTAAACTCAGAGTATGTGATTTATTAAATTGCAAACTTGTGGATATAACACAAAATGCAAAAATTGGGTTCCCTAAAGTTTGATCATGTAAGAATAAAACCCACAGATTTTACAATATTTATAGTTCTCTAGATGGATTCTACTTTGCTGGCATGTGCAGACTCATCCCTTAATTCTAGTTCACCTGTCTCTAGATTCCTTAAACTCAATAAGTGGCTCATGTTTGTTTCTGACTACTATATGATTACAAGTGACCTTTGTTAGGCCTAGAATTGTATACCCTTCCTCCATTTCTGTTTCTGTGGCTACTCATTCTTTGCTTTAACCTGCATGCTATTTTTCAAAGAATATCTGTTTCATCCTCTTACTATTAGGTCCTTCAATTATATTTTCACATAAAACTCCATATTTCATCTTGGTTAACACTTTTACAAAAATAAAAACTATTTGTATAAGTGTTACATTTCTAGAGCCTAGAGCATGACAAGTAGTGATTAAGAAGCTATAATTATCATTACCATTATTACGTTGTGGTATGAGTAGTTTTGGTTGAAAGTTACAAAAATGTGAAGCCTTACTAAATATTACTAGTTCTACATTTGGGACGACAAAGATTTTTATCATTGATATGAGAACTTTAGGTATACTGAAGCTTCTAATAATAGCTTAGTTCAACCTATGCACATTTGTCACTATGTAAACTCTGTCTCTTTGGGTTTCTCTTAAATATTTTAATAGGTAAACTAAAATCAATTAGCTCAGACTTTATCTTCAAAGGGAGAGTGTTGGTTTTGTGATCTGTAAAACCTTATACTGTGATGGTTTGAAACCACAGTGATCAAAATAATTACACCAGTCCTTTGAAAGTGTCTATATACTCATATGGGGCCTCTTTCTACACTCCAAGGGTAATTATCTTCAAACTTTTCTTCGACTTTGATCAAATAGCCTTAAAAGCCAGTCACAGGAAACAGGTCTGGTTATTTCATTGTCATTTATAGTAAACCCAGAGTGTATTTTCTCTTTGTAGATATATTTGAAATTCCTCAAAACTGGCATGGGGCCATAGACAGCCCTGATCAGATAAGCCCTGCTTACATGCATGATAGTTCAAGAATACTCTGCAGCTGTGGTGAAGGATGTTCAAACCAAAGATCACAAATCATATAACTAGAAGAAAGGAATGCTTGAAAAAACTTTGACATCATACTCTTTTGCTTCTAGTGGCCCCTACTTATTAATAGGCCTCTTAGTTCATGAAGAAATCAAATTTCATTTTTAAATATTTTTGTATAATAGAAAGAAATTTAATCCTTTGTAATTTAAATAATAAGCAAATGTTATTCTCTTAAAATAAATGTTTTTTACTTAATTTTAGTTTTTATTAGTTCAAATTAGGAACAATCCCTTCTCCCTCTCCCTCCCCTTTTCCCCAGGCCCTCACCAGCCTCCCTCCCCCTCCACTCCACATGGAGGGTAGGGCCCTTCATGGGGGCTCCCCAAATTCCACAACATCATCCTGGGCTGGACCTAGGCCCTCGCCCATGTGTCTAGGCCTAGAGAGCATCCCTTCACGTGGGATGGGCTCTCAAAGTCCCTTCTTACACTAGGAAACAAGAAGGACTCTAAGAGAAAAATGCATGGTCCCCTGAGAATGGGAAGGGCCAGGATCTACTGAGCTAATTGGGAGCATGAGGGTAGGGGAGAGGGAGCTGGGAAGATGAGAGGAGGAGAAGAGGAGGAGAAAGGAGGAAATGGAAGAGGAGAAAGGTTGAGTTGGGGGAAGAATAGAAGAGAGCAGGGTGAGAGATATCATAACAGAGAGAGCCATTATAGGTCCCAGGAGAGATCTGGCACTAGGGAGATTTCCAGAGATCTACAAGGATGACACCAAGTGACAATCTAGGCAATGGTGGAGAGGCTACCCTAAATGCCCTTTCCCTATAATGAGACTGATGACTACTTTATATGTCATCTTAGAGCCCTCATCCAGTGGCTGATGGAAGCAGAGCCATGTACCCACAGCTATACACTGAACTGAACTCTGGAACCCAATTGCAGAGAGGGATAAATGAAGATCAAGTGGTTTGGGACTAGGGTGGTGAATCCCACAGAAACAGCTGACCTGAACAAGGGGGACCACATGGCCCCTAGACTGATGTCTGGGAGGCCATCACGGGACTGATCCAGACCCCTGAATGTGGATGTCAACGAGGAGGCCTTGGCACTCTATGGGGTCTCTGGTAGTGGATCAGTATTTTTCCCTGGTGAAGTAGAAATTTTTAATATATGAATTGACTGTTATCCTCAGTATAGTCATCTTCATGTGGTTTGGTGCCCTGTGCTTTTCTGCATTCATTTTAGAATGATCTAAAGAAACATTGTTTGGATTTTGTTAAGAATCACATTGAGTTGAACCTACAAGTGTAATTGAGCCATTCTTTACTAAATTGTCTTATGATCCATAAACACAGAATTTTTCTCTTACTTCTTTAATTCATAATATACTTTTGCCATCCAGATTTGTTCATTTTGCTAAACATCATTTTAGAATATATTAGCCAGGCATTGGAGGAGCACACCTTTAATTCCAGCACTCGGGAGGCAGAGGCAGGCAGATCTCTGTGAGTTCTAGGCCAGCCTGGTCTCCAGAGCGAGTGCCAGGATAGGCTCCAAAGCTACACAGAGAAACCCTGTCTTGAAAAACCAGAAAAAGAATATATCATATTATTAATTTCACTTCTATTGCATTCATTGCTGTTGAATAGGGGGTGAAAGGTTTTTATGATGTAATCTTGTAACGAGAACTGATACTGAACTTGCATTTTTATTATTAGGAAACTACTTCACAGACTGCTTGAAAATTTTATTATAATAATTATATCTTCTTCAAGTAGAGATTGTTTTATTTATACATTTCCAGTGTATATATTCCTTATTACTTTGCTTATCTAATTTCACTACTAAAATTGGTATATTAATTAACAGTAACAATAACATTTTACATCACTGTCTTCTTCCAGATTTGAAGGCCAATGTAGCTAGTTTCTCGCTAGTAAGTATAATGGCAGGTATAAGGATTTCCATGAATACATTTTATCTAGTTGAAGCTTGATGGGAGACATCATCAGAAATGTGTTTTGAATATTTTCAAATGTTCTTCTTTCAGTTTTAGTTGATATTCTTGCATGTATGGTAGATTACATTAAGTTAATTTTGAATAACAACTCAGACTTATCTGAACTAATTCTAACTGGTCACAGTTTAAGAATTATGCTTAGTTTTGTTTTCTACAGTATGTTGTTTAACAATCCAATTATAAACTCTTAAGAAAAAATAAATGATAAAGCCATTAATGTTAAAGAAGTTAGAAGGAAAAAGCTAGAAGATTTCTGAGATACATATTTGAGCATGTCCATTATAGTAAGTTATAGTATCATCAAACCAATGAAGTAGCTAAGATAGACTTGTGGGTACATCATTTATTTATTGCTGTATATAATTGTAGCTGTATATAATGTAGCTTTGTCTTAAATGTGACATATTCATTTTCTCAGATTTTGATGGATATTAATTAATCAATTTTGCACGTTACACTAAAATGTTCAAGGTTCCATAAGTTGGTCAAGGAGCAATGATTATTTAGATTATAGTTCTGAAGCTCTCAAGGGAAAGTTGCAAGCCTTGGTTTTGCTTTGGTGACAACTTCATGGTAGTAGCTTCATGATGGTGAGAATACATGTTAGAATAGACCTCATGTTAACACCAGCAGTCAGAGAAACTAATGAGCAGAACAGTCTTTTCTAAATTCACAATCCAAAAGGTCTCTGAACTTTCCACTAGTCTCCACCTCTTGAAGGTTCTGTTATACCACTATACAACAAAAATAAGGTTCAGACTTCTAGAATATTAATATTTGAAGATCAAATAATATAAAATTAATAGACTTGTACATCACATTTCATAAGTATTTAGCTATGAAAATAATCAATTAATTCTATGCATAATAATCAAAATTCTTAAGTGTCCTGGAGTTACTCAAATTTCTAAATCAAAAGTTTACTCTGAGATTAAAGTGAACTGTTTAAATTATGATTATTGATTAAATTAAAAAATAGCTGACTTCCAAGTTTAAATGATGGGATATATATTATAAATTACTGTATTACAAAAGAGAGGAAAAAGGAATACCAATAGGATAAAGTAAGATCAAATGAAACAGAGATATTAAACTTTACAACTGCAAGAAGGGTACACATAACCTCAGGATGTCCTATGTCCATCTCTTTGTTGTCATTTACATATTTATCAAGATTTTCTGACTAGCATTTCACACTGCTGTTTTTTAGAATTGAGTTTTCCATGCAGCCTCAATCCCATGCTATTAGGCTTGCATCCAGAATTCCAAGGTTTTCTTTTCAAGTCTTGATGGAAGCTGTTGTAAGCACATGACTGTTCTCATCTTTGCTCCTACAAAACCGGTCTTAGGTGTATGCAAAGGAATTCTATGCTTGCATTAGTACAACAGAAATCTGTTTGAATTGTGGCTCTATTGCCATAGACCTTTTTGACAGAATGTCAGAATCCCAAGGTAGTCCTGTTTATGTAATTGAGTATCATGCATAAATCTGTTGTCTAAAGCTTCCAGAATATCCAGGATACAGATATGGCCTAGAAATACATTGGTCTTGTGATTGGAAGGAGAGACAGCCTTAAGGATATCTGAGATTTCTTTATGTTCCTTTCCAATTTCTCTAATGTTTACCATTCCAGCTAACATGCTCACCCCAGCACCCTCACAAGAATTTCTTTGGCCCTTTTCCTAATAAGACAGCAATTGAAAAACAACCATATGTATGCACTTAATCATGAGACTCACTGTAAATCTGTTTTAAAGTATGCAATAATATTGAATTGTTTGGTGTTTTGGTGACTAGCTTCTTGAGGATTTTTATGTATTTTGGAAATCAGCCCTCTGTCAGATGTGGGGTTGCTGAATATCTTTTTCCATTCTTGACATTTTGTCTTGTTGACTATGTCCTTTGTCTTACAGAAGCTTCTCTGTTTCAGGAGGTCCCACTTATTAATTGTTGTTCTCAATGCCTGTGCTACTGCTTTTATTTTCAGGAAGCAGTCTCCTGTACCAATAAGGTTCAAGGGTACCTCCCACTTTCTCTTCTTAGAGGTTCAGTGTGGCTGGTTGTATGTTGAGGTCTTTGATCCATTTAGACTTAAGTTTTATGTATGGTGATAGATATGGATCTATCGGCAGTCTTCTACACACCGGCACCCATTTGTGCCAGCACCATTTGTTGAAAAAGCTTTGTTTTTTCCATTGTGTAATTTTATCTTCTTTGTCAAAAATCATGTGTTTGTAGGTGTGGGGTTAATATCAGTGTTTTCAATTCAATTACATTAGTCTACTTTTCTATTTTTGTGCCAATACCAAGCTGTTTTCAGGACTATAGCTCTACAATAGAGCTCGAAGTCAGGAATGGTGATGCCTCCAGAAGTTCCTTTATTGTTTTCTTTTGGCTATTCTGGGTCTTTTGTTTCTCCATATAAAGTTCACTATTGATCTTTCAAGGTCTGTGAAGAATTGTACTGTGATTTTGATGGGGATTGCATTGAATATGAATATTGCTTTTGGCAAGATTGTCATTTTTACTACCTATCCTATGTATCCAAGAGCATGGGGGATCTTTCCATTTTCTGGTAACTTCTGTAATTTCTTTCTTCAAAGACTCAAAGTTCTTGTTATGCAGGTCTTTATTTTTTCTCATTTTTAAGTTTAAATTAGAAATAAGATTGTTTTACATGTCAATTCCAGTTCCCTCTCCCTCCCTTCCACCCATGCCCCCCTATACAGGTCTTTCACTTGTTTGGTTAGTGTAGATAGAAGTAAATATAGATTATTGAAATCACCATTATCTCATTATCTATGTATCTAATGGCAAATAAAGGAAAATCTTGTTTATACCTAATTTTATTTTCAATAAATATCCATTCCTCTTTGTTAGTAATCAGATACACAAACAAGAGCCACATGCGGACTCATAGAATTTTGAGTGGCAATGGACAGGAGACAATCATTTTAAAGCTTGCAATGTGTTCTCTACTCTATTGGGAAGAAAATAAAAATGTATAGCTAGTTAAGATTATGCCCTATACTGTGGGTTTCTTTTTACTAGATTTTCACCAAGCTGTGTAGAAGCATTTTTTGTTTTATGTAATTCCAATTGCCAATTTTTGGCCTTAATTCTTTGACAAATGGAATCTGGTTCAAAAAGTCCTTTCCTACACCAATACAGCTCTTTTACGGTACTGCGTTGTAGGAAAAGTTTTCCATCGGGACCACAATCATCTCTATTCCTTCAGCCACTTACCAAATAACCACTCAAAAATTATTATTAATTATGAATCATCAGCTGATAGGTCAGGCTTGTCTTTAACCAGTTTACAACTTAAATTAATCCATTTCAATTAATACATGTGCTTTTCTGAGATTTATTTACCTCATTTATGAACTTTCCATGTTGCTTCTTCTGCATCTGGCTTGTGATTCCCAAGATTCCATCCTTCTTTCCATTGTCCTTCTTGTTTGGCTGTTCTGCCAAATCTCTTCTTCAATAGCTATAAGCCAGTCAACTCTTTATCAGAAAATAAGAGTAATGCATATTTATAGTGTACAAAGATTTTTCTGCAACACTGCCTATGTTTTCTTCTAACAGTTTTAATGTTTCAGGTTTGTATAGAGGTTATTGACTCACTTGGACCTAATTTTTAGAAAGGCTCATATATATGGGTCTAATTTCTAATTCTTCTGATGTGAAATCCAGTTTTCCCAGCATCATTTGTTAAAGATGCTGCCTTTTTCCCAGAGTATGATTCTTATCTCTTTTTCAAGTATAATATAGGTGTAGTTTCTAGCACTCATGTTTGGGTCTTTTATTCCATTCACCTGTATGTGTGTTTTTGCTTCAGTACCATATTGTTTTTATTACGGTAGCCCTATATTATATCTTGAAATCTTGAATAACAATACCTGTTGTATTCTTTTATTTTGCTCAGTATTGCTTTGACTATCCAAAATATAAAAAGAACAAGAAAAGCAAACAGTCAAGAACAAATGACTCAATTAAAAAATGGGCTAGCAATTTAAATAGAGAGCTGCAAATGGAAGAAATAAGAATATCTAAAAAAATCCCTCAATGTTTGTCATCCTTAGTAATCGGGGAAATGCAAATTCAAACAAGTTTGAGATTTCATTTCTCCCAAGTAAAAATGAGTAAAAGCAACATAAAAATTAGCAACACATGCTGGCAATATTGTAGAGGAAGAGGAACCTCATTCAGTGCTGGCAGGAAGGCAAATTGGTGCAGGCACTATAGAAACTAGTGTGGAGTATCCTCATGAAGCTAAAAATGAATTTCCTATATGACTCAACTGTACTACATTTTGGCATATATATAAAGACTCAATATCCATAGATACTTTCTTTAAAATGCACATTGTTGCTCTATTCACAATAGACAGAAATGGAAACAACTTAAATGTCATTTGACAGGAGAATAGATTATGGAAATATAGAATATATACACTATGAAATATTTTTTGGCCCTAAATAAAAATGAAGTCATTAAATTCACAGGTAAATGGGCCTAAAATAAGATTATATTAAATGAGGTAACTCAGGCCCAGAAAGGTAAACACCACATGTTCTCTAAGGAATCATGTTATTTTATATTTATCTAAAATTGTACATATAGGAAGTTCAAAGTTAAGCCACATGGGTTGACAGTGCTTCCCACAACAACAATAGACTAACAAAAACCCCAATACCAACAAGGAAAAATAGCCTTTCAAGTGGTTGATCAGAGGCAGTCCAAGTGTCTTCCAAAATAATATAGATTGTAGATGCTTCCCCTGATTACCTATCATGAGTTAGTTTGGGCCCCTATTGTTGAAAACACAACACTTAGGACACAAGACTAGAGTGACCCTAGCTGGATCTAATCTGAAAACCTCTTCACATCTAGCTTCCATGGTGCCAGAAAATAGTATGCAAGCTGCCAAGGGAGAGAAGCAATTAAGTAGTCGAACCCAGCTGCAACACCTATGAACCATGACAATTACTGCCATAACAGGATATACATGAAGGTGTAGTAATTGGAATTCACATGTTGGTGGCAATCAACAGCTGTCTAATTATATTTAAGGCTCACTCAACAGGAAAGAAATCATGCCTGGCACTGGAAACCTAACCAGCTTCCCTGTCTGGTGAGGTCATAGATTTAAACTAATCTATCAATGCTAATTTGCTGGGATAGAAAAATACCTTGCTACATTCTAAGTCTTATGACACAGGTAAGTGTAGCTGTCACCCATCATCAAAGAAGCTTCTCTGTATAGTAAATGAAGACACCCATAGCTGGACACACTGCAGAAATCACCAGACTGTGGGCAGCGCACCCCCAGTGGATACATCTACACCACAGATCCTGTAACCAAGGCTTGGGGAACACTGAGGGAAAGGAGGCTGAAAGATTATAAGAGCCAGAAAGTCTCCTGGGAAATATCCTCTCCTAGAAATGGCAAACTAGAATAATAGCAATATCAATGAACATATTAATGTGGAGGGGAAAATTTCATAGGGTCTCAATCATAGACAAAGAACCACAGGCAAGTAATGACCGCTGTGAGCAGAACTCAGCTCTCTCTGGGATGAGCCTCTAATGGATGTCCAATGCAGTGAGAACCCTTAAAAGCACATGCATACCTAAACAGACTGGGGACTGAGGGTAGTATGTGTGTGTGTGTGTGTGTGTGTGTGTGTGTGTGTGTGTGTGTGTGTGTGTATACCTGTGTGCGCGCACACGTGTTTAAAGAAAATGAAACTATCAGCTTGAGATTCGGTAGGTGTATTGAAGGAGTTTGAGGGAGGTTAACTGTGAGGATATGAAGCAAATAAGGGGGATGAAAGTGATGCAAATATTTTTAATTAAAACACATTTTAAAGAAATAAAGTGCAAAAGGGCTATGATAAGTAGAATCCAAATTTTAAGCCAGATGGTTGGGTGGCTAAATATTTTGAGTCTTCTCTATTTATGGATAAGGTGGAATTCATACTTCTTTTAAATGTAGAACTGAATGAATTTTCAGATTAGTGAAGGCAATATGGAGCAATAAATTTTAGATTCACTGAAATTCCGCGTATGAATTCTTGATGTCTTTGAATCTGCTCAGTGAGTAAATTTTGTAAGTATGCATATTTCCATTTTTCTTAACTTTTCAGTTTATGTTATTTTCATACTTTAAATACCCCCACACACACATGCACACACACACATATAAATACGTATATATATAATTAATATGTATGTTCTATTTTACATATATATGTACGTGACATATAAATAATAATATATGTGTATATGTATACAATCTTAGAATATTTGCCTCTTTCCTTCCATGTTATCAGTGAGTACTGATTTATCACCTTTCTCTTCAATTATGAGTACTCAGAATCTGTGCTCAGGAACGAAGCTTTGAAATAGATTGTCTCTACAACTAAACCAACAAATGAAGGCTGAAATTCACAGGAGCATGAAGAGTATGCTCAACGGCTATTTCTCTCTTAGAAATTAACCCAGGTATGTTTTTATTTTCTTACTTCTTTGGAAAATAAGGAGCTATTTCTATCCTTTACCAGTTCCCCTATTAAGAATACCTTGCTTTTCTCCCTTGAGATTTCTTATTCTGTTTACTGTTTTATGTGCTGTTTTTGCAATAACACACACACAACTGTGAAACATAAGA
Organism: Cricetulus griseus; assembly: GCF_003668045.3. Classification (NCBI taxonomy): domain Eukaryota; kingdom Metazoa; phylum Chordata; class Mammalia; order Rodentia; family Cricetidae; genus Cricetulus; species Cricetulus griseus. Next base: position 7,219,991 of record NC_048604.1, read on the forward strand.
CACAATAATTTTGATTTCCATTCCAAATTTAACCAACCTAAAGCAACACACATTTTACAGATCCAATAATCTCCATGAGTCTGGAGATTTTCCTAGTGTAGCTGAATCTATATCTTAGGATGCAAGGCTGAAATTATCTTAAGTTGAGATGTAATCTGCTCTGACTCTCAACTGTCTCTTCTAAAATTGATCAAATTTATCTTATTGTACTTGTAAGACTGTCTTGGATACTAGAGAGCACTTGCAATTCATTGCCATGTGTCTATGTTCATTTCATCAAGACTGCTCTCTTCTCTGTCAGCTAAACTATATTTTTAAATAGTTTACCTGTCCCTCATGTTTTGGCTAGCTTACTGTATTGCCTTCCACAGCCTTAGTAAAAGGGGAGGTGTTTAGTCCTACCTCAACTTGATGTGCCATGCTTTGCTGATACTCATGGGAGGCTTGTGCCTTTCTGAAAAGAAACAGAAAAGGAGTTGAATAAGGGGAAGGGTAGAGAGGGAAAATATGGGGAAGCAATGGGAGAAGAGGATGGAGAAGAAACTGTGGTCAAGACGTTAAATAAATAAATAAATAAATAAATAAATAAAATGTTTAACTTATTAAGACCATTATCCTCAACATAATTTAACTTTCATTAAATAAGTAAATCTGTAACATCCCTTTTGCTATAGAACAACTTTAGGGCAACGTTTTGGGTTATATACCATATTTGGGAATGTAATAGAATTCTTCTTTCCACAAAGAAGCTTAGAACTTTGAATTGAAAGTTTGAAATGCACATGGGGGTGGACCTATGCCCTATCACAAAGGATATGACTCTGAAGACCCCATATGGAAGGTCTCATCCTCTGGGGGGCAAAAAGGGTATGAGGTAGGTAGGGTGTTAGTTAAGAGGGGAGGGAGCAGGAACTGGGATTGACATGTAAAACAATCTTGTTTCTAATTCAAATAAAAAATGGAGAAAAAAGTTTAAGATGAAGATTGTTGCAATTACTGATATTTCCAATTTTTGATAAAAAGAACATAAAAGCACATTGGTCCTAATTACTTAAAATTGAATATGCCAACAAATGGTGAGGATCTACCTTAACCAAGTGAAAGGAGAAAGAAGAAAAGACTATTACCAGCCTGAAAAATCCTGCAAGTGAAGCATGCAGTAGGTGACATGGCACTAATTCTGAGAGATATGAAAAGAACATCAATAGAGTTATGTTTAGTCTACTGTTTATATAATTTTGGGGAACCACAGGTGACTAGATGTATCAAGTGACTATATGTAAAGAACACAGCCAGAGAATGTTTGAGGAGAGATGCTGCACAGAACTATGCTGTGTGATGTGCCCCACTCCAAAAGTGCCAAACATGGAAGATAAAATATGGTTGGCACTTTCCCGAGTGAGGTAATTCACAACATGTGCAACTACACATGGTGGCCCATGAGGGAGGTTATGTGGCTGTCTTCATGAAATATACTCAATTCAGCCTAAATCACTAATTTTATTACTATTATTTCTTTTACTGGATATTTGTAACTGCATTTACGAAGATTTCAGACCTAGGTAGGTTTTGAAAAATCTGGAAAATTCTCTCATCTACCATCTTCTGTAATTGACATACTTTGTCCAGAAACAGCCTGTGTACATTTTAACAAGAAGGATGTAACTATCATAGTCATAGGAAATATTAACATTGGTAGACAGAAATTCATTTTAAATAAACCTTTACTGTTTATGAGAAAATTGATGGAACTGGAAAATCATATATTAAGTGAGGTACTCCAGGGGGAAAAAAAAAACATGATCTAAAAGTGGAAGGTAAAGTATGGGGGCAGAAGTTTACAGACAAGGAAGAAAGGCAGGGGACAGGAGAAGGAGTAGTTGGGAAAGGGGATCAAATGAAATCTATGAAAATGTCACAAGGATACCTGATACTTCGTGTGTTAAGTTAAAAATAAAATTAAGAACTCATGTTAGTGACTTAAAATCTATTTGAAAATATTAATGAAGCTATTTTTAGGAGAAGAGGGGAAAGTAGTTTATTTTATGACTACCAAGTCAGGATATTAAATGCTTACTAAGACAGTATTCACTCAAGGAAGTAAGAGGCAAGCACAGCGGCTCTGTGGGATGTTATCTAGTGCTAGAAAGTCTACATGAAATGGAAACTGTATTTTTCTGTTTGTTAAGGCTACCATCTTCACTTGAGTGTAGTATTCTGCTCCAGAGGGTAACACTCAGGTAAACTAACACATGATTGTTACCTTTTTGAGTAGAGTAATGCATACAAAGGACATCGTATTTGGTAGCCATGGGCATGAGTATATTTAGTTGAGTTCAGGGGGCTACTGTAATTTTCTTAATTCAAGTACTATGTTCAGATCTCACGTTATCTCAGTTAGTTTGGTTAGGTCTTAAGAATGAAGACTGGGGTACTGAAGATTCTGTAAGAAAGGCACATTCATAGGTTTTACAAGAATTTGTATACCCTTGAATAAAGTAAGTATGTTGTTATTGTTTAACCATGAATTATCTCCAACAGGCCCATGTGTTAAATGTGTGATCATCAGCAGGTAGCACTATAGTGGGAAAGGGTAAAAAAAAAAAAAAAATTAGAAGAAGCAATAGTTGAGGTAAGTAGACCACTGGGAACATGTCATTGGGGAAATGTTTCGCTGATTGCCTGCCCAACCTACCACATAATGCCTGTCCACTATGAGCCTAAGAGTCTGTTATGCATTTGCCACTACAGTGGTCTGCCTCACCTCACAATCAACAAAGCCAAGGAGTCTGTGCTGAAATCTCTGAATTAAGAATCCAAAATAAATTCTTCACCTCCTACTTTGACTTTATTGGATATTTATCACTGTGAAAAATCTAACAAACATGGTTTTTAAAAAGGTTGATACGTACCTTTCCTTCTATATATTTCAATGTAGTTCATTTTAGAAGACAGTAATTCTTTTTGCCCTTCAAATCAGCAACTTGTTCTTTCTTAGCAATGCTCATTTTAGTTTTTAAGTGGTCACATGTCTCTCCTGTCTGAGAAAGTTCCTTCTGCATCCTGTTGATCTTCTTTCAGAGTTCAAGACAATCATTTCCTCAGAGTTTTGGCATTCTTCTATACCAGGAAAATAGGATATATCTTTAAAGTACATTCATGCATTTTAAAATTTGTTTGCTATTTTCCTTTCCCGTTTGATATTTTAATATAATAGATCACTAATAGTACAATTTATTTATATAGACTCAAATCTGCCACCCAATCATCTTCAATACAATTTGAATTTATTTCTGAAATTAACATTTGAAGTTAACATTTATTTGTTAATATTTGCAAAACATCTTTCTGAATTCATATTCTGCCTAGAGATCAATTTTTAGAGAACTGAAATTATATGAAGAATTTCCCCCAGAAACAGTGTATATTGCATTTCTATTTCTTTGGGTTTTATTCAATTTCTGTCAACAAGCTTGGGTTTTAGGATTCACACATTGAATGTACTACTGTTTTAATTACAAGGGCTAGAGGTAAATATAAGAAAATTCATGCCATCTGGGAGAAATGAAACACCAGCTTGCCCAGTCCCTAGGAACCAATGTGAGGGAAAAAATCATCTTGAGGGGTTGTTAGTATTAGAGCCTGGTTGGTGTGACTCCAAATGATTTATTTACTCATGCTCCTATAATCATCCCTCCCTCTTCCCACACTGGAATATGCTTGTACAAGTCTGGTATTAAAGCAAAGATCAATTGTCTCTAATATCAATTGTCTCTAATACATTTTGAGAAGACTCTCTGGTTCACCCTATGTTTTAGAATCCTAATTAGTTTATGGGGGTGGATTTGAACTGAGAGATAAAAGAAACATCCCCTATATATGTAACATGTAGATGCTATTAGCTTCTATATAATCAGAACCATTCTATAGTTATCATGAATTTCAAATCAGGCTTCTTGAAATATTACTCTCAAAGCAACTTTCCAAATATTTTAATTGAAATTAAAGGCTTGAATTTGAGATTGTTTATCATAAACTCCATATTTTTCTAACTGCAATAATATTACATAAGAGATAACCAAAGGAAAGCTCAGAAAAGTTAGTTGTACCTGTTTTTCCAGCTTTAAGTTTTATAAGCATCACTATCTATCTACTTGAGAGCAATATTTTAAGAAGCCTTCAATCATTGACAGATTTAGTCAACCAGAAAAAGAAACAAATAAACAAAACACCTCAACAAACTGGCAAAGGAACATCTGCAACAAGTACTTGGACTTGTAAGCCTCTTGGTCCAGAGGAGGTAAAACTACTGTTCTTTATGAAGGGACAGCATGCTCTCTGGCTGTATTTAGATAAGAAAATCCAGCCAAAAGGAGGTACTTAACCAGGAAAGCCTTGTTGTCCCTGTAGATCCAAGGCATCCATAGCCCATCTGGAAGTACCAGATGGCTAAGCCTGGGATATCCCATTAATCTAAGTAGGTATCAACATTCATCAACAAATGGAAACCCAGACAGTATCAGTTAAAATAATCAGATCATATTAGCAGCATGAGAAGTATGAAGATTCAATTGTCATTACAACTGTAGGTCACACAATTAGTCCAGGATAAACATGATACATGAATGCTAGGTAAATGTCTATTTAAACAGAAGATGCAAGTATACCCCAGATTCTCCTATTACCATAATGAAAATGTGCTGGACAATATAGAAAAAGAAATTTTCATTAATAATTACAGCCACAAACACTTCTGAAAAAAAGTTATTTAAACTAAAAATAAATAATAAAATGAGAAATTTTACAGCATCAGAAAGAAACAAAGAATTATGGAAAAAGCAGAATTATGTTACACACATGTACATTATGTAAGATAATGTACAAAATATACTACATTCCATGAAGAGTTTATGGAATTATATAAAAGAAAATATAAGCAGATTGTGTATTGCTTACAGGAGAATGACTTAATAACTAATTTTAGTTAGGAGAGAAAAGAATGAAAACATCAATTCCACCAGCCAGTCAAACCTGCACTGTTCTCAAATAGCATATCTTGTTTATTCTAAGATTTTTATTATAAATATTGGGTAATTAAGTACAAAATTTCAAGGGCTTTGAAAAAATTATCTATTTACTATATCTTTCTTTGCTTTAAATAAAAAGCATTAATTCTCAAAAAATGCACAACTAATTCATTTCATATTTATTTTTTTTAATTTTAAAATTTTTCTTTTTAACTTTTTATTTATTTAAAAGTGTTTTCATTTTACACACCAACCACAGCTCCCCCTCCTTCCTGTCATTCTGCTCTCATCCCACCTTCTCCCCAATGCCCCCCCATCCACTCCTCAGTAAGGATAAGGCCTATATGATTTGGGGAATCAACAAAGTCTAGTATATCAAGTAGAGACAGGACCAAGCCACACCTACCCCAGTAAGTAGACCGAGCAAGGTATCCCTCCATAGGGAATGAGCACCAAAATGTCAGTTCACACACTAGGGATAAATCCTGGTCTTACTGCCAGTGGCCCCACAGACAGCCCAAGTCACAGAACGGTCATTCATGTTCAGGGGGCCTAGTTTGGTCCTATGCAGGTTCCCTAGCTATCAGTCTAGAGTCAATGAGCTTCCAGCTGTCTCCATGGTTTTCCCTATCATGATCTTGATCCTTTGCTCACATAATCCCTCCTCCCACTCTTTGATTGAACTCTAGAAGCTCAGTCCAGTGCTTAGCTGTGGATCTAAGTATCTGCTTTCATCAGTTACTGGATGACGGTTCTATGGTGACAATTAGGTTGGTCATCAATCTGATTACAGGGGAAGGCCAGTTCAGGCACCAGATCCATTACTGCTAGGAGTCTTACCTGGAGACATCCTTGTCGATTCCTAGGAGTTTCCCTAGCACCAGATTTCTCCTTAACCCTTTAGTGGCTTCCTCCATTAGATTTCTCTCACCTTGCTCTTCCTCTATGTCTCCCCCCAAACTCTAGCATCCAGTTCCCTCATGTCCTCCTCCATCCTCTCATTCACCCCTCCCTTTCCCCTCAGCTCACAATTTACTCAAAAGATCTTACAAACTTCCCCTTCCCAGGAGCATCCATGCATGTCTCTCAGGGTCCTCCTTGTTACCTAGCTTCTCAGTGGTTATGAATTGCAACATGATTATCCTTTTCTTTACATCTATCATCCACTTATATCTGAGTAGATACAAGTTTGTCTTTCTGTGTCTGGGTTACCTCACTCAGGGTGGGTTTTTTCTAGTTCCATCCATTTGCCTTCGAATTTCAAGATGTCATTTTTTTAATGCTGAGTAGTACTTCATTATGTAAATGTGTCATATTTTGTTTATCCATTCTTTGGGTGAGGGGTTTCTAGGTTGTTTCCAGGTTCTGGCTGTTACAATTCATGCTGATATGAACACAGGTGAGCTAATGTCCTTGTGGTAAGAGAGTGCAACCTTTGAGTATATGCCCAAGAGTGCTATTTCTGGGTCTTGAGGTAGATTGATTCCCAATTTTATGAGAAACAGCCATATTGATTTACAAAGTTTCTGTACAAGTTTGTACTCCCACCAGCAATGGAGGAGTATTTCCCTTATTCTAATCCTCTCCAGAATAAGTTGTTGTTGGTGTTTTTGGTCCTAGTCATTCTGACAGGCATAAGATGGTATTTCAGAGTCTTTTTTTATTTGTATTTTGCTGATGGCTAAGGATGTTGAATAATTCCTTAAGTGTCTTTAGGCCAATTGATATTCTTCTGTTGAGAATTCTCTGTTTAGGTCTGTACCCTATTTTTAATTGTATTATTTGCTATTTTGATGTATAGTTTCTTGAGTTCTTCATATATTTTGGATATCAGTCCTCTGTAATATGTGGGGTTGGTGAAAATATTTTCCCATTCTGTATGCTGCCGTTTTGTCTTTATTTACCATGTCCTTTGCTTTACAGAAGCTTAAATTTTTAATCTAAGATTATTTAGCCATTTTTTGACAGAAGAATTGAAAACAGAGAAAATGTTCTCAACAAACAGGTGTCATATAAACAGCCCAGAAACTGTTTTGTGAATTGGTTCTCCTTTTATTTTACTGTTTCTTTTTGTAGCATATAAGAAGATAGTGGCATTTCCAAACTCACAAAAATAAAACAAACTTCGTACTAAGAAATCATTGACTGTTCTACACTTACTTTTCAGCAGGTTGATATTTAGGTAAATAACTTTAATGAGGGCATCAGAAAGACTGCAGCCCAGGTATATAAGGAGCTGGGATGTCTAGTCAGTCCATTTAGTGGATTACTATGGGAGAGGAATCTATTTTTTATTGTTCTACCTCTCATATTGGTGATTTGTAAATAATATTGTTACTACTGAGGAAAAGTTGTTAAAGGAAAACTGCTATTTCCTCACTACTAAAAGTGGGCGGTATAACAGGAGAAATAAATGAACCAGAGGTTGATACTGGGGTTCAAGCTTCAAGCTGAAAATCAGAGAAGCAAAACAGCTGATCACTAGCTCTTACCTCTAGCTCAGACATAAGGGCTAATCCAAATACGAGATCTTCACCCATTCTCAAAGTGCTGCCTCTCCTCATTGGCTGTAGAACAAAATGCCTCTCTGAGACCTTGCATCTGTCTTATATACTTCCCTAATTTTGGGATTAAGGGTGTGAAGTATAATTCTCTCTAAGACTAAATCAATCTTATGTAGATCTGGTTGGCCTTGAACTCATAGAGATCTCTTAATCCTGAGTCCTAGGATTAATGGTTTGTACCACCACCTCCCAGCTTCTGGCTGCTGGTTTTAAAGGTGTGTGCCTGTTTTCTATGGCCTGCGGCTGATTTTGCTTTCTGAATCCTCAGGAAAGTTTTAATAAATCATAAATAATATATCATTATAGGGCACACAAAGATGCAGTAGAGACAGAACAATGACAATAACAAATAGGTTCACTGGAGAAATGCCAATTCAAGTACTGAACGGAGTGAAGGATTTATTTAAAGTGCTGAAATTTGGACTGACATTTTTGTGAGAGAGGTCTGAGAAAGATTATCAGATTCAGTCATTTCATACATTGCCCTCCTGGAAAAGGTATGGTTTAGACAAATTCAAATATGAATGCTATTTTTTGAAGTATTACCAACATGTGGTGTTCCTGGGTTTGAGAACGTAGCATCATACACACAGATGCTCTTCCCTAAAGATGGATTTCTTGCCTGAAGGATATGTTAACCTCAAAGGAGTTGCAGAAGTGCACCATAAGAAACAGCCCCAGTATGTGAGGCCCCTTGGACCATCTTCTCATATAGATTGTCAGTTACTTACATTTCACTGTCCTGTAAGGCAAGATGAAACTGCAGGGAAGAGTTTTTGGTGGAGGTGGCCCTCTGTGCCACCTCAGAGTTTCTTCTTTTATATGAATCTTGAATACATTTCCTGTACTCTAATCCACGATTTTGTTGTTTTCAGATTTCCTCTTCAAGCCTTCTCTATTTTCATTGCTAAAATTCTGTGTAGCTTTAAAAATGCTCTCTACTTTCACAGAGATCTAAACTGATCAGTAACTTAGAATCTAGGTGTTCCTTCTTTTCTTGGTAGTGTCTTTAATTGTCACTACCTTAGTAAGGGGCTACCATGATACTTAATAATTTTCATATAATAGACCTATTTACATTTTCATTTAAAATTTTGGATATATTTATAGTGATAGCATGATAAGAAAATCCTTATCTTAGAGCTTTTGAGGATAAAAACTACTGACTTTACTTTCTATCTTGCTTAATTGAGGTAATCTCTCATAATCTAGAGGACTCACAGAGGAGAAATTAAGACAAGGGAAGCAGAGGATTATAGGAGAGTCCCAATTTTTGGACACTATAGCATGTACATCCTGGAAATCAAGAGGTATTTGTTACATTTCTGAGCATCTACCTCACAACTTAGGCTATGAAACTGTATCAACATATTTGGAAAGCAGCTGATAGTTGTGCATTTTGTTACATGTCTTTATGTGGCCACCTATTTTATGTCAGCAATACTAAAGGGAAATTTAGGTTGTGGGCCAAGAGAACCTGATAAACTTTGTTTCCTTCTTTTGTTATCATGATGACCTGTGACTCGGCCTCATAATTCTTTCTGTACCTCCTTAGAATTTCTCTGTACAGAGAGTACCAGTTAGTCCTAGTATGTATCAGGTGGCTACAAGCACTCCTGTGATGGTTATTTTTAAGTTTGTCTAGGATTACTATGTAGAGATGTTCTCCAGGCCTTTTCTTTGAATGCTTTCTCTTTTACAAACATGTTATGGAATTATTATGTCTTATATTTACTATGTAGTTTTGTTGTTACTTTTTTTGCTTGCTTCAATTTTTGAGTTCTATTTGAATATATTGCATTTTGTATGGTCCTTTTACTCCTATTTTGATTAGTGAACTTTATATATATTTCAAGTTTTGAATCATATTTTAAATCTCCTATTGTTGGTACTGCATTGCTTTGAGGAATGTTATTTCTATTGTGTGCATATTTATTTGCATATATTCATTATTTACCTTCTTTAATTATTTATCATTGTCTTTTATTTTTAAGTTCTTGGCTGCTGTGGTCACTGCAGCAGGCCTTCATCTTGGACAAGAGAATACCAAGCCTATGTCCACATTGTAGTATAAAGAAACCTTGTTTCTGAGATTATCCTTTGCAGCATTATTCCTACTCAACATCGTGTAGCCTGCAATATGCAGATACAATGAGTGACTGGAGTGATTCATACAACAACTGACTTTTGTGGTATATAAGTTTCAGGGTAATGAAAACTGATATGCACTATCTATAAGGAAGAGAGACAAACAGGGATGCTTGTTCTCCCTCAGTCCTAAAATATGTGCCATTGTTTGGATAACAAGCATACAGGAAATAATGAAAGGAAATACTGGAAGAGAAAAGAAAGATAAGGGTGGTATATGAAATGTAAAAGTAATGTAAAAATTTAGGCCTTTTGAGAAGATTCCTCTGATTATTCATGGAATGAGTGTATGGGTGGAATTATTAAATGAAATGACAGAGAAAACAGACTAGGGTCATCACCTTCAGTTATACTGTGTGTGGTGTGTCACTTCAGGATGTACCATCCATTTAACAAAAATTATAATTGGTACTTCTTTAAGTGAGCTACCACCTCAATACTGGCCCTAAAGAAAAGGAAATTGTTACCTATATATTGCATGAGTCTTAGAAGCAACTATTTTTTGTTAATTAAACTCACAGCACATTTTGAATAACATTGTATATAATAACGTGTAGTCAATGAAGTTCCCTGAGAATAGAATAGAATCCTCTGAAGGTTAATTGCTTTGTATCCATGTTAAGAAGATAAGGCTGCTACCTTCAAGATGTGGTGTATAGTACCCCACTCAGTAAGGCCTTGTTCTTCTATGCTTATAAATTGAACAGCGCCTTTCTGTGTAGTGTAATGTGCAACATGAACACAGTTTGTGGTAGCATTGATAATGAGTTTCAGTCACAGATCAGTAGTGAACATTCAGTGTTGGGCAGTTTCCAAGTACTGTCTTGTGTACCTCTTGAGAGACCAGGTTCAGAATCTGAGGGTTTCTAGGAAAAGTATTCTTTGTATTTTCAAGTTATTGTTACTTTTAACTCACAAAAGGACTAACCGCATGGAAGGCAAGATTAAAGATTCTCTTTTACATTTTAGTCATTCATTGTATAATTCAGACATCATTTATGGCTTTTCAAACTATAAAAATTCATATCTGTATGCTTTTCTAACAAGTTTCTTATGCAGGTTGCTGTTGCTTTTTCCCTAGAGGTAAAACACAGATTTCTTTCAGTATTCTTGTGTGCTTTTAATAACATCATATCTATTACTATCTGTTAAAATCATATCATTACAGGTTAAAATATTTAAAATACTGGTAGAGATAGAAATAAATGGGGACATCAAATTGTACTGTTCTGTTACTTTTCTGTCTTAGGTGATGTGAGATATCTGGATGTCCCCTTGCTGGTAAAGTGCTTGATATCACAAGTCTTCTCTTATATTACTTCTTATTTCAAATTTGATGTCTTTAGTTACTATGTATGTGGGGGACCAAATAATTCCGTTATGAAATATTTTGAGATCCAGCCTTCAGTTTCACTAAACAGGAGCACCCGGAAGCTCCAGCCACTATTGCAATGCTAATTTCGAGCAAGTCTACTATTGTTTACCATAGCCTCAGTATAGGATGTCTCCTAGTTTGCTTCTCTATCAGGCCTAAGCATATGAATAGGCCTGCACCTGGGCGGAGGGTCGAGGGGTAAGTAACTAGGGAGGGTTAGGGGCCATCGATGAGAGAGGAGAACAAGGACAGAAGTCATCTCCTCGTGGTCATGGCTGGACAGTTAAGAAACAGCCGAAAAATGACAAATAAAGGAAAGACTCTAGTTTTACAACATGGAACTGAGAGCTCTCTAAAGATGACAAGATGCCTGTGTTTGGTCTTTATCATGGCTGGGTTGCTAGACGTTTCCAGGTCCACACACCCCCACTCAGGCCGAACCTCATGGGTTAAGGCTGAGACATGCCAGATCACGACAAAATGGCGCTCGAACACAGGAACTGAAAACGGGAGAAGAAGCCATGGACACCAAGAAGAAAAAGACACCAAAGAAGCAATGGGCAAGGAAGAGCCATGGACACTTCAAAGAGATAGTCATCTCGGTCAAACCCATGGAAGAAGAAGCACTCCCAGAAAAAAGAAGAAAGAAAAAAGAAGAAAGAAGTGGCCGAATGTGGTGAGCGAATAGCATTAAGTCAGGAATAAAACTGTATATAATTGTAGAAATAAGAAACAGATATATGTAATATAATATAGGAAGATGTCAGCCAGCAGCTGACAAGAAAGTAATAGAAGGTGCACAAATAGGAAAATGTCAGCCAGCAGCTGACAAGAAAGGTAATGTGGGTTATTGAACCCTTAAAGTAATAAAAGGTGCACAAATAGGAAAATGTCAGCCAGCAGCTGACGAAAATAGGTAAAGCGGGTTATTTAACCCTTAAAGTAAGAGAAGGTGCACAAAGTAGATGTGAGACTGAAATGTTGGTCAGATGATAAAATGGTAAAATGTAGTGCGTTAAACTCTGGAATGAAAAATGCAGATAATTGTAAATATGAAGCAGGAATATTAGCCAGATGGTAAAGAGTAGTAAGTTAGCCTTAAAAGTAAAATGTATATAGTTAAAGAAATCAGGCAGGTAATTGTTAGTCAGATAATTGTATATTTATTTACTTGAATATAGTTTAATAGCCAGGAGAGGTAAAACAAAGTGAAAGCAAATGCATGCAGTTTTAGAGTTTTAAGAGTTTTAAAAGGATCCTTCCCCCTTGCAAAAGCCACTGTCATGATGTAGCATTTTGAGTTGCGCAGGGGCTTGGGAAGACATAGGTGCGGCCTTGCATCCACGCACGCCCTCAGTAGATATCTAGGAATGTAATGGAGAACAGAAAACTCTGTGCCTAAGGGGCAGCTAGATGGTAAAAAATACACAGGACAAATGATTGGGATGAGCAGGGAGAGAGAGTTAATAAGTACCAAGATGGAGGGAGTCTTCACCTCCTTCATTTTAGACTGGGAATACAGAAAGACAAATAATGGTAAAATTCAGCAAAAGCTAAGAACTTGGAAATTTTAACAAAAGTGCTTACAGGAGATAAGAAATTTACAGGTTTCCTTGGATCAGAGAGAGAGGCTTAGGGGAACATAGCAGGATACATGTGCCAATACCATCCAAACAGCTCAAGGAACTAAAAATGGCTTGTGTCCAGTATAGACTAACAGCATTTTTTACCCAGAGACTTATAGGGAATATTGCTGTAGAAGCCTCACCCCTAGGAAATTGAAAGCGGGTAACAAAGGCCTGCCATTCAGGAAGAGGATATTTGTTATAGACAGCAGGCAGGGACCTAGGGAGTTAGTTCAGAATTGGTTTCTAGGCCTGTGTGGACATTATACAAAAAAGTTAGAGACACAATTATTGGAACTTTGATTGTGAGACAGCTAGCTTAGGAGAATGCTGGCACTGCATGCCAGGCCATGCTAAGGCCTCACAGGAAGAGGACTGATATAGGCGAGTTCATTGAGATTTTTTTCAGATATGGACCTAGCTTACACTCAGGAATTAGCAATGGTGGCTGCCTTACAGGAACTTCAGTTAATAATATGTTATTCCTACAGAGAAAGCAAGGCATAGGGAGGAAGAAATCCACAGAGGCTTCTAGAGGTTGCTTTAGACATGTTCAGGAAGGGCACCAGGTCAGCCATTGTCCCAACGAAAGAGAGAATAGGGGATCAGGCTTGTGTCCAAAATTACAGCCGCAGATTTTCCAGCAGCCCAGAGGGCATAGTTGAGCTAAAGCCAAGGTCAGCCGTAGCAGCAGCCATATTCTGCCAGCCCGCAGCCAGCGGCTTGGTGCTACCTCATGCTGACATCTGCGGTGGGCTGAACAAAATGGCTGACAGGGCAGCAGACAGCCTGAAGCTCCTCAGGGTAACTTACAGCCTTGGGAGATGCCACTATGGCTGATGCTAGTCAATGTATATAAATGCTATTGATACAGCCAGACAGAAACTATTTGTGAGACTTATAGAGAAGAAAGGGCAACATATTTAAGCTTAGATCTGTTCAAATTTTAGATGCTCATATGTCAAGGATTAACTATAGCTGCTGTGCTAGGAGAAATTTCTATTAGGGATTTTTCTTTTCTACAAGCTGATCATAACTTAGGCAAAAGGAGAAATGTGAGATGTGTGCAAGTTATGAATGAATGGTGTGGCCACACCTGGATGTGTGATGTGATTGTGAATTTATGAATGTGGAAGAATGGAAATGCTTAAGTTGCCTTGGCTATGATTAGATAGGTATTTACATTGCCTTCGATATAGTTTTAAAAACATCAAAATCATGTTAATATGGTCATAAAGAGCATCCAGTCAGTCAGTCAATGCCTTAACAGGAAAAATTAATGATTTGAGCTCTAGGAGATAGTCAATGAAAAAGATAGCAAAAGCCTATAGCGTTAGCTTAGAGACATGAGGAATCTATGGATGCTTCTGTAATATTTGGCAGATGAGAGGATACAGATCTTCCTAAATTTTTATGGTTAAAAAAGGAAAATATAGAAAATAAAAATTGATACATGATTTTAAAACTGGGTTGTGAAAAGCCTCAGGAGAGAGCCATCCTGTTAGATTCACAGCTTGAATGTGTCTTTGTAAATGCTATTTAGGCCAGGCCAGCTAAGATGCAAATGAGGTCTTATCATCTTGTCAGCTTCAAAGGTTAGATTAGAAAAGACTACTTAGAAACTTTAAATAAATCTTAAAAATTGTTAAAGACATATTTTGTATTCTAAAGAAATTAAGGCTTAATAGATAGCAATTGGAAAAGATAGTTTAAAATCTTTAAATGAGTTTTTAAGAAGTTGTTATAAAATATTCAATGGTTAAGTACCTTTTGGGGGGCATCTAATGATGATTTAAATACTTTAAGTAAGATACTATAGGCGATAATGATCCAAATGTACCCAGACTGCTAACTAAGAAGGTAGACAAGTTCTATAATTAGAGGAGGCGATTCAGCATCATCAGATATATTGACCATGCAAAACCATGGGAAACTTATGTGCTCCACACAAAGCATAGTCTGACTTCTGTTCTGTGGCAGAAGGAACCATTACGATGGTTCCGCCTACTTGTCTCGCCAGCCTAAGTATTAAACACTTATTTTAAAACAATAGCCTATATGGTACAGAAATGCCATATGGGTTCTACGAAGTATTTTAGGAGAGAACCAAATATGATACATGTCCTTACTCCAAGTAACAGTTTAGTTGGTTGTTTCAGAACAATGATTCATAGGTGATTGCCTTTGCTCAGTTTACAGGAAGAATTGATAATCAGTTTCTAGCACATGGACTGTGGCAATTTACACTAATGCATCCTTTTGTATTTCCAAAATTGTAAAAAACAGTCCTGTAAAAATATGCTATGTTAGTTTTTACTGATGTTTCTAATAAGAGCGTCCCTTACATATGTCATTGATAAAAAGAAATAGGCAGAGCCAACAGCTCTGGCTTCAGCTCAGATAGTCAAATTGAGAGCTGTTACAATGGTCTTTCAGATCCTAATAAATAATTCATTTAATTTGTATACTGACAGTCACTATTTCTTTAAGGCTTATAAGGTAATTGAGACAGTTCCACACATAAGATCAAATAAGAGTCAGGTTGGAATATTATTTGAGCAAATCCAAAATATTATTCACCTAAGAGAATTACCATGGTTTATGGGTCACGCTGGGAAACTATTCAATAGGCCTTTCCCTGATTACTAGCCAAATAGAATGAGTTATCTGATTAACAAAATTGGTTGATTTGCCTTAAATAGAGAAAGCTTGACAGTCTTGTAAATTTCTTCATCAAAATAGCAAAAGTCTAAGAAAGCAATTTGGCTAAACCAGAGAGACTGCTGGTCAAATCATCAAACAATGTGGAATATGTCCACAATATGGCTATGGCTAATTTAGGGGTAAATCCTCAAGGCCTGCTCCCCAACTATTTATGGCAAATGGATGTGACTCACATCTCGGAGTTTGGCAGGTTGAAATATGTGCACATGGCAATTGACATGTATTCAGGTTTCTTAATGGCCACTTCACAAACAGGAGAAGCCATGTTATAAGTCACTGTTTAAGATGTTTTGCTTACATGGGAGTGCCAAATTTATAAAAACAATTAATGGGTCTGGATATACTAGCAAAGCTTTCCAGCAATTTTGTGCTCAATGGAAAATTGATCAAAAAACATGTATTCCTTATACATGCCCAAGGTCAAGGAATAATAGAGTGGGCCCATAGTGCCCTAAAAACACAGCTGAAAAAGATAAAAAGGGGGGAGCTGTGCCCTCAGTCTCCACATGATGCGTTAAACCACGCACTGTTTATCTTAAACTTTTTAAATGTGGATGCCAATGAGCAATCTGCTGCAGACAGATTCTGGCATGACGGAACTCGAGCAAATTTTCTCAGGTCAAATGGAGAGATCCATGTACCAGGCAGTGGAGGGGACCCGACCCCATAATTATCTGGGGTCGAGGGCATGTCTGTGTCCTCTTGCAGGAGGAGAACGAGGTGTGCTGGCTACCACAACGATTGGTGGATGCGTGGAACAGAGAAAAACAGGACCTGGACCCACAGGAGACCTCTGAACCAGCTGGAGTGAAACACTGGACCGGTATTTCCCAAACCTTGTGGACATCTGACCTACAGCCGGAGGAAGAAGGGAGACACACCCGGTTCCAGTTTCGAGACGCTTCCAGAGTTCCAGCTTCCCTACAGACGGACTACATTCACCTCTCTGAATCCGTGAGTGTTCATTCCGGAGCAGGCTAAGAACTCGACAACACACAGCTTGCTTTCTTGCCACAAACAGACACACAAAACTGTTTTGCCAGTTTACCCATTGGGAGAAAGGACCCATTTAGGACAGTCAGATACTGGCATAAACCAGAGTGGCAAAAGGTCCTTCACAATGCTTAAACAAGACTTGGACAAAAGACGTTTTAACTTTCAAAGACTGATATTACAAACCTGATGTTAGAACTTTGGACTTTGAGCAAGAAATAGAAAGGTTAAAGGGGCATTGAGTCCCAGGCAGGGAATAAAGAAAAAAGGTTTAGAATTGTGAAATTGTTCACACCCCACAGATTGTGACAATATCTTATTGTCTTTTGATGGTATTGTAACTCACCCTAATGTATGTTCATGGGATCGTTAATGTCTGTAACCTTGCTATTGTGTTATGCAAATGTTATTAGAAACTACAAGTCAGAGTTCATTGCAACAAAAATGTAACATGTAATTTACAAGCCTTAGGATACAAATATGTTTAAGAGAGCAAACTTAAGTAGTATGTGTACCAGAGGCACTAGAAACATTCCCACCCAGATTTTAAAATGCCATTTTAATCTTTATACATCTCCATCCCACAGCCAGGAGAGCTCAGGTGCTACTTCCCGGACGATTCTTTCTGATTCGGAAATGCTTGGAGCTGGACCATCGCCCATGCCCCACTAACCTTATTTGTTTTACAGAGACTGTTTCCAGCCAGAGACGGGTACAGTTTTCCTTGCCTTTAAGGAATCCTAAGACAGAACATGCATGACAGAATTCATGATTCCATGACGGGCACCCCTGGTAGGTTGAAGGGAACATCCTAAGACAGGTGCCGTCATCTGTCCTGATGCAGAAGCACAAGTTTCTTTGTATTAATTTAAGAGAGAGATATTGTGGGGGAACAAATAATTGCATTATGAAATATTTTGAGATCCAGCCTCCAGTTTCACTAAGCTCCAGCCCACTATTGTATTGCTAATTTTGAGCAAGTCTACTATTCTTTACCATAGCCTCAGTATAGGATGTCTCCTAGTTTGCATCTCTATTGGGCCTAAGCATCTGAATAGGCCTGCACCTGGGCGGAGGGTCGAGGGGTAAGTAACTAGGGAGGCTTAGGGGCCATCGATGAGAGAGGAGAACAAGGACAGAAGTCATCTCCTCATGGTCATGGCTGGACAGTTAAGAAACAGCCGAAAAATGACAAATAAAGGAAAGATTCTAGTTTTACAACATGGAACTGAGAGCTCTCTAAAGATGGCAAGATGCCTGTGTTTGGTTGGTCTTTATCATAGTTGGGTTGCTAGGAGTTTCCAGGTCCACACACCCCCACTCAGGTTAACCTCATGGGTTAAGACTGAGACATGCTGGGTCACGACATATGTATCTATTTCAAAATCCCCAATGTCTCTTTTCAAAAGAATTCTCAGAATAAGTTTTCTATATTTAATCCCCACTTGTCTTTATTCTGATACTGGTCCATGTATTTCCTTCAATTTGTTCCAGGTTCAGTTTGCCGAGGGATATTCAAGCAACTAGCAGCATGTCCTCAGAAAGGAAGATGTCAGATTATACTGATTACCATCATGATTAAGGTAATAATCCAATATATGGGCATTTTTTGACTACAAGATTTCTATTTTGCTAATCTTTCTTGATGACTCAAATGGGATTTTCTTCATTCCAGACTGTGAATGGGAAAAGGGATGTCCATTCTCTCCATTCTAACATAAATTATCTTATTCTTTGCTTCAGCGATCCTGCATGGGTATCATTCTCATTTTATTGCTAACGAGTTGAGGATCTTTAAGTGTTAAAGTATGAAATAATAAACAACATGTATCTGTATGGATATATATATATATATATATATATATATATATATATATATACAATTTTTTATGCCTTAATGTGTCATACATTTGTTTATAAAGAGTTGAGTGTCCTTATAACCCTTGTAAAAATCTGGAGATATAGATTACAGAAACCCACAATAGCACTTGATTAAAATTCCATAGCCACAAAGATAAAAAATAAATAAAAAATAATTGGCCTGAGTTTATATTACAATTTGTGGATGCTGATGGGTAATAGAGAATATAATTCATAGAACCTCTTAATGTAAATATGGAAAGAGTTATAAGAAGGTAATTCTTATTTTCAGTTTTAGGACTTGACACTTGAAAGCAGAAGTATCAGGAGTTCAGGGAGGTTGAGGCCAACCTGGGATACATGATGAGATTGTATCAAAAATATATATCTAAGTGTTCAAACAGTATAAAAAGATGTATAAGTAAAAGGATTACTTTGTTTTTTATGTATATGATAACAAATCTCACTTACTCTTAGTACCTATATTTTATAACTTATATAAATCAAAGATCATCTCAATAAAACATTACATTATTCTTTTAAAACCAATGTTAGATTGTTATGAATTGATAGCAAAAATTATGGATACTTGCCAAATAAAATATCAAGAACCTAGAACAAAGAAGAATAAAATAAATAGCCATGCTTGCTTCTAAGGGAATTACCTGCTTTGTCTAATTCTGTTAGTTCATGTGGGCTTTTTCACTCAAAGGCCTAAATAGGTGAGAAAATTTTGTTCATCATTATCCTGATACTGTCTCACTGTTCTCAATATCTCTGTTCCCAGGTTTGTGTTATATCCTGTGCTTTTGGGGTTGAATTATGTAAATAAATGAAGCCAGTGTGGGACTGTTACATTAAGAAACTTTGGGTGAGTAGTCTTTTCTGCTTATGCAATGGCTTTAAGGTAATACAAACTTTCTTTTAATGATAAAGCCACAGATACGTGATAAACAATAGGATAACTCAAAAACTCTACTTGCATTTGAGAAAGAACAAAAGTTAAAGTTTCTATCCTAAGCTAACCAGAAATTTCTATGTGAAATACTCACTAAGGAAAGAATGAAAAAGGCAAGGCAGTAGAAGTGGATTGTGCATTGTTCCTTAACATAAATCTTGTCCATGTAAAAACAAAGACTTCATAAAAACATGAAGCAAGACTGTAAGGATTGAGGAACATTTTGCTTTGGCTGCCTCCCTGAGCAATTCTGTGTGCAGTGCTTTTCACAAGAAGGTGTCTTTCATGTAAGTTAGAATATGAATGGCCCTTGTTGTGAGGAGTAATGTACAGCATATAATGCCTATGTGATGTCCCTCATGATGGGGGTTGTAGAAGCTCTAATAAGAAAACAGTAGTCTTTTTAAAAAGATAATAGGGAATGTTTATTTATGTGAGATGTGTGATGTTCTTCCATACTTCAAGCCATATAAAGATACTAATGCAATCTTAGACCTTGATGTAAAACCATTAAAATATCAAGAAAACTTGTAGAAAATATATCTGAACTTGAAGAAAACATTATTAAAAGAATATTAGTGCCTAGCTTCCAAAATGCCAGATGCTGTTATACTGGCCGCTGTGGGAGAACAGTTATCAATGGTCTTTAACCAGTGCTGAATCTAGCATGCTATAGGTGACTATAGGCATAATAGTGGCCTGATTGTTATGGGATAAATGGAGGCTTTCTGATAGATCTAAGGCCTGTTCCACAAGAGAGAATTTTATTCCTGGTATTATAATCCTGGTAAAATCCCATGACTTGTAAGATTATAGGCCCAAGACGGGTACATAACTATTACTGTTTTGTTAAAGTGTCATTCTGTCAAACTGACTTCTGAATAATTATGTTTATACGCATAAATTTGTGGTACTCTAAACTTTTGTCAGAAAATCGTCTTTTTATTTTTTGAGTCAAAGGAAATATTATTTTATCATTTTATTTGAAAATTATTTTTATTTTACATACTAACCCCAGTTTATCCTCCTTCCCGTTATCCCCCCTACCTCCCAGCCTTCCTACCCCTCATCCACTCCTCATAGGGGGAAAAGCTTTCCTTTGGGAGTGAACAAAGTCTGGTATACCAGGTTGAGGCAGGACCAATCCCCTCCCACCCATATCATGGCTGAGCAATATATCCCAGCATAGGGAATGGGCTCCAAAAAGCCAGCTCATGCCCCTGGGACAGGTTCTAGAACCACTGCAATGCCCCCCAACATATAAGATGGTCTAGTTCAAGATGGCTCAGCCTTTAAATGCTAGACTCAAAACAAAAAATGTAAGAAAATCTTCTTTTCAAAGTGAGTAGTAGTTAAGTTAGAGACTCAGAACTGATCAAAGGGCCAAATTAAAAAAAAAAAAAAAACTTTTAACACTAAGCTGTAGATAGGCTGTCTGCATCAATTTCCTCCAAAACAAGGCTTGGGGCAACTTTGTAGATGCTAATAGATATTAAATTTGGATGCCTGCACATAACATATCCTACATATACATAAAGTCACAGAAGCTATGATCCCATACAAAAGGCTTTCACAAGATCAACACAGCCAAAACATATTCCAGTATGGAGGTGGGAGGGAACTCAGGGACCCCATCCTTGATGGAGACGCTATTGCGGTTGTTGGTCATGGAGAGACAGAAAGGACACTCTACATTGGAGGCACAGCTGCTAGTATTATAGTCATGCCCTAATGGATAGTCCCATACACATATATGTACAGGCAGCATTTATTTGCCTCATGGAATTACTAATAACAACAAAAAAGAGGACATGGATGTGGAAAGGAGATAGATAGAGTTACCTGGGGAAAGCGGGGTGGTAGTTGATAGCTATTAAACATGCTATAAAGGCATAGATTTGTCAAATAATTAATTTAATAATTTAAAGGATAATAATAAAACTAATTAAAATAAACTGATTAAAGTAGACATTGGAAAATAGCATATTTCTTCTTTCAGTAGCATGGTAACGAAAATTCAAATTATTCAGTACTAAAAATAATCATACTAGGATAAATAACCTGTATCAATTAAAGTCACATAGCCCCTAATTTTAAAAATGCTTAATCCATATATTTCAATAAATTATGTTTCATAAACATACTTTCAGCCTAATTTTACCTTTTATATCACTAACACATGAAACTACTTGGTGCCTACATTAATAGTTCCATGAAGAATACTTGTTTCAGTGATGGAGAGATGATTTAGCAGTTAAGAGCACTAACTGCTCTTCCACAGGACCCAGGTCCAACTCCCAGAACCAATATAGCAGCTCACAACTGTCTGTAGCTCCAGTTGGAGGGGTTCCATAATCTTTACACAGATATGCATGCAGACGAAACATCAATGCATACACACACACACACACACACACACACACACACACAAATACATGTTTCTGTCAGATTACCCTCTCAAAACATAGGTATTCTTAAATTGTTTTTGAAACATGATTTTATTATAGTCATTCTTTTCCAATTCTTTTGTATTTTGTATATATTGTTAGATTGATCATATATTTAAATGTTATAAGGTTTATTCTCTCTTTTGAAAAAATTCCTACCAGATTCACATTCAGTTTTTCAAGTTTTTATACTGGCTTCTGTTCTATAGTAGGTTGCCAGTTAAGAGCACATGTATTATCCTGTTTAATGCACTCAAAACTCTTCACAGGTAGTCTTAGCTTTTGTTTCAAGGTGGTAGATGAATAATAAAGGTTGGGGCAGTAAGTTGCTTTATACTTAGAACTAATAAATTTATTTCAACTCATAAAGGCAAATAAACGTAAAGGATACCAAAGCCTATACTTTTCCTATGGAGCAAAAGCCATAGGTGAATCAGGTGTTAGGTTCCTCTTCTTGCTTTACCACGCTTTCCTCCTAGGCTGAACCATACTCATCTGAGCAGAGATGAACCAAGATACTCCTTCAAAAGCATTAGGTCCCAGCTGGCATGGCAGGAGCAGCCAAGTTGACTGGGCCACTTTACTACTTAATTTCTTAATTTACTACTTAATTTCTGACTTTTACCACATGCTCAGCTCTAGATGCCAAAAACAAAGAGACTAAATTAAAAAGCATTTGAGACTTTTCCTAGTAAGGTGAACCATTGTTATTTATGAAATACTGAACTGAGTAAAAGAGTTTGAAAGGGCAAGTCATGATAGATAATTTGGGAAATTAGTTCTAACCCTTACCCTGAAGGGAGGAGAAAAATCTCCAATGCATGTTAATAAAGAGGATGCAGTGCAAGACAGAATAACTACAACTCACTAGTCAGTATTTGGATTGCATGCTACCTTAAGTGACTGTGTCATGATTTTTAAATGGAACCTTACAGTTATTAATGATAAAAGTTGAGGACTCTAAAAATAACAAATGTTTATAAAGAATATTCTCACTTTCTTTCATTTTTAAGCCTAAAGAGCAATATGGCAACACCAGAATGTAGTGATCCTACAACAGGAAGAACTGAACAACCTAACCCAAAAGAAGCTGAAGAAAATGACCTTACATATAACTTCATGAAGATGATAGAGACCCTTAAAGAGGAAATGGAAAATATCTTGGGGTAATGTTAACCAAAGAAGTGAAAGACCTGTATCTCAAGTAGTTTAAGGCTTTAAAGAAAGAAATTGAAAAAGATTTGAAAGATCTCCCGTGGTCTTGGATAAGGAAGATCACCATAATAAAAATGGTAATCTTAACAAAAACAATATACATATTCAATGCAATCCTCATCAAAATCACAACACAATTCTTCACAGACCTCAAAAACAATCCTGTGCAATAAATGAGCATCCAGAGGCATCACCATCCCTGACTTCAAGCTCTACTATAGAGCTATAGTAATGTAAACAAATGGCTGACAGACACTTGGGGAACTGCTCAACATCCTTAGCAATCAGGGAAATGCAAATAAAAAGACTCAGATACCATTTTACACCTGTCAGAATGGCTATGATCAAGAACACCAACAATAGCTTATACTGGAGAAGATGAGGAATAAGGAGAACACTCCTCCACTGCTGGTGGGAGTGCAACCTTGTACAGCAACTTTGGAAATCAAGTATGGTGTTTTCTCAGGAAATCGGGAATCAATGTACCTCAACGCCCAGCAATACCACTCTTTGGCATATACCCAAAGGATGCACTCATATACCACAAGAACATTAGCTCAGTTGTGCTCATAGCAGCATTAATTGTAATAGCCAGAACCTGGAAACAACTTAGATGCCCCTCAACTGAAGAAAGTATAAAGAAAATGTGATACATTACACAATGGACTACTACTCATCAGTAAAAAAAAAAAAAAAAAAAAAAAATGACATCATGAAATTCGCAGGCAAATGGATAGAACTAGAAAACACAATCCTAAGAGAGGTAACCCATACCCTGAAAGAATAACATGGTATGTACCCACTCAAAAGTGGATATGAGACATAAAGCAATGTATAACCTGCCTATAGTCGACGACTCCAGAGAAGCTAGGCAATTAGGAGAACCCTGAGGGAGACATACATGGATGCCCATCAGAAGGGGATATTGACAAGATCTCCTGAGAAAATTGGGAGCATGGCAGTGGGTGGAGAGGAAGGCAGAAGGTAAAGGGGAGGGGAGAAGGAAAGGAGATCATGAGGGAAATGGAGGGTCGAGACCGGGGAAACACAGAAAGAGGGAGCAAGGAAAGAGATATATTGATTGAGAGAGTCATAATGGGGCTAGGGAGAAACCTAGCACTAGGGAAATTTCCAGTAGTCCACAAGGATGAACCCAGCTAAGACGCTAAGCATCAGTGGAGAGGGTGTCTGAACTGGCCTTCCTCTATAATCAGATTAGTGACTACCTTAATTGTCAGTAAAGAACCTTCAACCAGCAACTAATGGAAGAAGACCCAGAGATCTACAGCTAAGCACTGGGTGAAACTCCCAGAATCCAGTTGAAGATAGGAAGGAACTATAATATGAGCAAAGGGTTGAAGACCATTTCGGGGATACCCACAGAAACAGCTGATCTGAGTTAGTGGGAATTCACTGACTCTGGACTGACAGCTGGGGAACCTGCATAAGCCTGAATGGCCCTATGATGTGGATGATAGTTGTGTGTCTTGGGCAGTCTTTGAGGCCAGTCAGTGGAACCAGAATTATCCCTAGTGCTTGAACTGCATTTTGGAGCCCATACTCTTTGGAGAGACACCTTGTTCAGCCTAGATATAAGGGGGGGGGAGCCTTGGTCCTGCCTCACAGAGATTTGTCAAACTTTCTTGACTCTACATAGGAAGGCTTACCCTCAGTGGGGAGTGGATTGGGGGCAGGTAGAAAGGCACAGAGAGTAGTAGGAGGGGAGAGAGTGGGAACTGGGATTGGTAGGTAAAATGAGAAAAGATTAGTTTAAAATGACTTTAAAAGAATATTTTTGTTTGTTTGTTTTTTTGAGACAGGGTTTCTCTGTGTAGCTTTGGAGCCTATCCTGGTACTCGCTCTGGAGACCAGACTGGCCTTGAACTCACAGAGATCCGCCTGCCTCTGCCTCCTGAGTGCTGGGATTAAAGGCATGTGCCACCAACGCCCGGCTTAAAAGAATATTCTTTCTGTCTTCCTCTTTCTTTCTTTCTTTCTTTCTTTCTTTCTTTCTTTCTTTCTTCCCTTCTTCCCTCCTTCCCTCCTTCGTTTCTTTCTTTCTTTTTCTTTCTTTCTTTCTTTTTCTTTCTTTCTTTCTTTCTTTCTTTCTTTCTTTCTTTCTTTCTTTCTTTCTCCCTTCCTTAAGCCTGAATGGCTCACTTTTACTATGTTCAGAGGTAATGGTTGTATATAGCAGTTTCCTCTGAGATTAAATCATTCCACCTCCCAGGTAAGCTCCTTAAGGCAGAGGGTAAACAATTGAGACGAGCTTCAGGATGTCCCGGAAACTGACCAGATTCACTTGGTTTTCTCCCTCTGCAACATGAAACAGAGAAGACTTCTGAGCCTCACTCTTAGATGAGTCAAGCTTCAAAAAAGTCTCTCAGACAGGCAGCTGCAAATAAGACTCTGATACCAGTCTGGCTGCTTGCAAGAAGGAGAAAACAGCTGATCTGCCTGGAAGGGGTTTAGACCAGAGTCCACTTGGAAAAGGTGCTCTGTTGAAGTGTCTGAAGGCTGTGCAGTGTGCTCCAGGTTCCCAGCTTTTGTGAGCTGTCAACTCTGCTAGAGTGGGTTTTCGTGATGCAACTATCTTTGAGTATTTCTGCTTCTGTAGATAACCCCTTCCCCATATTCCTGCAAATTATATCCATAAAAGTTATAGTTCACAAAGTTGGACTCTGGGGGTATCCTTTGTTTCATCTGTTGTAAGTTTCCTATTTGGGGTAGATATGTATTAAGCATCTCTCCAGGAAAAGCCATAATTGACACTTGACAAAACCAAAGATGAGTTGAGAAGGAGTGAGTGCATGGTCCCAATGATAGGTAGCAAAGCATGCAACTCAAGTTGAGCAGCTAGTGAGCATCAGTGAAGGAACTTCTAATACAGTTGTCCTTTCGTGTGTGTGTGTGTGTGTGTGTGTGTGTGTGTGTGTGTGTGTGTTAATCTGCCTTTGTGCAATGACAACAGTTTAATGTGTCTTGCTGTGGGAAGTGAGTTGCATAACTACAGATGAGCCATCAGAGTAAGGTATGTCTGTGGGAGGAATCCAAGGATGGCAGTCTTTGTTTATGTCATATATAATAGCATGCTTTCTTTCTTGATAAATGGGGCCTATCACATGAATATGGAGATATCCTGAAAACAGTTAAAATTTTAGAGGAAGATTTTTAGTCTTTCATATTAACAAGCTCTAATCTTTCAGATAGATGTTGCTGTCAACAAGCAGCAACAGAGGTTGCCTGGCCACCATTGCTGTGTGTATTTAGAAATGCATGTGAGGCTGAGATAGTAGCCAAGAAGGAGCTTGCTAATATACAGGAAAAAATGCAGTAAAAGGGGGGTGCAACTAGCCCCTCCAGTGTTAGCCTCTGATTTGGCAAGCAAGTTATATAAACAAAAGGATAGGAGAAAGATGGTAAATATGATAGAACACATCCATCAAGTCTTGTCTTTGGTAGAAAATTAGGAGACATTTTTCTACAATGGTCCAATACAAGGAACTGAGGGGAATCAGTAACCCAGCACTGAAATTAGGAAGGACTTTTAAACAAGCAAGAAAAGAGCCTGTCCCAGCTTGACTTATGAGCTGTGGTACATGGGAGCAGATGGGTTCAGTAGGGCTGCTGTGGAGGCAGGAAAACTGAGTAATATAACTAGACACCCCCTCTTAAGGCAAAGGCTACATAACCTGAGACATATGGGAAACCTATCCTTGATGGGCTGGAATATCAAAACCATTACGAACACTTGGTTATCTACATCTGAAGTCCCCACAAATAACAGGGGCTGGTGTACCATAGAGAAGGATCAGATGCTATTGAGGGAACAAGGAATAAAAAGGGGCTATGTTTGAAGTCTGAAGCACAGTTCACGGAACTGGATAGAACTATGTTCACACAGGAGTTAAATAAGATGCTGGACCAGCAAGAACCTCGAAGCTGCTGTGGAGCTTTAGTGATTTTGCTGAGTCTGAAAGACCCCTGTCCCTTAGCCCTTTCTTTCTCAAGTTTGTCTCCTCTTCCTCCTGTTGGCGGCTTCCCCGATCCCCACCCCCGGCGGCCTTTCCCCGCCACCCGCCGCACACCCGGCCCGAGAACAAGCACCGGGTGGGCCGGCCCGAGAACAAGCACCGGATGGGCCGGCCCAAGAATGAGCACCAGGTGGGCCGGCCCGAGAACGAGCACCGGGTGGGTCGGCACGAGAACAAACACCGAGTGAGCCAGCCTGGAGCCCTGCCCCTGAGCCCCCGCCCGAAGAGAAACACTCCGTCCCAAGGTCTCCGCCCCCAAGGTCAGCCATCAGGAAGGGGGGGGAATTGAGTCTGCTGTACCAGACACCAGACACCAGACACCAGACCTTGAGAATATGCTGATCTGGAATGGCTCTATGTCTCATTTGAACCATCCAATGGAAATGATTCTGTATTTCGCCTCATTTCATTTGAACCATCCAATGGAAATGATTCTGTATTTCGCCTCATTTGAAAGACTCTATGTTTCACCTCATTTGAATAACTCTGTACTTTGCCTCATTTGAATAACCCTGTATAGCGCCTCATATACATTGACCAATGGGAATAGCTCTGTACAATGCCTCATTAGAATTATCCAATAGAATCCCTGCTCCTAGCTTGCGCCTTTTTCCCTATATAAGGACCCCTTTCCCTTGGCTCGGCGCGCTTAGCCACACAGAAGCTAAGTCGCCCCGGGTACCCGCGTCTCCAATAAAGCCTCTTGTTTTTGCATCCAAGTTCGTGGCCTCGCTGATTCCTGGGTGTGGGTCTCCCTCTACGAAAGTACCTCTTCGGGGGTCTTTCAAGTCCACTGGCAAGATCTTCATAATGAAGGGATGGCTTTGACAGATCGCAGTGACTTAGACAAAGATTTAAAGAGTGTCTGTAAAGTGAGAGAGCAACTTCAACCCAAAGGAGCTAGTGAAAATGTAAAGCTGAGGAAGAGGTCTATCTGGGTTACTGGAAGACAAATGTGACAAGATTTGTGTTGATCTGAAGTTCCTAAGGAAAAAAATGATAGAAATCCAAACTTTGCAAGGAGGATTCTGGGAAATGTAGTAAAAGATCCAGGCAGGAAGTGACATAGCAGGCAGACTCAGTATATAAACAAGGGCAAGAAGGAAGTCGTTCCCTTTCACTCTTCCTCTTGCTCTCTGAGCTAGCAGATGAGAAATACTAGTCATTGGCCAAGCAGCATTTGTGCCAAAAAAAAAAAAAAGAAATCCAAACTTTGTGCTAAGGGGCTTCTGGGAGGCATTCCAGCCTGAAGAGCAGGTCACAGGAGTCACCCATGACATAGTAATACAGGTAAAGATAATAAAGCATGCTTCAGGGCTGGGTAGTTATCCCCCACAAGACTAGGAAGGGTACATTTATCTGCAGCAAAAAGTTATGCTGGGAGTGGATATGGTTGTCCCAAATAGGAACTCCTACAATAGCCAGGTATGGTGCATGGAAAGGCAAAAGCTATACCTTTTCAACCCAGGACCACCATAACCCACAGAGTCAGTCTGTGCAGCCAGGAAGAGCACCCACATTCCCCCCTTGGCTCTCGGTAGATCTGAGCAAATTAAGTCAGATCCACTTAGTTCATTAAGCATGGAGAATGTAGGGCAGCTTCATGGAAGAGCTCAGAAGAGCATCAGTATGTGGAAATATAACAGTTCAGGAAGAATTGGCTGACGATTACAGAGAGCTAATTAAGATAGCACCTGCTATCCTTGCATTGTATCTAATCTTGATCTGTGGAAGAATCTACTGTAACAAGTGAATGGAACCTTTCTGTTCGATATTAGACATTGCTTATCTTCTGGTGAACCTCTGGAATCACCTGACACATGCTGAGGACAGACGATAACAGACTTCCAGAGTATTTCAATACAATTATCTTTATAATCATACTGCTTGCTATGGGGTGAGGGTTCAGGTTACTTGTTCTTGCTATAAAGGTAGCATCATGTTAACCTCTGAGTGTTTTGCAGATTTGGAAAGCCATTAGACAGACCACCAGGTACATTTAAAGAAACAAGGATAGGGATAAATTTATATAAGGTGCAACAGCCCAACTCAGCTGTAAAATTCTTGATGTGTTATGGTCTGATAAGATGCATATAATTCTGGATAATTTTATTGACAAAATTGTACTACAGTCTGTGGTTATACATGTAAAAGAGCTACAGAATTTGCAGGAGGGCTCTTGGTGTTGAGTCTCTAAGACATAGTCCCCAAATGGCAGTGCTGGTGGCAATATTTTAGAGTGAAGGTCTGGGTCCTACAAGGGCTTGGCTTTGCTAGGAGACTTAATTTTTCTGAGAAACTGAAATATGAAATGTTTCTCAGAAAGATCTACCAGCTGGCTGAGCATTCTTCAACACAGCAGCCACATCTAGATGCTTCTGACCACGGCAGTGATGGTAGTAAGCTATCATCAGAATGCTTCTGACCACAAAAGAGAGGTCTGCAGAGCTTCCAGGGTTACCTACGTGGCCATTCCAGATTCAGTGTTGCCCCCTTTATAACCCAAACTTTCCCAGTTGGCCTGCTATTCTCTACTATCTGAGGCAGCCTGGCAGTTTTTCATTAAATCTCCTTTATTTATCATGGCATTTGGCTTTTGGGTGATTTCATGCTGTGCCTACTTATACTTGGTGAAGTAACCTGGGAGAGATTCCTGAGTCCTTCTTTGGGGATCTTGCCCCTCCTTTAACTGAACCAAAAAGTGCAATGCTGATTCAGCCCTCCTATGTTATGGGTCAATTGCATCTGCTGGCCTCTCGCACCCACTGCATCTAACTATAAAATGTAAAGACTGTCTCTTAAGATATTTGTCTTCTCTACCTATTCTACCCAATAGCCTCTCCTCACTTACTTGTGTAAGTGCCCTAAAGAGTAGCCTGCCTATGTTCTACTTTTCTAGAAAGCCATATTGGTACAGCATGCCTATGTCCTCCTAGGCATCAGCCACCTGGTCAAAGACAACTGTCTCTCATGATATGGGAATTATACTAAGGAGCCTCAGTCCAATTGGGGATGCCCTCTGGGTCGGGTTTGTATCACAAAGTACTTATTTCACCCTCCTGTGTCTCACTGTTCCAAGCATTTTCATCCTCATGGTGTGTATCTCCTAATTATCAGTGTATACATTGCGGGTCTCTTTTTAGCTGGTCTCCTAGTCACAGTCCCCAGTGACTGGACTACAAAGAAAGACTTTTCCTCATTTTTTCTACCCACTTTTTTGCCCTGATGCTGCGATTCCTTTTCTACCATCCCTGGCTCAGGACTCCTTCTTCTCACTGACCATTGGGTCTTCCTAATCTAAGTCACATGCTGCCACTCTTCTTACCTATCTCCTCAAGTTTCTGTGACACCACTAAACACCTTATTTTCTACTGCAACACAACATGACCTTTATACAAGCTTGATATCTGTTTCAGTGGCAAAAAACTGGCACTTTTGGCCTTCAAATTCTCACAGATTTAACAACTTCTGCCAAGGCACTGGCAAGTGGTACATTGTCCCTTGCATTCAATCCTCCTTTGCTCTTTGTTCACACACTGCCCTCCAAGCCTTCTGACAGACATATCCAATCCTCCTAACAAAGGCTAAAACTGCTTTCCAGGCTAATCATAGTCATGATCTCATGGGTCCCTCTGCCTTTGATTTAGACACAGAGGACCTGGACCTACCACTGGCATAATCAAGTTCTCCAGTATCACCAACATCCCCCAAATCTCCTCCCCGGGTCCTTAACCACCTTCTTCTTTTCCTCCTCCTCTTCCACAACTCCCTCTGTACTCTGACCACTCACTTCAATCTCCACAGGAGCAATCATCTTCCTCACCAACTGTGCCTCTACCTGCCTAATTACCAACACCTCCCTCACCTACAGTCCCCGATACTCTACACCTCCCCAAGTGCCATCACGTTCCCCATCCCCACTAGCAAGTTCCATCAAGTTGATGGGATTCTAGCCTCTCAGTGAGGTAGAGGGTCCCAAAAGCCCTTTGAGTCCATGACCTTCATTTTTTGTCTGATCTTTCTTAAATAGATAAATATCTGAGCTCTTTCTCAATCAACTCCACTAATTCAACTAAAGAAATTTAGATAACTCACCCAATCATACAACCTTACCTGGTATGGTCTCTATGTCTTTCTTCTACCTTTACTCCAGAGAAAAATGAGAGTCTGCACAGCTGCTCAGACTCACTCAGATGATGTCTGCAGCACTGATGGGTGATTTTCCCATACGGCAGTTGCTGCCTTTCTTAGTCAAAGTTCTACTGCTGTGATGTGTCTCTTCAGCATGATCACAGCAGTTCTTATAAAGGAAAGCATTTAAGTGGGGATTGCTTACATATTCAGAGGCTTAATTCATTATCATCATGGGGGAAGCATGGTGGCATGCAGGTAGACAAGTGCTGGAAAAGGAACTGAGAGTAGCTTTTTTTCTAGTTATGTAACTATTTATTATTTACATCCCAGCCCCAGGTTCCATTTCCCTCTCTTCTTCCATTCCCTCCCCCAATTCTCTTGTGCCCTTAATCTGTTTCTATTCAGAGGCCTCCCCTGTATATCACCAAAGCATGGTATATCAAGTTGCAGTGAGGCTATGCATCTCCTCTTATATTAAGCCTGAACAAGGCAATCCGGTATGAGGACTAGGGGCCCAAAGGCTGATAAAAGAGTCAGAGATAGCCCCTGCTCCCATTGTTGTCCAACAAAAAGATCAAGCATCCACAAATGTCACATATACACAGAAGGCCTAGGTTAGTGCCATGCAGGCTCCCTGGTTGTCACAGCTTATGCTATGTGAGCTCTTATGAGCCCAGGCTGGTTGATTCTTTGTTTTTGCTTGTAGTGTCCTTGACCCCTTTGGCTTCTATAATCCTTCCTCCTCCTTCTTCAGGATTCCCCAGGCTTCCCCTAAGGTTAACTGTGTGACTCTACATCTATATCCATCAGATTCTGGATGAAGCCTCCCTGATAACCTTTGGGATTGGCATCCATCTATGAGTATAGCAGAATATCATTAGGAATCATTTCATTGACTATTTTTGCCAGTCATGTTTGGTTCAATATTTGGTCTCTGGGGTACTGACCCTCCAGGCAGTGTCAGGAGTGGGCAAGTGTCAAGCTAGAGCAATCATTATCTGGCCACACTCACAATTTCTGTGCCACCTTTAACCCAGCACATCTTGTAGGCAGTTCAAATTATTAGTAGAAGGTTATATGGCTAGGTTGGTGTCCCAGTCACTCCATTTAAACACTGCCTGGTTACAGGAGTTGGCCAGTTCAGTCTTTATAATCTGCATAGCTAGGAGTCTTAGCTATGGTATCCCTCATAGATTCCTGGAAGTTTCCATAGCACTAGGTTTCTAGCTTCTCCTGGAGCCACCCCTCCCCCAATTAGAGTTGCTTCTACTAGTACTCTCTCCCTCTATCCTCTCCCCACATTAATACTCCCATTCCTATTCCCGCACCCCAGTCCACCTGCAATATCTCTTCTATCTCTCCTTCACAGGGATCTCCACATATTCCAGCCTTGAGCTCTCCTTGTTATTTAGGCTCTCTGGGTATGTGGAATGCAGCCTGTTTATCCCTTACTTTACAGTTAATATCCTGTTAGGAGTGAGTATGTATTGTATTTGTCTTTCTTGGTTTGAGTTACCTCACTCAGGATGATTTTTTTTTTCTAGTTCCATCCATTTACCTTCAAATTTCCTGATATCGTTGTTGTTAGAAGATGATTAATACTCCATTGTGTAAATGTACCACGTTTTCTTTATCCATTCTTTCAGCAGCATCTAGGTTATTTCCTGTTTCTGTCTATTACAATAAAAGCTTCTGTGAACATAGTTGATCAAGTGCCATTGTGGTATGATTAAGAATGTTTTGGCTATAAGCCCAGAAGTGGTATATCTGGGTCTTGATGTAGAACAATTCCCATTTTTCTGAGAAACCACCAGTAGCTGAGTGTTCCGTATCTGGATTGTTAGGCAGGAGAGAGAGAGAGAGAGAGAGAGAGAGAGAGAGAGAGAGAGAGAGAGAGAGAGAGCACCCTGGGCCTGTCTTGAGTGTTTGAAACCACAAAGCCCATCACCAGTGGCACACATCATCCAAACAAGGACAACCTCCTACTCTCTGTCAAGTAGTGCCACTTCCTATGAGCCCAAGGGGGGCATTTTCACTCAAACCACCACCTTATCCCTCATACTAAACCCCCACTGGACTATGAGTTCAATACATAGAATCAGTGCCCTGCAAGGACAGTCTAGAACAAGCCTCCTGATAGGGCTCCAAAAGGCCTCCTATAAGTGCTCAAGTTTGAAAAATTGAGAGAGGGCACACATTGGCCAAATGAAAGCCCTGCTGAGTTTCTTGCACAACTAACAGAGGTCTTCTTTGTTTTACTAAGCTAGATCCAAACTATCAGGAGGGCATGTTCTTTGCCCTCACTACTCACTTTTACTCTCAATTAGCCCCTCACCCTAGAAGGAGACTAAAAACATTTGGAGGAAAGCCCTCAAACCTCTCAAAGAGATTTGATGAATAAGGCATTTGAAGTTTTAAATGGAGAAGGGAGAGCAAGAAAACACTCAAGGGAGGAAGTACAAAGCAGCCGGCATTGGCGGCCTTTCCTGTCTTGCCCCTTCATCCTCCAGTAGAGAGGTGAGTACCAGGAGCTCTCCCAGGCCACCTTTCCCTCTTTGAGTCCCCTAACCTGTGGCCATTAGACCCTTCCTGGCATTGAATCACCTAAAGGGATCTGGAAGCAGTAAAGAGCAGCCAGCATCCTCAGCCTCCATTGTTGTTTTGCATGTAAACCCTCCTGTAGACAGAGAAAAAATGAGTTCGAGGGACTCACCCAGGCCACCTTTCTCTCTACTAGTCCCCTGACCTGTAGCTGCCAGCCACTCCACAGGAGAGATAGGAGAGAGAGAGAGAGAGAGAGAGAGAGAGAGAGAGAGAGAGAGAAGAGAGACCCCACCTCTACCCACTGGAAGAAGTGATGGGAAGACAACAGTATAAGAACATACCCAACAACAGAATTATTTATATGACACTACCAGAGTTTAGGGATTCTATGCCAGTAAGACCTGAACATCCCAACACAGATGAAGCATAGGGGAATGACCTTAAAAATGACTTCATTAAAGTAATAGATGTCCTCAAAGAGGATGTGAGAATATCCCCTAAAGAAATGGAAGTAAAAAAACAAGCCCAAAAATGCAAGAAATCAACAAATCTCTTAAAGAAAGAAAGGAAAGCCAAGGAAAAAACAATCAAAGAGATGAGGGAAAAATTCAAACAGTTCAAGACCTAAAAAGTGAAATAAAGACAATAAGGTAAACACAAACTGAGGGAATGCTGGAAATAGAAAAGCTGGGTAAATGATCAGGAACTACAGATGCAAGTATAACCAACAGAATACAAGAGATGAATGATAGAATCTCAGGAGCTGAAAATAAACTAGATGAAATAGATTCATACACCAAAGAAAATCTTAAATTCAACAAATCCTTAACAAAAAAAAATCCAGGAAATATGGGACACTGTGTAAAGACCAAACCTAAGAATAATAGTTATAGAAGAAGATGAAGAAACCCAACTCAAAGGTGCAGAAAACATATCCAAGAAAATCATATAAGAAAACTTTCTAAAACTGAAGAAGGACATGACAATGAAAGTACAAGAAGCTTACCAAACAGCAAATGGACTGGACCAAAATAAAAAGTCCCCTCACCACATAATGATCAAAACACCAAACTTACAGAATAAAAAAATAATATTAAGAGCAGTGAAGGAAAAAGGCCAAGTAACATATGAAGGCAGAACTATCAGAATTGTAACTGACTTCTCCATGGAAATTCTGAAAGGCAGAATTCTGAAAGGTATGGATAGATGTTCAATAAACACTAAGAGACCATGGATGCCAGCCCAGACTACTATACCCAGCAAAACTCTGAATCAATATAGATGGAGAAAAGAAGATATTCCATGACAAAACCAGATTTACACAGTACATAACAACAAATCAAGCCGTACAGAAAGTTCTAGAAGGAAAACTCCAACCCAATAAAGTTAACTACACTCATGAAAACATAGGCAATAGATAATCACAATTTACCTCAAGGCAGAAATAGATGGAAAATGGGTACACAATACCACCACAAAAAAAAAAGAAATCCAAAACATAGAAGAATCAACAATCAATGGTGGTTAATATCCCTCAATATCAATGGCCTAAACTCATCTATAAAAGACATAGGATAACAGAATGGATACAAAGACAGAATCCATCCTTCTGCTGCATACAAGAAACACACCTAACCTGCAAAGACACACTTTACCTCAGAGTTAAGAGTTGGGAAAGCATTTTCTAAGCAAATAGACCCAAGAAACAAGCAGGTGTAGCAATCTTAATATCTAACAAATTAGACTTCAAATTAAATCCATCAAAAGAGATGAAGAAGGTCATTTCATATTCATCACAGGAAAATGAAATCCCAATTCTCAACATCTATACACCAAATTTGAAGCCACACACATTCAAAAAGGAAACATTATTAAAACTCAAATCACACATAAAACCTCACACAGTTATAGTGGATACTTCAACACCCCACTCTCACCACTGGACAGGACTACTAGGCAGAAGCTAAACAAAGGAACAAACAGAAGTTATGATCCAATTGGGTTTAACAGACATCTATAGAACATTACATCGAAACACAAAAGGATATACGTTCTTCTCAGCACCATATGCAACCTTCTCTAAAATTGACCACATATTTGGAAATGAAGCAAACCTCAACAGATACAGAAAAATAGGAATAACCCCCTGTATCTTAATGGACAACCATGACTTAAAATTAGAATTCAGCAACACAAATTGCAGAAACCCTACAAAATCATGGAAATTGAACAATGCTCAACTGCATCACTCATGGGTAAAGGAAGAAACAAAGAAAGCAATCAAAGACTTCCTAGAATTCACTGACAATGAAGGCACAGCATATGCAAAAACATGGGACACTCTGAAAGCAATACTAAGAGGAAAGTTAATAGCACTATGTGCCCACATGAAGAAACTGGAGAATACTCACACTAAATAATTAAAAAGAACAACTGAAAGCTATAGGACAAAAAGAAGCAAACTCACCCAAGATGAGTAGACACCAGGAAATACTGAAATTGAGAGCTGAAATCAATGTAGTATAACCAAAGAAAACATAACAAAGAATCAATAAAACAAAGAGTTGGTTCTTCAAAAAAATCAACAAGATAGACAAATCTTAACTCAACATAACCAAAAAGTAGAGAGAGAAGATGCAAGTAAACAAAATCAGAAATGAAAAGGGGGACATAACAACAGACACTGGGGAAATCCAATTTTGTAGATTACAGGTTTTCAAAGTATGACCTGACGATTCTCTGAATTTCCTCAGTGTCCGTTGTTATGCCCCCCTTTTCATTTCTGATTTTGTTAATTTGCATGTTCTCTCTCTGCCTTTTGGTTAGTTTGGATAAAGGTTAGTCTATCTTGTTTATTTTCTCGAAGAACCAACTCTTTGTTACATTGATACTTTGAATTGTTTTTCGTTGTTTCAACTTCATTGATTTCTGCCCTCAGTTTGATTATTTCCTGGTGTCTACTCCTCCAGGTGAATTTGCTTCCTCCATTTGTTCTAGAGCTTTTAGCAGTGTTGTCAACTCTTTGGTGTGACTATTCTCTAGTTTCTTCATGTGAGCACTTAGCGCTATGAACTTTCCTTTTAGTACTGCTTTCCTGTCCCATAAGTTTGGGTGTGTTGTGTCTTCATTTTCATTGAATTCTACGAAGTCTTTCATTTCTTTCTTTATTTCTTCCTTGACCCAGGAATGGTGCAATTGCGTGTTGTTCAATTTCCATGAGTTGGTAAGTTTTCTTCAATTTGTGTTGTTTTTAATTCTAACTTTAAGCCATGGTGGTCTGATAAGACACAG
Source organism: Cricetulus griseus (assembly GCF_003668045.3). NCBI lineage: Eukaryota > Metazoa > Chordata > Mammalia > Rodentia > Cricetidae > Cricetulus > Cricetulus griseus. Next base: position 7,256,930 of record NC_048604.1, read on the forward strand.
GGGGTTATTCCATTTTTTTGTACCTGTTGAGGTTTGCTATGTTGCTGAGTATGTGGTCGATTTTAGAGAAGGTTCCATGTGATACTGAAAAGAAGGTATATTCTTTTGTGTTTGGATGGAAAGTTCTATAGATGTCTGTTAATCTCAATCAGGTCATAACTTCTGTTAGTTCCTTTGTCTCTTTGTTAAGGTTCTGTCTGGTGGTCCTGTCCAGTGGTGAGAGTGGAGTGTTGAATTCTCCCACTAAACTGTGTGAGGTCTTATTTGTGATTTGAAATTTAATAATGTTTCTATTACAAATGTTGGTGCCTTTGTATCTGGGGCATAGATGTTTAGAATTGAGACTTCTTCATGGTGGATTTTTCCTGTGATGAATATGAAATGACCTTCTTCTTCTCTTTTGAATGATTTTAGTTTGAAGTCTAATTTGTTAGATACTAGGATAGCTACCCCAGCTCGTTTCTTGGGTCCATTTGATTGGAATATTTTATCCCAACCCTTTACTCTGAGGTAATGACTCTTTTTGAATTTGAGGTGTGTTTCTTGTATGCAGCAGAAGGATGGGTTCTGTCTTTGTATCCACTCTGTTAGCCTGTGTCTTTTTATAAGCGAGTAAAGACCATTAATATTGAGGGAAATTAAGGACCATTTGGGTGTTTATTCTTGTTTTTTTTTAATTTTTTTGGTAGTGTTATTGTATGTGGATTTACCCTGTTTTGTTTGGGTTTTGCAAAGTGGAATTATCTATTGCCTATGTTTATGTGAGTGTAGTTAATTTCCTTAGGTTGGAGTTTTCCTTCCAGTACTTTCTGTAGGACTGGATTAGTGATTACATATTATTTAAATCTGTTTTTTTTTTTTCTTCGAGGAATATCTTGGTTTCTCCAATTATAGTGATTGAAAGCTTTTCTGGGTATAGTAGTCTGGGCTGGCATACGTGTTCTTTTAGAGTTGGTAGAATATCTATCCAGGTCCTTCTGGCCTTCAGAGTTTCCAAGGAGAAGTCTGGCAAAATTCCCAAAGGTTTGCCTTTATATGTTACTTGGTCTTTTTCCTTTGCTGCTCTTAATATTCTTTCTTTATTCTGTACATTTGGTGTTTTAATTATTATGTGACAAGAGGACTTTCTTTTGTGGTCTACTCTATTTGGTGTTCTGCAGGCTTCTTGTACTTTCATTGGCACGTCTTTCTTTAGGTTGGGAAAGTTTTCTTCTATAATTTTGTTGAATATTTTTACTGCACCTTTGAGTTGGGTTTCTTCACCTTCTTCTATACCTATTATCCTTAGGTTTGGTCTTTTCATTGTGTCCCATATTTCCTGGATATTTTGTGTTAAGGATTTGTTAGACTTAGGATTTTCTTTGCTTGATGAATTTATTTCCTCTAATTTATCTTCGGCATCTGAGATTCAGTCTTCCATCTCTTGCATTCTGTTGGTAATGCTTGCATCTACGGTTTCTGATAGTTTATTCAGCTTTTCCACTTCCAGCATTCCCTCAGTTTGTATTTTCTTTATTGTCTCTATTTCTGTTTTCTGGTCCTGAACTGTTTCCTTCAGTTCTTTAAATGTATTTTCTTGGCTTTCCTTGATTTATCTTTTCTTCCATTTCTCTGAAAGATTTTCAGATTTCATCTCTTAGGGTCTCTATCATCTGCATGAAGTTGTTTTTAAGGTTGCTCTCTTCTGCTTCATCTGTGTTGGGATGTTCAGGTCTTGCTGGTGTAGAGTCCCTAGACTCTGGTGTTGCCATATTGGTTTTCCTGTTGTTGGATGTGTTCTTATATTGTTGTCTTCCCATCTCTTCTTTCAGTGGGTGCAGGTGGTGTCACTTCCTTTCCTGGTATGTATGGGTCCAGGGTTCTCTTCAGGTGGGTGCAATTGGCTCTGATGGGTCTCAAGGTGGATGCAGGCAGGTCTGAGGCACTCACTCTCCAGGTGGCTGAGAGCAGGACTAGTACAGAGATGTCAGCAAACTCTGGGATGCTTTGTCCTCAGGGGCAGAGTTGACCTGCATGCAGAACCTTTGGCAGGAGTTCCCAGAGTTGGCAGGCAGAAGTTGGGCCCAAGTCATAGGCCAAAGCAACTTACCTCTGCACAAAAGTTTTTGATGAGGCTACAATGACCTTGGTAGTTAAACCACACAAAATGCAAATAAGAGATCTTTAGACCACTCTCCCTCACGAACACTGATGCAAAAGAATTCAATAAAATACTGGTGAATAGAATCCAAGAATACATCAGAAAGATCATCCAACATGATCAAGTAGACTTCACCCCAGGGATGCAGGGATGGTTCAACATATGAAATGCCACACATTTAATCCACCACAAAAACAATCTGAAAGGTAAAAACCACATGATCATCTTACTAGATGCTAAAAAAGCCTTCAAAAAATACAGAACCCTTTCATAATAAATTTCTTGGAGGGATCAGGGATAACACGAACATACCTAAATATAATAAAGGCAATATAAAGCAAACTGACAGCCAACATTAAACTAAATGGAGAGATACTAAATGTCATTCCTCTAAAATCAGGAACAAGACAAGGCTTTCCACTCTCTCCATATCTCTTCAATATTGTCCTTGAATTTCATGCTATAGCAATAAGATGACCAAAGGAGATCAAGAGGATACACATTGGAAAGGAAGAAGTCAAACTGTCACTATTTACAGATGATATGATAGTCTACATATGTGACCTGAAAATTCTACCTGGGAACTCCTTCAGCTAAATACCTTCAGCTAAGTGACAGGATATCCGATTAACTCAAAAAAAAAACAAACAAACAAAAACAAAAACAAAAAATCAGTAGTCCTACTACATATAAACAATAAAGCAGCTGTCAAAGAAATCAGAGAAACATCACCCTTTACAATAGCCACAAACAACATAAAATATCTTGGGATAACTCTTACCACACAGGTGAAAGACCTGTATGACAAGAATTTTTAATCATTAAAGAAAGAAATTAAAGAAGGTACCAAAATTGGAAAGATCTCTCATGTTTTGAATAGGTTGAATCAACATGGTAAAATGGCAATCTTGCCAAAAGCAATCTACAGATTCAATACAATCCCTATCAAAATCCCAACACAATTCTTCACAGACCTTGAAATGATAATACTGAACTTTATATGAAAAAAATCCAAAAGACCCAGGAGAGCCAAAACAACACTGTACAATAAAGGAACTTCAGGATGCATCACAATCCCTGATTTCAAACAGTACTATAGAGCTACAGTAATGAAAACAACTTGATATTGGCACAAAAACAGACAGGTTGACCAATAGAATCAAATTGAAGCCCCTGATATTAACCCACACACACCTATGAAAAACTGATCTTTGACAAAGAATCTAAAGCTATACAATGGAAAAAAGACAGCATCTTCAACCAACAGTGCTGGCATAACTGGCTGCAGACATGTAGAAGATTGCACATAGATCCATACTTATTGCCATGCACAAAACTTAAGTCCACTTTGGAAAACAATATGGCAGTTTCTCAAAAAAAAATGGCAACCAGTCTACCTCAAGATCCAGCAATTCCACACTTAGGCATATAACCAAAGGATGCACATTCATACATTAAGGACATCTATTCAACCATGTTCATAGCAGCATTATTTGCAATAGCCAGAATCTGGAAGCAACCTAGATACCCCTCAACCAAAGAATAAATACAGAAAATGTAGTACATTTATACAATGGAGTGCTAATCAGTGGAAAGAAAAAAACAATGGAATCTTGAAATTTGCAGGCAAATGGATGGAACTGGAAGAAACTACCCTAAGTGAGGTAACCCAGTCACAGAAAGACAAACATGATATGCACTCACTCATATATGTTTATTAGACATGGAACAAAGGATTACCAGCCTACAACCCACACCTCCAGAGAAGCAAGGCAACAAGGAGGAGTGTAAGAGAGACAAGAGAGACATACAGAATTCCCTAGTGAAGCAGAAAAAACAAGAGCCCCTGAACAAATTAGGAGCATGGGGGAGAAGGAGGAAGGTAGGAGAAAGAGGAAGGGAGAAGAGGAGGTGTGAGAACATGAGGCATCAGGAAAAAATGAGTGGGGAGAGGAATAGAGGAGAACAAGAAATTACACATTAATAGAGGGAGCCATTATAGGTTTAAAGAGAAATCCTCCACTAGGGAAATATCCAGAGATCTACAAGGTTGACCCCAACTAACAATCTAAGCAATAGTGGAGAGGCTACCTTAAATGCCCTTCCCCAATGATGAGATTGATGATTAACTCATATTCCATCCTAGAGCCTTCATCCAGTAGCTGATGGAAGCAGAAGCAGCGATCCACAGCTAAACACTGAGCCCAACTCCAGGAATCCAGTTTCTGAGAGGGAGGAATGACCAACAAAGGGTTCAAGATCATATTGGGGAAACTTGCAGAAAGAGCTGACCCGAGAAAGAGGGAACTCATGGACCCCAGTCTGACAGCTGGGGAAACAATATAGGCCAAACAAGACCCCCTTAACAGCCTTCATCCAGTAGCTGATGGAAGCAGAAGCAGGGACCCACAGCCAAGCACTGAGCCAAACTCCTGGAATCCAGTTGTAGAGAAGGAGGAGTGATGAGCAAAGTAGTCAAGACCTTGCTTGAGAATCCTACAGAACAAGCTGACCTGACCTAGTGAGAGCACAGGGACCCCAGTCATAAAACTGGGAAACCAGCAGTGGACTGAATCAAACCCTCTGAATGTGGGTACCAGTTAGGAGGCCTGGGCATGCTATGGGACCTCTAACAGTGGAACTAGTATTTATCCCTAGTTTACAAATGGACTTTGGGAGTCCATTCCTTATGGAGAGATACTATTGCAGCCCAGATACACAGTGGAGGGCCTAGCCCCTCCCCAAACGATGTGACAAACTTTGATGATCCCCCATGGAAGTCCTCACCATCCTTGGGCAGCAGGTGGGGGGTGGGTTGGGGGTTTAGTAGGGGGCATGGGAGGATGGGAGGGAGAGGGGACACGGAGGGATTGATATGTAAAATGATAGTTTCTTAATAAAGAAAAAAGACTGAAAAGGCCTATAGTGACAGAAACACAAACTTCTAGCAGTGTCCCTGATCCCTTTACTTCCAAAGATGATGCACCAGTAACCTCTACCTGGGTCCTGCTTTAAATGTTGCAATAGTGGTCTCTTGTCAAAGAATTGCCCTTCAATTCAACTCATCCACCCTCAAGACCTTGCCCCAGATTTGGAAGGACAGGACACTTGGTGTTTTACTGTCTTGTTTTGCCTCACCAAGTTAGGTCATTTCCCCATGTTCCTTCTCTACAAGGTAATCTTTATGATAATCTGGGGCTGGCTGCCAAGATTGGTCTGGCCCTGGCACCTTATCCCCCAATGCTACTGTCAAGATAACTACTGAGGAACTCAGGGTAAATGTCCAGAGAGTGGGTATATCTGTCACTATTGATTGATACAGCAATCATTTTTCTATATTTCCTACTTATTCTATTAAATCATGTCTCAGTTTTCACGTTGATTACTGTCCTCACCATCTTGGTGCTACTAGCTCACTTCTGTGTTCTCTCTGAGGCGACCTGATTACTCATTTCTTCCTCATTCCTAGTTTCTCTAAATCACTGCTGAGCAGAAACATCATGGCTAAGCTATATTTTCCTCATTTTGCTCAACAAATACCTTGGGGATTTTTCTCTTTTCTTTCTGGATCTGGAGATTCTTTCCCTCTACCAACAACTCCACAGCTCCATCCCATCCCTTCCCAGACATTTTGTTGACTCTAAAGTATGGGATATCTTCTCTCCTTCAGTTGTCCCCCATCACTCCCCTATTATGATCTCACTCTGAGACCCTGCTTCCTACCCCTGTCATTTTTAATATCATATCTCCTTAAAATAGAGACAAGGTCTTAAACATATCATGCAACATATTTTTAGCAGAAGTTTTCTTATGCCTATTCACTTGCCCTATAACACCACCATCATGACTGTTCTAAAATCTGACAGTTTCTACTGCCTCATCCAGGACTGCAAGATCATTAACAAGTCTCCCTATTCATCCAGTAGTGCCCAACCTCTTACACTTTGCTCTTGAAGGTTCTTTTCTATACTTTTTTATTTCACTGTTCTGGATCTTAATGATGCCTTTTCCACTATACTTTTTCACCCCGACTCACATAACATCTTTGCCTTTACCTGGGAGGACCCAGACACAGGAATAGCATCCCAACTAACATGGAATGTCCTCTCAAAAGGATTCCAAGGTGGCACATATATTTTTTGTCCTGGCTCTAGTCATCAACCATAATTCTTTAACCTGTTTCCCAATGGGCATATTCAATATGTAGATGACCTCCTATTCTGTAGTCACTCACTCTCCCTGTCACAACATACTATCCAACTCCTCAACTTTGAGAGAAGCCAAGATATAGTCTTCCCTTCCAAGGCTCAACTCTGTTCCTCAAGTCAAGTACCTTTGTATTTTGCTCTCCCATGGCACTTGTGAGCTCATCCTCAATTACAGGCTGCACCTGAAGTGTCTTTATATTCCCATCACTAAGGATGGGTTTCTTTCCTTCCTGCGTCTGGTGGGGTACCTCAGAACCTGGATTCCAGACTTTGCTCTTCTTGCCCAACCCCTCTCTGAAGCTGCTAAGGCACGCCTAACTGAGTACCTGGGCCCACCTAGGCATGTCAAACCTGCCTGCTCTCACCTCTGAGACACCCTCCTTTGGGTTCCCAGATCTTGATTACCCTCCCAGATCTTGATCAACCCTTTACATTTTATACTATTGAAAAATGGGGATCTGGCTCTGAGGGTCCTGGGATAAATGCAGCAACCATGCTTGCCCCACTGCCTATCTTCCCAAACTGCTGTACACAGCAATTTTGGGGGTGAAAATCTTGCCTACTAGTGATAACAACAGCTACCCTAATACTCCAATAAGCTTCAAAACTCATACTTGGCTGCTCTCTCTCTCTCTCTCTCCTCTCTCTCTCTCTCTCTCTCTCTCTCTCTCTCCACACAGGTTCAAAGACCAACTGCTACACAGAAGCCTTTCTACTTTATTCCCTTCATTGTCCATCTCTTCAGTATCAGGTTTTAGAAAAAAACACACCACCAACAAAAGAATGACATTTCTTTTTATTCTTGTACCTTTCATGCTGGCTTTGCCTTCTTCCCAAAGTGACTACTATTACATGCTCCTGACTAGAATCACTTGATTCCCTCAGCTACAAATACCCAAGACTCTACTTCCCCTCTACTGTATCCTGACCGTACCTTTTTATAAATAGATGTTCATCTCTTCGGTTTTCTGGCTCCTGTCAGGCTGGCTACACCCACTATAGTCTTTTCTGGCCAGGTTATAAAATCTTTCCTTTAACCATCAGGCACTACTTCTCAGAAGACAGAGATCATAGCCCTAACTAGGACACTCACCCTGGAACAAAACAAGACCATCAATAAAAACACAAATTCTAAATACACCTTCTACACCTAAACCACCATGCTTGCATCTGGCAGGAGAGAGGCTTCCTCACCAAAAAGGGAACATCAATTATTAGGGGACCTTTCATTATAAAAATGCTAGAAGCCTCTTATCCTCCAAAACAGGTGGCATGTTTTCACTGTGTAGGCCATCATGATGTACCTACCAGTGACATAGCTGTGGGAAATGCACTTACTGGAAACACTGATAAAGTCAGTCAACACCCCAATTCACCTTCTTCCATTCTCTTCCTGGGTCCTCCAAACTTAACTCTTACCTATTTCAAGTACCAAAGACAAAGGTCATTGGGAACCATCCTGGCCTTCCATGGTTGGCTTCTTCTACATGATAGATACTGTCTCTCTGGTGCTCAAGGAAAACCCTTCCTGATAGGCATCCATGAGTCAGTTCATATTGGGTCTCAACCTCTTCACTGTTTCCTCCAATTTTTCTTCCACCCCTAGGCTTTCTGCTCTTCTTAAGACTATTTCCCCACAGCAGCTTTACAACTTCCTCATTTCCTCTATCCACACCAGTTTGGGGGTAGTATTCTTGGGGATGACTGGGTGACACATTTCACACATTTGCCCCCTAACAAAAAGCATGAATATCTCACTATGGTAGATGCTTCTCAGGTTGCATTGAAATTTTCCCTATTATGATTGAGAATACAGAACTGGTCTTTTCCAACATTGTGAATGTTTTAACCAGATTTGCATTACCTAGGTACACAAAGTTATATAACTACCCATCATTCATATCTAAACTCACATAGCTGCAGCCAAGGGATTTGTAGGTACAGTGACACTTTCACATCATTTTCTGTTGTTCCACAGTCCTCAGGAAAGGTGAAGAGGTATAATGAATTTATTAAGACTCACAACATGACTGACAATACTCACATTTTATCTTCTGAACTTCAAGTTCCTTGGACTCAGTTCTTACACCTCACCCTGACTTGGATTCAGGCCATGACCTGTGCCCCTCCTTCCTCAGCCTTTTCTTCTGTGAAATTTATTTCCTCGGGAACCATACCAATTCTATGACTATTTATCTTCTCTCATTCTATGACACTTTTTCAGGATTCACACTAATTATATCCTCCTCCAGCCCTCTTCTGATCCTATCACCCATGCCATCCTACCAGAGGATTGGGTTTATCTGAAAGCTTCTTGCCAACTGGCCATCAACATATGCTGACCCAATCCACATCTTGTCATCATCACCACCACCACAACAGCACCTAAGCTTCAGGGAGTCACAATTTGGATCTATCTGAAACACCTCAAGGATCCATTCTCCAGTAAGTACTCCTGTTAGTTGGACAGACCACTAAAGTTTAAAATATCTTTCTCCTATCTCTGAGGACACCAAATATGGTTTATTTCTTTGCCCTTTTGCTGGGAATTTTCTCCATCTTCCCTACTACTCAAATAGGAAGAATGACATGGAAATTTCAGATATAGCTGGCCCACACTAAGTTCATCCTCATTGCCACCTTCTGTCTTGTCTCTAGTTATAGCATACAGGTCCATCTGCCCTTTGACCCCCCACCTCCAGGCAGCTTGCTCTCAGAACTGTTGTATCTTCACTACCTATGCAGGCCACCATAGACCACTGCCTCTACATTTCATAACCCAAAATATTTTCGTTTTTCTTGAGATCAAACAAATATATCCTCTCTGAGTGACTCATCCTGAGGTAGATGTGCCAACTGGGGGTATAAATAACATTACCTCATCCAGGATGGTGTATATAGGCCCAGAACTTCATCACAGGCCTGTACATGATATAGTTTCTTTCACCATCCAAAACACCCAGACAAAAGGTGAGGTAAGGATGTCATGGGAACCATTTATACCCAAATAAGAGAAGCAGTCCCAGCTCACAGAGGGACAGTAGCAATTTTTAGTTTCTTGAAAAAATCTTCTTCCACCCCAACTGATAGCATAGCCAAAGCCAAAGCTTTAAAACCTAGACTTGCAACTCTTTAAACTTAGATCTTTCAACTATGCCTCATGGATGAGCATCCTAAATGACTCCCTAGACCATCTACACACAAATGCTGGAGACATGAGGTCCTTCAACTTAACCTCTTGTTTCCTCTCTGCTACTTTGGTATGATAGCAGCCACTCCCATCTCCAATGTGATCCTGATATCTACTCCCTATAATTCTGAGTCCTTTTCACAACCACCACCACCACATGTTCTCTATACCAGTAAAAGAGCTATAGAAATGTTTGGGGAGGGGGAAAACTTGGTGTTAGGTCTCTAAGACAGCATCCCCAAATGGCAGTGCTGGTAGGAATATTTTAGGGTGATGGCCCAGGTCCTACTAGGGTCTGGCTTTGCTGTAAAACTTGATTTTTTCTGAGAAACAGAAACAAAGTGTTTCTCACAAAGATCTGCTATCTGGCTGAGCACTCCTAAACACAGCAGTCCCACCTGGACACTTTTGAACACATCAGAAGTCTCTAGAATCCCCTTGCTTACCCACCTGGCTATTTCAACTTTTGCATTGCTTCATTCCTCCATCTCTGCTATTTACCTCTATAACCCAATAAAATTTCCAAACTGGGCTGTTTTTTGCTGTAATCTGAGGTGGTATGGAAATTTTTAATTGAAGCTGATGTTTCTTTGCTGTGGAGTCTGGCTGTGTTTTATGTTTCCTTGCTGTACCTATTTATATTTAGGATATTGACAGAGTTTTATACCCTATTGTTCCCAAGCTATCTGTCCTCTGTATAACTTGATAAAGAAAAGCATTATATGGGATTGGGAAAGAAAGGCTCAAAAGACTTTTGAGTAGGCTATGATACTTGTAGGAAGAGTTAAACAGCTATGTGGCCACTACCCCAGTGTTCCTTCCTGTTAGAAGTCACCAGAAGCTCAAATGTCTACAACTGGATGTGATGGCCAAATAAACAACCTATGGAAATATTTCTAATTGAATTTTTGTCTCAGTCTTGTAAATAATGATAAGGCAAACAACTCAAATTTCTACATAAATTCCCTGAAAGTGACCAGATTCACTAAGCCTCTACCTTGCATAGTAAGCAATAAAGAGGTAAGTGTCCTCAGACAGGTTGGGCATTGGTGGTGCACACCTTTAATCCCAGCACTCAGGAGGCAGAGGCAGGCGGATCTCTGTGAGTTTGAGGCCAACCTGGTGTATAGAGCAAGTGCCAGGATAGGCTCTAAAGCTACACAGGGAAACCCTATCTCTCTCTCAAAAAAAAAAAAAAAAAAACAGAGTCCTCAGTCAAGCCAACCTGCAAAGAATAATCTGAGATCAGTTGCTGGGACAAAGTATAAATCAGTAAAACTGTCTGGAAAGGTTTAGATCCACAAAGTCACTTGGAAAGGATACTCTACAACCTGTTGAGTGGCTTGAACACCATGCAGTGTGATACAGGTTCCAAGATTTTGTGAGTTGTCACCCATGCTGAGATGGGCTTTGGTGATGCAGGTGACTTTGAGTAATTCCTACTCCTCTAAGGATCCCTTAACCCATACTCCTGTAAGTAACCTCAGTAAAAACATAAGTTTACCAAGTTTGCTTTGATCTGTTATAGGATAGCATCTGAGTTGAGTAGACATGTGTGAGGCATCTCCCCACAGTAAGTCTTGTCATACAACAATGTCATAGCTGCTTAACCATATTTTGTGCATACACTTGGCAATAGCTTAGTTAGGTGCCTGAGTAAATACTGTAGATTCCTGATGGTCCTTTCAGTGCACTATTGTAAAGCACTGAGCATTTTCTCATGTGTACTCACTTTTGCCCTAGTAAGGAGGCTGCTTATCCTAAGAATCATTGAAACCAGTACCACTTTGACATCAGGGACTATTCTTATAGGAAGAGACAGCCAATGCAAGTAGGACTCACATAATTACATTCAAATAGGAAACACCATTTATTCACAAAGTGTGTACTTTGCATAGTTGAAGGACAGGAGCTTAAAGAGGTTTATATGAGCACCTGTAAAACCTACCTTATCTCCATAAGCCATGGAATTTCTCCTTCTATGTGGTCTTTTAGGAGTATGACTGAAAGTAGAGATTTAAAAACCTCCAGATATGAGAAATCAAGAAATTTGTTAATCATGGAAATCAAGTAAACACAGGACAATGCAACTGTCATGCACACCTCCATCCTCACCCTGATTCTCTTTTGGAGCACCAGAGGGGAAAGGATCAGTAGGATCCTATGCTTTCTTGTTTCTCAACACCAGTCTAATTGCTTCAGAAAAACAACTGAAATTTAGTTGGGGTGAAGATCAACAATCCCTGCCTTCCCACTATGGAAACATGTTGTGATTCTTCATGGATCACTAGGAGATTGCTTTAGGAGGAAGAGATGGGGTAATCATTAAAATTAGATGGGAAAGATATATGGACCATGTTTTCATAGGATTCAACCCATGGTGAGGTAGCTTCACTTCTTTGGGACTGAGATGGTACAGAATATTATCTCAAGTGGAACAAGAGGAAAAGACAGAACTAAGATGTTACTAAAGTACGATCTAATATCCAAGACCATACTTTCTCCAAGTAGGTACAACCTCCGATTTTAAACTACCTTCAAATAATACTGGACTGGAATAGGCACTTCTTAGTGTATGTACTCTGGTCTATGAGACATTCGCTTAAAGAAGGAAGCATAGGATACTAGTTAGAGAAGCCTTGTGTGTTTTTATTAGAAAAGACACTGAAAATCCTGACTACATTTTCCAAAGGAGACTTGGCACCTGAAGATAGAGAAGTGTTTGTCCCTATATCTTGTTGAGAAGTCAGAGTTCTAACTCTAGGTCCTCCAATTCATAGGCATTCTCCTTAATGGAAAGAGATAGGACTCATTCTCTCTCCCTTGTTAGCATTTGATTTTACTAGCTTGTACAGCAGTTTTATCCTCTGCTCTAAATTACTTGACTGTATGTTCTGTGTTTTATCAACCATATGTCTGCCTTATGGTCAAACTTCCTGCAAGTTACAGACATGGATAAAAAATTTTAATGAATAAACAATAGCAGCTGTAAAGCCATAAATGTCACTCAGTCAAAGATGCACACAAAGTTTAAACTCTTTATAAGTGTAAAAAAAAAAAAAACCTACATGAGCCTTCTGAAATGGACAAATACCCTGAACTATAACATATGAGGCCCCTACAAATTAGGATATGCAATTATCATAGAACAAAATTTAATCAGAAACTGCATAAATAGATAAATAGGGAATTGTAATACTTATATTAGTCTGTGGACTGTAGCTCAGTAAAAGATTGTCTACTATGCTAATAGCTCTGGATATGGTTACAAGAACTGAAAGTGGAGTGTAAAAACATGTTTATATATACTTTCAGTGCTTCTGATGAAAGCATTGCTAAAGTCCAAAAATAAAATAAATAAAACAAATTTCCAAAAGGTGCATCCCTATCCAAATATTATTGATTTTGTAAACGGTGTGTAATTGAGGCATTCATAGCTCCAAATAACTTGCTACTAGATATTTTTAATAACATGAAATAGCCAGCTGATCATGCACATTTGAACGTCCCTGGATTCATCATTATTCTTGAAAAATTCCTTTTAGAAAAAACTTTCCTACCACTATCTCTGCAATTACTTCTGAGATTAGGCTGGGGCATGTATTTTGATATATGCCATCCACATGAATATCTATTTACTCCTATTAGTTGACAATTTTACCATCATCGCTGCCATTGGTTCTAAGATAGGACTTCTAGCAAAAGTTAATTTGGAATTCTAAAACCAAAACAAGAAAACTCTATGAGAAATGTGCCCCTAAATTCAGTGGCACTAACACAAGTTTGACACAAGCTATTAGAATTAAAATCCTTCTCAGTTACGACAAGCAATATTTAATGATACCTGATTACCTGCAGAGTTGCTGATAGATATCATGGTTTACCTATAAAAGCATCTGTGGATCATAAAAATATCCCACACCACCAGACAGACCCAAACTTGCCAGTTGGGAAATTTGAAGGTTAAAATGACCGAAGCAATCAACGAACTTTATTCTTTGCTTTTAAAATTAATTTTTATTTAAATTAAAAAACAACATTATTTTACAAACCAATCCCAGTTCCATTTCCTTCTATCCAATAATTTCCCCCACCAATTTCACATCACACTCTCATCCAAAGCTCAGGGAGGGTGAGGCCTCCCATGAGAGATCAACACCATCGTGCACAAAATTTGGAGCAGGATTCAGACCCTCCACAATGTATTCTTTTCTTAATACATATTATAAGGGAATTGTTCTTAGTCATGAATATATCAATCCAGCTTGAGCCTCTTGCTGTCCTCCTGTAGGACAAAACCCAAATATTAAGTAGAGGGGAACACATAAACTAAGAAGTGTGTACTAATAGAAAGTCTCTGTGTTACCACTTAGCAACTGCAGGACAAGAGCAGATTGTTTATTCTTGAATATGGCTTAATATTCCCAGAGTAAGGCAAGAGTCACTATGAGAAATCACATGGAAATAGGAAGAGACCTGAGAGAGCCATTTCCTGTCCCCAGATTACAAGTGAAATTATGTGGATTATTTATGGTATGGTGTCATGTGTAAATGCCAAATAAAAGGACAAAATGACCTGAAATTCCCTAACATGGTATGAGAACTCTGCCTTAGGTTTTGAAAGTAGAAATGTCTACATTCCAAATGAAGCAGTTGAAAGTGTACCAGTAGGTTCCCAGAGAGGAAAGTGCCAGTCTATAGACAGTCTCTCAAGTACTGTTATTGAATGTTCTTCTGTTTGCTCTCCTTTACAAGAAAATAACTGTTAAGCACATGTCAAAATGTACTTCCCCTATCTATACCAGGTCCCAAGTGTACCAATCCCCTCTATTTCTTCACTGGATGCAAAGGGGAAAGGAGAAATTCAAGGGAACAAAGTGATAAGTGCTCATCAACTGAACATCCTGAGTGTCTAATTCAATCTTGCTCATGTGGTGGCAATGGGTAACTGGAGGCAGCTTCTGTAGAGAACATTGGAGAATCATGAGCAAGTCTCCTTATGCCCCTTACCCATACAGAACAAGTATTCTAAGGCCCGAGTACCAACAGAGAGAGTAGGGTTTTATCTTACCCTTTCCTTGGTCAGGAAGTTGATTATCTGTTGCTTTGCATATCCCAGCAATATGTCATATGCCGATTCACATGGCTGACTGTGTGCTAATTCAACTGGTAAATAGAAAAGATCTCCAAGCAATACCTTCTCTTTATAGGCACTGAGATTTCTGGTCTACAAGAACTTACCTTACTGAAAGGTCCAGAATGAGGATTACCAGCACAGAACACGCAGAAGGGAGACAAACAGCATGCTGGTATAGAGAGGTCAGTGACCAGGTTACTACACAGTCCCTGGAGAGAAAGAATCAGAGATATAGCCATCACTCCGAAACCAACGACGAGAGTCATGTGGGGTCCTGTAGGAAGAAAATGTTAATGTAGTAAAAGTTTTGAATGGATTGTATCCAGTCAATGTTAGATGGGATTCTCTTGATAGAAGATCTCACTTGAAATCCTCAACTTGATTGAAATCAGTACCTGAACCTCTGGCCGGAGTGTCAGTTGAAATGGAGCAAGCTGGATCCAGTGCAGCCGAGGAGGTGCAGCCCATTTACTTTCCAGGATATCCAGGGATTGCTGTCAGGCAGGTCTTCATTGGCTGTGTGGGACTCAAACATAAACAGTTAGCAGACAAATGTTTGCTTGTGTATGTACACATGCTAGGAAATGCAACCATGAGAGCATAACAATTATGAGAGGGTGTACACCTTGAAAGAAAGATCCAAGAAAAGACAAAGACAGTCCCCAATCTTCTTTTATTCTGTATTACATCAATTGGCTTCTTGATACAATACAGAAACACTAAAGTTTAGTTAAATAACATGCTTGGATTTTTGTAGGGAGCTGCAGAATACCGCACCCAAAAGATGGCGCCGGTCTCTGCCCTCCGCCAGCCCGACGGCGAGCGCTCACTGTGGTAAACAACTCCAAATTTGGTAAAGGTCATGTATCCTCTTAATTCTGCTTGGAGACAACCTATCCTGGTGTGCCACGTAGGGTTAGGTGATTGGTAGATGTAGACTATATCAGACCCCGTCTCCCTCGACCCGGGGCTGCCGTCATTATACACTGTAAAAGCAAAGAGGTTCCCAATTAAACTGTGTTGAAGAAGATTCCTCGGTGTGGCGTCTTTCTTGCTGGTCAAGGGTGGACGCTGCAGATTTTAGAGGAGGAAAGCCAAATCCACCTCTAAATCCAGTATTGGTTTAATTGAATAGGGACTAGGAAATAAAGAGAAATAGAGTTCTCTGAGGGACAGCTGTAAAGTTTGCCATATAGCATGTTCCTTTTGTTTGATGGTTATAGCTACCTTTTCTTCTTAAGCATCTACCCATGTAGTGTCCTTTGCCTTCTGGAGATGAGATTTCCTGTGAAGATGAAGCAAAACACTTCCCTTTCCTTTGGGAGGTTTCTATTTAGTTTATGAGATATACCTTAGTAGAATACCTGTCATTTCTCCTTGTCGAGAGGATTTTCCTTTTCCACTCGAATCTTGATCAACTTTGATGGTATCCAAAGTTTTTCTTCTCCTGTAGAAACCAATGCAAAACCCCTACCCCAGGGTAACACATGTCCTGGTTTCCATACAGAGTTTAGTGCATCTTTGAAGTATACTGGCTGATTGAGTTCAGCAGTTTTTTTTTTTTTTCTGTAGTCCAGTGTCTTTCTGCAGCTGTTTGTCCTGTTTCATTGGCATTAAGAAAGTTTAGTGTTAATAAAGCATTATGCAACCTATGTTTGGGGGGTTTAGTCTTCCAAGCTTGTTTGTTGAGCATGACCTTAAGTGTTCTATTAGATCTCTCAACCATTGCATGTCCTGTAGGATTATGTGGTATACCGGTAACATGCTTTATGTTATAAAATTTGAAAATTGTTCTAGTTTTGTAGAGACATATGTGGAGCATTGTCAGTTTTTATTTGTGCAGGTATACCCATAACTGCCATCACCTCTAGTAGGTATGTAATAACAGAATCAGCTTTTTCAGAGTTAAGAGCAGTAGCCCATTAGAACCCTGAGAATGTGTCTATAGTATGATGCACATATTTCAAATTTCCAAACTCTGCAAAGTGAAAGACATCCATCTGCCAAACCTGATTTCTCCGAATGCCCTTAGGATTACAACCTGCTGGCAATGGAGTTTGATTATAAAAGGAACAAGTAGGACAGTGTTACACTATCTCCTTGGCTTGTTGCCAAATGATAGAGAAGTCCCTTTTCAAACCTTTGCTATTTACATGATGTTTCTTATGATATTCTGAGGCTTCCAGCATACTTCCAATTAATAAATGATCAATCTCATCATTGCCTTGTGCTAGTGAGCCTGGAAGACCTGTATGGGATCTGATATGTGTAATGTATATAGCATTACTTCTGTTTCTGATAGTTTCCTGTAATTGTAAAAACAGAGAAGTTAATTCTGTATTATCAGGAACAAATTCTGCAGTCTCAATGTGTAACACAACTCTCTCTGCATATTGAGAATCAGTAACTATATTAAGATGTTCTGTAAAATCCCTAAGTACCATGAGAATTGCATATAATTCTGCCTTCTGTACAGATGTATATGGACTTTGAACTACTTTACTTATGTCACCTGCTTTATAACCTGCCTTACCTGATTTGGTGGCATCAGTGTAGAAGGTAAGAACTCCAGAAATGAGAGTTTGTCTTACAATACGTGGAAGAATCCAGACTGTCTTTTTTATGAATTTAATTCTGTCAGTTTTGGGATAGTTGTTGCTAATTGTCCCCAAAAAGTCAGTAAGAGCTATTTGCCAATATTCATTATCTTTCCACAAGGAGGAAATTTCATTAGTGAAAGGTATTATAATCTCTGCTTTATGTTTTCCAGTCACTTGACGAAGTTTTAATTTACCCTTTAAAATCAAATCAGAAATCTTTTCTATATATGTCTTTAACTTTTCATTCTGTTTATGTGGCAGAAATAACCATTCCAATATACTGTCTTCTCTCTGCATCAGAATTCCAGAAGGGTATTCTCTGGATGGCAAGATAACCAGAATACAGTCTAAATTAAGGTTTATCCGATCTACGTGTGCATCCAATATTCTGTTTTCTACCCATTGTAACTACTTTTCTGCCTCAGCAGATAATATTCTCGGATTGTTTAGGTCCTTATCACCTTTAAGAGCCATTTTTAAATGCTTTAAGTCATGTCATTCTACACCAATAATCGTCTGTAACTGAGAAATTTTCCCTAATAATTTCTGAAGAGAATTAAGAGTTTGAAAATGATCTCTCCTAATTTGTACTTTTTGAGGTCTGATTCTTTATAAGTCTATCTTGTAACCTAAATAGTTAATAGAATCTCCTCTTTGTATCTTTTCTGGGGCAATCTGTAATCCCCAACGAGTCAGAACTTCCTTCACCATTTCAAACATTCGTTCCAAAGTTTCCTTATTAGAATCTGATAAAAGAATATCATCCATGTAATAATAAACAAGAGACTGTGAAATTTTCTTATGAATTATTTCCAAAGGTTGTTGTACAAAGTGCTGACACAAAGTAGGAATATTTAGCATTCCTTGTGGCAAAACTCTCCACTGGTATCTCCTAAGTGGCTGTGAATTATTAAGAGTTGGTACAATAAACGCAAATTTTTCTCTATCATTTTCCTGTAACGGTATTGTGAAAAAACAGTCTTTTAGATCAATGACTATGATAGGCCATCCTTTAGGTCCTAAGGAAGGTAATGGCATTCCAGGTTTCAGAGATCCCATTGGTTGAATTACTTTATTTATGGCTCTCAGGTCTGTCAGCATTCTCCACTTACCTGACTTATTTTTGATAACAAATACAGGAGAATTCCAAGGACTGGTAGATTCCTTTATGTATTCAGCGTCTAGCTGTTCCTGTACTAACTTTTCTAAAGCCTCTTGCTTCTCAGAGGTCATAGGCCATTGTCCTTCCCAAACTGGTTCATCTGTAAGCCACTTCATTGGAAGAGCCTTTGGTTCCTCTGAAGGTCCATCATTTATTCCTAGTTTCTGCACAGCATGTATGGTTGTTAACCATTTTCCATAGCGTCTTACCAGATCTTTTCTACTATCTAAAGATTGTACATAATTTGTATCTGACACTGGAGGAATAATAATCTGAGTAGTCCATTGCTGTAAGAGATCACAACCCCAGAGATTTATAGCTATATCTGCCACTTATGGTTTCAGTATCCCTTTCTGTCCTTCTGGTCCAATGCAGACCACTGAGTTAACACTCTGTCGAACTCTAGATAGAGTTCCAATTCCTAAAAGTTGTACATTTGCCTCTCTAAGAAGCCATTTCTGAGGCCAAGACTTTTGAGTAACAATAGTTACATCTGCCCCAGTGTCTACTAAGCCAGAAATAACTTTATTATTAATTTTCACTTTCAACTGAGGCCTTTTATCATTAATAGAAGCTTGCCAAAATATGTGTTTCTCATTTTGTCCATTCACATTTGATTCTTCAACACTATTCAAACTACCGTCTAGAACAGTATCATTTTTCACAATAGGCAAAGAACTATCTATTGGTCCTGTGAGAGATTGTCTCCCACTGCTACTGGGAATGACCCGACCTTTCTCCATGTGGGGGGATTCTTGAGGCTCACCTCCGGGTTTCCTGACCTTAAGGGGTTTCCTTGTATGTCCCTGGTCGATCTACATTCATTGTTCCAGTGTCTGCCCTTACCAATCTTCTACACATTCCAGAAGGTAGTGGCCTTCCATATGAGGTATTATTAGAATTCATTTGTCTACAATTTCTCTTAGTATGTCCCATTTTACCACAGTTGAAACACCTAGGCTCCTGGTGCCTTCATGGTCTCTAGGGGAAGTCTGTTCCTACCAAAGGTTCTGGTTTATAGTAGTAGTAACCTCTAGCCTCTTGGTACCTATGTTGACCTCTGTAAGGTGCTTCTCCTTGCCAAGCCCTAACATCCTCACCTCTAGAACTTTTAATTTCCTGTTGCCTTTTTAAACCTTTCCAGATGCCTTCTCCTACCCAAGCTCCAGTATCTTGCACAGTATAATCAATGTTGGCTGCATACAAACCCATTCTTCTAGCGGAGCTGATCTGATCTTTAAAGGCAAAAGTATTCTTTTGCATATTGGGTTTGTATTCTCATAAGTTATTGTATATATAATTGATTGTCTTGTTTCTGGATCTGTTACCTGTAATTCTACTGCCCTAGATAACCTTTGTAAGAAGTCCTGGAACTGAACCCAGGTCCTTTGGAAGAGCAGTCAGTGCTCTGAACCACTTGTGTCATCTCTCCAGCCCCTTCATTTTCTTCTCATGTTTTATCATACACTTAGCAATTTACAGAAGCTTCACTGTGCTTGGAGACACCAGGAGCATAGGAGCATAGAGTACATATTGCAACACCCAGGGTTCCTTAATGTTATCTCTGTTTATTCTTCCCCATGTCAACATGTGTCCTTAACTCTATCATTATACACCATTTTAGTTGATTTTCTATTGCATATTTATGGTACCATGATCTTTTCCTACTTCAGAATAAATATTTTACTTCCGAATAATGCTGTTTTGGGCTGGAGTCGGGAGCGGGCAAAGACTCACTCACCTAGTTCCTGGGTTGGTCGGCGGCGGAATCGAGCTACAATTTTCTATTTAATATTTTTCATTACTTCAATTTTATTTTTTTAATTTTATATTTTAAATAGAAAGAAGATTATTTTACATGTCAATCCCATATCCCTCTCCCTCCCCTTCTCCTCTGCCCCCACAACTAACACCCTACCTATCCCATACTCTTTCTGCTCCCTAGGGAGGGTGAGGTCTTCCATAGGGGAGTCTCCAAAGTCTGTCATATCCTTTGGGATAAGGCCTAGGTCCACCCCCTTGTTTCTAGGCTCAGGGAGTAACCCTCCATGTGGGATGGGCTCCCAAAGTCCATTCCTATACTAGGGATAAGTACTGATCCACTACAAGGGGCCCCATAGATTTCTGAGGTCTCCTCACTGACACTCACATTCAGGGGTTTGGATAAGTCCCATGCTGGTTTCCCAGCAATCAGTCTGGGGAACAGTGCTCTCAATTGTTCAGGTCAGCTGTTTCTGTGGTTTTCACAAGCCTGGTATGGACCCATTTGCTCTGTGTAACTGGATTTCAGTTCAGTTCAGTGATTAGCTGTGGTTGTCTGCTTCTAATTCCACCAGCTGTTGGAGAAAGGCTATAGGATGGCATATAAATTAGTCATCAATCTCATTACCAGGGGAGGGCATTTAATGTAGCCTCTCCTCTGTTGCTTAGATTGTTAGCTGGTATCATCTTTGTAGCTCTCCAGACATTTCCCTAGTGCCTGATTTCTCTGTAAACCTAAAATGTCTCCCTCTATTATATTATCTCTTATCTTGCTCTCTTCTGTTCTTCCCCCAACTCATCCTCCCTGCCACATCATGTCTTCCTCATCCATCCTCTTCTCCCCTTCTCATTCTCTTAGTTCCCTATCCCTCCCCACATGCTCCCAATTTGCTCAGCAGATCTTGTCCCTTTTCCCTTCTCCAGGGGAACCATGTGTGTCTCTCTTAGGGTCCTCTTTGTTTACTAGCTTCTCTGGCAGTGTGAATTGTAGGCTGGTAATCCTTTATTGTATGTCTAAAATACACAATTTTAAAAGATATTTCTATATTTTTCTCTATCTTGATTACCACATGACCCTTGAAATTGATGTCTTATATGTAGAATTACATATATATTATTATATATATATATATATATATATATATGGCTATGTGTGATTTAAAATTTAAATACTTTTCAAAATACACATAATCCAGTGTTACAATATGTGCATTTAAAAAAATCATATGCCTCATTGTGGAAATGTACCACATTTTCTTCATCCATTCTTCCATTGAGGGACATTTAGGCTGTTTCCAGTTTCTGGCTTTTATGAATAAAGCTTCAGTGAACATGGTTGTGCAAGTGTCCTTGTGAAGCTAGAAAAGATCATGCTAAGTGAGGCAACCCAAACCCAGAAAGACAAATGTGGTATGTGCTGTTATAATTGGACATTAGTTGCTAAATAAAGGATAACCATACCACAACCCACAGATACAGAGAGCTTAAGTAACAAGAAGAGCTCAAGGTGTGTGTGTACAGGGTGGGCACACATGAATCTCCCTGGGAACAGGAAAAAGAATAGATTTTTCTGGTAGACTGTGAATGGGTAGGTTTAGGAACAGGATGGATGGGGGCTGTGGAAGGGAAGAAGGAAGAAAGTACTGGGAGAGATGACTGGATTTAGGGGGCATTCGAGGGGTGACTTAGAAACTTAATAAAATGGAAACTTCCTGGTATCTATGAGGGTGACCCTAGCAAAGTTTCCTAGAAATGAGGAAACTGGATCCTGAACTGGTTGCCTGGTTGTCCAGGCAAGGCTTCTACCATTATGACTAGGGCAAGAAACTAACCCCAAACATTCAATCTACATCATTCCTGCCTTCAAGATAGGCTGGTGTAATGGTTGCACTTATAGGAGTGGCCAACAAATGAGTGGTTGGACTTGATACCTATTCCATAAGAGGGAGCCCATGTCTGACACTGCCTGGATGGCCAGTAACCAGAGGCAGGACATCCCGGAGAGTCAGGATAGAACCAAACAATACAACCAAAAAGGAAATAAAATTATTCCTAAAAATATTATTCTCTACTCACACTGAAGCCTAGCCCAATTGTCATCAGATGTGCATCATCCAGTAACTGAAGGGAGTAGATGCCCAAAGAATCCCATAGAAGAGGAGGACAAAGGATTATAGTAGCCAAAGGGGTTGAGGCCATCATAAAACATAGTCCACAGAATCAGCTAAGCAGGGCTCATAGGGGCTCACAGAGACTGAAGAGACAATTAGAGTCTTTAGGGGTCTAATTTATGCCCTCTGAATATGTATTATGGTTGTATAGCTTGGTGGGAGTCACAGCTGTGGGAGCAGAGGCTATCTCTGCCTGCTCTTAGGGCCTTTTCCCTTCTACTTGGTTTGCTTGTCCAGCCTTTATATGAGGGGTTGTACCCAGTCTTTTCCCTGGGAAGCCTGTTTTTTGTTTTTTGAAGGTAAGAGGAGGAATATTGGATGTGGAGGAGAGAGGAGATGCAGGGAGTAACTTGGGGAGTGAAATGAGGGGAAATTGTGGCCAAAATGTAATATATGAGAGAATACCTGTTTTAAAAAGTTATTGTCACTAATAATAGAAAGAAAATGTATTTTATTGAATAGTACTTGCATGCATACATTGTCCTTGAAAATCCATGTACTAATTCATTGCTTTTAAGATTCTTTTGAATTTTCACTACAAATAGTTATATTCTTTGTGAATATAAACATTTAACTTCTTAGTTTTCAATCATTGTGACTGACATTTTTGTCTTTTACCTTTTTTATTGATTAGGTTCTTCAGTAAAATGTTGAATGTCAATTTTAGTAGGGAAAACCCCTGACTTCTGATAGTAAATTCTTAATATTTTATGTTGGAGAAAGCATCACAGCTGTGGAATTTCTTTGTATATATCCATGATAGATACTACAAAGTATCAGTTTAATTCCCATTGGCATCAAATTTCTTTCGCAAAAGGTTTGTCAATATTATCAATTTTTTTTATTTTAGTTGAAGTGCATCTGCTATTTTTTCTTTTTAAAAATTTATTTGTTTAATCTTCTTAAGCATATTTCCTTGTTCTAGGTATTGTTCAAAATTAGACAAAATGTATGAATTTAAAACTATAAGAACTGATACTCCAGCCACAAGGAAGAGAAGAAAAGTACACTAAAGCACATTGTTTACATTGTTCACAATCAAGGATAATGAACAAATGTTAAGGCTATCAGGTGAAGGCGTAGCAAATAGTAGGACATAAATAAGAAAGATGGTTATATGTGTAACCTAGTATCAATATAAAGAGATTCTATGTAAGGATAAATTTACACCAAAGCCCCCTGAACCCTGCCACCACGTGGGCAACTTCCACCATCCACCCAAGTTCAGCCTGCCACATTAGGGCCCCAAATGATACACAGAGACTTATATTAAGTAAAAATTCTGCTGGTCAATGACTGGGATTTTGTATTTTTTTTGTATTTTTTATTAGTTCAAATTAGGAACAAGCTTGCTTCACATGCCAACTCTTCCTCCCTCTCCCATCCCTCCCTCCTAACCCTCCCCCACACTCCTACCTGCCTCCCACCCCATCCACCCTCCATTCCCCAGGCTGGGTAGGGCCCTCGACAGAGGCTTCCTAAAGTCCACCACATCATCCTTGTCCGGACCTAGGTGCCCCCCCATGTGTCCAGGCTGAGACGTGTGATGGGCCCTCAAAGTCCCTTCTTACACCAGGGAAAAATACTAATCCACTACCAGTGGCCCCATAGAGTGCATAGGCCTCCTCCTCATTGACACCCATGTTCAGGGGGTTGGATCAGTCCTGTGCTGGCCTCCCAGACAGCAGTCTGGGGTCGATGAGCTCCCCCTTGTTCAGGCCAGCTGTTTCTGTGGGTTTCACCAGGCTGGTAACGACACTTTGATCTTCATTTCTCCCTCTCTGCAACCAGGTTCAAGAGTTCAGGTCAGTGTATATCTGTGAATGTTTGCCTCTGCTTCTAAAAGCCACTGGATGAGGGTTCTAGGATGGCTTAAAAAGTAGTCATCAGTCTCATCATATGGGAAGGGGATTTAGGTTATCCTCTCCACCATTGTCTAGATTGTCAGTTGGTGTCATCCTTGTAGAACTCTGGAAATCTCCCTAGTGCCAGATCTCTCCTAGGACCCATAATGGCTCCCTCTAATATGATATCTCTCATCCTGCTCTCCTCTCTTCTTCCCCCAACTCAACATTTCTGCTACTCCATTAGCTCAGGAGATCCTGACCTTTCCCATTCTCAGGGAGCCATGCATTTTCTTCTTTCCTAGTGTATTTGGTGAAGAGGATTATAGGTTGGTAATCCTTTGCTCTATGTCTAAAATTCATATATGAGTTAGTACATACCATGTTTGTATTTTGGGACTGAGTTACGTCACTCAGGATGGTTTCTTCTACCATCCATTTTCCTGCGAATTTCAAGATTCCATTGCTTTTTTCTGTGGAGTAGTACTCCATTGTATAAATGTACCACATTTTCTCTATCCATTCTTCAGTTGAGAGGCACATAGGTTGCTTCCATGTTCTGGCTATAGCAAACAATGCTGATATGAACAAGGTTGAACATATGTCCTTGTATGAACATGCATTATTTGGGTATATTCCCAAGAGAGGAATTGCTGAATCTTTTTTTTCAACCTCTTAGCTTTATTTTTTCCAATTTTTTTATTTGAATTAGAAACAGTATTGCTTTAAATGACAATCTCATTTCCCTTCTCCCACCAGTCCCCCCTTACCCTTCCCCCCAACTAAAACCTTATCTGTCACATATATTTTCTGCTCCCCCTGGATGGTGAGGACTTCCATAGGTGTCACCAGAGTCTTTCGTTTCTTTTGGGGTAGGGCCTAGGCCCTCCCCTGTGTGTCTTGGCTCAGGGAGTATTCCTATATGTGGACTGGGCTCCAAAAGTCCACACCTATGCTAGAGATAAATACTGGGCTTCTACGGGAGGTCCCATAGATTTCTGAGGTTTCCTCACAGAAACCCATGTTCCTTGGGTCTGGATCAGTCCCATGCTGGTATTACAGCTATCAGACTGTGGAGCAAGTGTTCCCAGGTGTTCAGGTCAGCTGTTTCTGAGTGTTTCACCAGCTTGGTCTGGACCTCTGTGCTCTTCACTGGTCCTTCTCTGCATCTTGGTTCTAGTTCAGATCGCTGATTAATTATGGGTGTCTGCTTCTACTTCCACCAGCTGCTGGATGAAGGCATATAAGTCAGTCATCAATCTCATAATCAGGGGAGGGCATTTAAGGTAGCCTCTCCTCCGTTGCTGAGATAGTTAGCTGGTGTCAGCTTTGTAGAACTCCAGACATTTTCCTAGTGCCCGATTTCTCTGTAAACCAAAAATGTCTCCATCTATTATGATATCTCCATTCTTGTTATGTTGTATTCTTCCCCTGACTCATGTTTTCTGCTCCCTCATGTCCTCAGCATCCCTCTTCCTCTCTCCTTCTCATTCTCATAGGTCCCTCCCCCCTCTTCCCGTGCTCCATATTTGCTCAGCAGATCTTGAACCTCTCCCCTTCTCCAGGGGACCAGGTATGTCTCTCTTAGGGACCTCCATGTTTATTAGGTTCTTTGGCAGTGTGGATTGTAGGCTGGTAATCCTTACTCTATGTCTAAAATCCGCATATGAGTGAATACATACCATGTTTGTCTTTTTGCTATTGGGTTACCTCACTCAGAATGGTTTCTTCTAGATCCATCCATTTTCCTGCAAATTTCAAGATTCCATTGTTTTATTTCTGCTGAGTAGTACTCCATTGTGTAAATGTACCACATTTTCTCTATCCATTCTTTGGTTGAGGGGCATCTAGGCTGCTTCCAGTTTCTGGCTACTACAAATAATGCTGCTATGAATATCGTTGAACATATGTCCTTGTTGTATGAATGTGCTTCTTTGGGGTATATGCCTAAGAGTGGGATTGCTGGATCTTGTGGTAGACTGATTCCCATTTTTTGAAGAGTCACCATACTGATTTCCAAAGTGGCTGTACAAGTTGGCGCTCCCACCAGCAGTGGAGAAGTGTTCCCTTTCTCCACATTCTCTCCAACATGAGCTGTCATTGGTGTTTTTGATTTTGGCCATTCTGACAGGAGTAACATGGTATCTCAGAGTTGTTTTGATTTGCATTTCCCTGATGGCTAAGGATGTTGAACACTCTCTTATGTTTCTTTCAGCCATTTTAGATTCCTCTATTGAGAACTGTCTATTTAGTTCTGTACCTCACTTTTTAATTGGGTTGTTTGGTGTTTTAGAGACTAGCTTCTTGAGTTCTTTGTATATTTTAGAGATCAGCCATATGTAAGATATGGGGTTGGTGAATATCTTTTCCCAGTCTGTGGGCAGCCACTTTGTCTTGATGACTGTCTCCTTTGCCTTACAGAAGCTTCTCAGTTTCAGGAGGTCCCATTTATCAATTGTTGACCACAGTGTCTGTGCTACTGGTCTAATGTTCAGGAAGCAGTCTCCTGTACTGATTAATTCAAGGGTATTTCCCACTTTGTCCTCTAATAGGTTTAGTGTAGCTGGATTTATGTTGAGATCGTTAATCCATTTTGACTTAAGTTTTGTGCAAGGCGATAGGATTCGGTCTAACTGCAGTCTTCTACATGTCTGCAACCAGTTATGCCAGCACCATTTGTTGAAGATGTTCTCTTTTTTCCTTTGTATAAATTTGGATTGTTTGTCAAAAATCAGGTGTTCATAGGTGTGTGGGTCAATATCAGGGTTTTCAATTCTATTGCATTGTTCTACCAGTCTATTTTTGTGCCAATACCAAGCTGTTTTCAGGACAATAGCTCTGTAATTGAGCTTGAAGTCAGGGATGGTGATGCCTCCAGAAGTTCCTTTATTGTACAGAGTTGTTTTGGTTATCCTGTGTCTTTTGTTTCTCCATATAAAGTTGAGAATTGTTCTTTCAAGGTCTGTGAAGAATTGTGTTGGGATTTTGATGGGGATTGCATAGAATCTGTAGATTGCTTTTGGCAAGATTGCCATTTTTACTATGTTGATCCTACCTATCCAAGAGCATGGAAGATCTTTCCATTTTCTGGTATTTTCTTTAATTTCTTTCTTTAGAGACTCAAAATTCTTATGGTACAGGTCTTTCACATTTTTGGTTAGTGTTACCCCAAGGTATTTTATGTTGTTTGTGGCAAATGTAAAGTGTGATGTTTCTCTGATTTCTTTCTCCACCAATGTGTCATCTGGGTATAGTAGGGCTATGGATTTTTTTGAGTTAATCTGTATCCTGCCACTTTGCTGAAGGTGTTTATCAGCTGTAGGAGTTCCCTGGTAGAGTTTTTCGGGTCATTAATGTAGACTAGCTTATTGCCTGCAAATAGTGAGAGTTTGACTTCTTCCATTCCTATTTGTATTCCCTTGATCTCCTTTTGTTGTCTTATTGCTCTAGCTAGGACTTCAAGGACAATATTAAAGAGGTATGGAGAAGTGGACAGCCTTGTCTTGTCCCCGATTTTAGAGGAATTGGATCGAATTTCTCTCCGTTTAATTTGATGTTGGCTGTTGGCTTGCTGTATATTGCTTTTATTATGTTGAGGTATGCTCCCGTTATCCCTGATTTCTCCAAGACCTTTTTCATGAAGAAGTGTTGGATTTTGTTAAAGGTTTTTTCCGTATCCAGGTAGATGATCATGTGGGGTTTTTTTCCTCAGTCTGTTTATATGATGGATTACATTGATGGATTGTCTTATGTTGAACCATCCTTGCATCCTTGGGATGAAGCATACTTGATCATGATGATTGCTCTGATATTATCTTGTATTCGATTTGCTAGGATTTTATTAAGCATTTTTGCATCAATATTCATGAGGGATATTGGCCTGTAGTTATCTTTCTTATGTGTCTTTGTGTGGCTTGGGTTTCAAGGTTATTGTAGCCTCGTAAAAAGGGTTTGGCAATGTCCCTTCTGCTTCTGTTTTGTGGAACAATTTGAGGAGTTTTGGTATTAGCACTTCTTTGAATTTCTGTTAGAATTTTGCAGTGAATCCATCTGGCCCCGGGCTTTTTTTGGTTGGGAGACTTTTGATGACTGCTTCTATTTCCTTAGAGATTACAGGTCTAAGTTTCTGATCTGTTCTTGATTCAATTTTCATAAGTGATAACTGTCCAGAAAATTGTCCATTTCTTTTACATTTTCCAATTTTGTGGAGAACAGGTTTTCAAAGTATGACCTGAAGATTCTCTGGATTTCTTCAGTGTCCGTTGTTATGTACCCCTTTTCATTTCTCATTTTGGTAATTTGCATGATCTCTCTCTGCCTTTTGGTTAATTTGGATAACGGTTTGTCTATTTTGATGATTTTCTCAAAGAACCAACTCTTTGTTATATTGATTCTTTGAATTGTTTTCTTTTTTTCGACTTTATTGATTTCTTCCCTCAGTTTGATTATTTCCTGGCATCTGTTCCTCCGAGTGAATTTGCTTCCATTTTTTCTAGAGCTTTCATCTGTGATGTCAGATCTCTGGTGTGGCTATTCTCTAGTTTCTTCATGTGAGCACTTAGAGCTATGAACTTTCCTCATAGTACTGCTTTCAAAGTGTCCCATAAGTTTGGGTATGTTGTGTCAACATTTTCATTGAATTCTAGGAAGTCTTTAATTTCTTTCTTTATTTCTTCCTTGACCCAGGAATGTTGCAAATGCATGCTGTTCAACTTCCATGAGTTGGTAGGTTTTTTGCACTTTGTTTTTGATTTCTATCTTTAAAGCATGGTGGTCTGATAAGACACAGGGGATTATTCCAATTTTTTTGTACCTGTTGAGGTTTGCTATGTTGCCAAGAATGTGGTCAATTTTTGAGAAGGTTCCATGTGTTGCTGAAAAGAAGGTATATTCTTTTGTGTTTGGATAGAAAGTTCTATAGATGTCTTTTAATCCCAATTGGGTCATAACTTCTGTTAGTTCCTTTGTCTCTTTGTTAAGTTTCTGTCTGGTGGTCCTGTCCAGTGGTGACAGTGGGGTGCTGAAGTATCCCATTATAACTGTGTGAGGCCTTATTTGTGATTTGAGTTTTAATAATGTTTCTTTTACAAATGTTGGTGCCTTTGTACTTGGGGCATAGATGTTTAGAATTGAGACTTCTTCCTGACGGATTTTTCCTGTGATGAATATGAAATGACCTTCTTATCTCTTTTGGTTGATTTTAGTTTGAAGTTTATCTTGTTAGATACAAGGATAGCTACCCCAGCTCATTTCTTGGGTCCATTTGTTTGGAGTATCTTATCCCAACCCTTTACTCTGAGGTAATGTCTGTATTTGAATTCAAGGTGTGTTTCTTGTATGCAGCAGAAGGATGGATTTTTGTCTTCATATCCAATCTGTTACCCTGTATCTATTTATAGGCAAGTTAAGACCATTAATATTGAGGGAAATTAAGTTCCAGTCAGTGTTTATTCTTGTTTATTTTTGGTTTGTTGTTGGTACTGGTATTGATGTGGATTTATCCAGCCTTTTATTTTGTGTTTTTGTAGAGTAGGATTATCTATTGCCTATGTTTATGCGAGTGTAGTTAATTTCCTTAGGTTGGAGTTTTCCTTCCAGTACTTTCTGTAGGGCTGGATTAGAGGTTACATATTGTTTCAATCTGGTTTTGTCGTGGAATATCTTGTGGAATCCATTTATAGTGATTGAAAGCTTTGCTGGGTATAGTAGTCTGGGCTGGCATCCATGTTCTCTCAGAGTTGGGAGAATATCTACCCAGGTCCTTCTGACTTTCAGAGATTCCATGGAGAAGTCTGGTGTAATTCTGATAGGTTTGCCTTTATATGTTACTTGGTCTTTTCCCCTTGCTGCTCTTAATATTTTTTCTTTATTCTGTACCTTTGGTGTTTTAATTATTATGTGACGAGGGGACTTTCTTTTGTGGTCCACTCTATTTGGCATTCTGTAGGCTTCTTGTACTTTCATTGGCATGTCTTTCTTTTGGTTGGGAAAGTTTTCTTGTATGATTTTGTTGAATATGTTTTCTGCACCTTTGAGATGGGTTTCTTCACCTTCTTCTATACCTTTTATCCTTAGGTTTGGTCTTTTCACGGTGTCCCAAATTTCCAGAATATTTTGTGTTATGTATTTGTTAGACTTCAGATTTTCTTTGCTTGACAAGTTTATTTCCTCTAGTTTGTGTTTTCTTTATTGTCTCTAATTCATTTTTCAGGTCCTGAACTGTCTCCTTCAGCTGTTTAATTGTATTTTCTTGGCTTTTTTTTTTTTTGGCTTTCCTTGATTTCTTGCATCTTTTGGTTTGTCTTTTCTTCCATTTCTCTGAAGGATTTTCTGATTTCCTCTCTTAGATTCTCTATCATTTCCATGAAATTGTTTTTAAGGTTGCTCTCTTCTGCTTCTTCTGTGTTGGGATGTTCATGTCTTGCTGGTGTAGAGTCCCTAGGCTCTGGTGGTGTCATATTGGTTTTCCTGTTGTTGGATGTGTTCTTATATTGTCATCTTCCCATCTCTTGTTCCAGTGGGTACAGTTGGTGTCACTTCCTTTCCTGGTGTGTATGGGTCGGGTGTTCTCTTCAGGTGTGTGCAATTGACTTTGATACACTGATGGGTTTTAAGTTGGGTGCAGGCAGGTCTGAGGCACTCTCTCTCCAGGTGGGTGAGAGCAGGACTGGTGCAGAGATGTCAAGCAGACTCTGGGTTACTTGGTCCTCAGGGGTAGAGTCATCCTGTTAAAGATCTCTGGGCAGGGTTTGCCAGGGTGGTCAGATGGAAATTAGGCCCAAGTTAGGGGCCAAATCAGCTCACCTCTGCACTCTCTGCACTCTGTGGGCTGGAATGGCCCAGCGAACTTAGCAGATTCAGGATCCCAGGGCCCTCAGGGACCGATTCAGTCTGCCTCAGAATTGCTGAATCTTGAGGTACACTGATTCTCATTTTTCTGAGCAACCGCCATACTGATTTCCAAAGTGGTCTTACAAGTTTGCACTCTCACCAGCCATGGAGGAATGTTCCTTTTTCTCCACATCCTCTCCAGTATGGATTGTCATTGGTGTTCTTTATTTTAGCCATTCTTGCTGGTGTAAGATGGTATCTCAGAGTTGTTTTGAGTTGCATTTCTCTGATGGCCAAGGATTTTGAGTGCTTTCTTAAGTGTCTTAGGGATTTTTATGAGGATTGCATTGAATCTGTAGATTACTTTTGGCGAGATTGCCATTTTTACTATGTTGATTCTACCTATCCAAGAGCATGGGTGACCTTTCCCTTTTCTGATATCTTCTTTAACTTCTTTCTTTAAAGACTCAAAGTTCTTACTGTACAGTTCTTTCACTTTTTTGGTTAGAGTTACCCCAAGATATTTTATATTGCTTGTGGATATTGTGAAGGGTGTTATTTCTCTAATTTCTTTCTCATTGCAATTATAATCTGTATATAGTAGGGC
Source organism: Cricetulus griseus (assembly GCF_003668045.3). Classification (NCBI taxonomy): domain Eukaryota; kingdom Metazoa; phylum Chordata; class Mammalia; order Rodentia; family Cricetidae; genus Cricetulus; species Cricetulus griseus. Next base: position 7,288,581 of record NC_048604.1, read on the forward strand.
TGCTGACTTTTTTGAATTAATTTTGTATCCTGATACTTTGCTGAAGGTGTTTATCAGCTGTAGGAGTTCCCTGGTAGAGTTTTTCGGGTAACTTATGTAGAAGAGCATATCATCTGCAAATAGTGAAAGTTTGACTGCTTCCTTTACAATTTGTATCCCTTTGATCTCCTTTTCTTGTCTTATTGCTCTAGCTAGAACATCAAATACAATATTGAAGAGATATGAATGGGATTTCTTACTGCTAGCTCACTCCTAATTATCAACCAAACTATTAATCTCTATATTTATAAACTTATCTTATTGAGGATGCTGGCAGAGTGTGTCCATTCTTTTCAGGATGACATGGTGGTGAGAGAACAGAGAGCAGGAAGAAGAGGAAGTGCAAGAGGACAATTTCCTTCTTGTCCCTGCTTATATCCTGAGTCTGCCTGCTATGCCACTTCCTGCTTGGATCACAAGACTTCTCTTTTCTACATTTACCAAAATCCTCCTCAACTCCTTGTACCACCTATCTTGCTTTCCTATTAGCCAACAATACTTTATTTATCAACTAATGAGACATATGTATACATAGAAATGCTTCCCCATCAATTCTATAATCATATATTTGTTTTACTATTCATGTTTTAGTATTTTATTAATTCTTGAAGAATTTAATATATTTTTATCATATTTCCATTATTCCATTCATGTTCATCCCAAATCCATATGAAATAGTCCCTAAATTAATTCTTCCTATGACTCTTCTTTTTTAATTTAGTGAATCAACACTCATTTATACTGTCCATATACATTTTGGTTTGGAGTCATTCACTGGAGTCACACCCTTTAGGAATATTGACTTCCCGTTTCCCAGAACTTAGATTAGTAGTTATGGGTTAATAATTAAGACAGAGCTAGCCAATAAGAAGCCCTAGCCAATGGCCAAGAGTTTTATAAATAATATTGCATCTCTGTGTGTTCATTTGTGGCTGAAGGGTGGCAGGACCAGCCTGGACAAAGAACCTCTCACAAGAGAAAGGTTTTAGTGTTATTTATCCTCATGCTTGTAGCACCCATTACCCATCCCTCCAATTGAATTTAACCCATCTTGTTCTTTAAGCCATTATACCATTATTTTTATCTTCCCTTCCCTGAAATATCTCTTCCGTAGACCCTTATTAATATCCCTACCTCTATTGGTATCCCAAATGAAACATTTTATCTGAAGATTCAAAGCTTACATCCCGAAATCAGAGAAAAATGCAATATTTACCTTTATAATTCTGAGTTTTCTCATTAAGTATGATTGTTTTTAGCTCTATCCATTTACCTCCAAATTTCATGATTTTGATTTTCTTAGTAGTTGCATAATATTCTGTTGTGGAGCTATAATACATTCTCAATTTCCATTTATTAATTAGTGAAAATCAAGGGTGTTTCTGCTTCTCCCTATTGCAATTAGAGCAAGAAAGGACACTGATGAACAGGTATTTCATTTCTGAATACACGTCAGACTACTTTCTATTTTTGTGTAGATGGTAATCAATGCAGAGTTACATAAGTAGTCATCAGGCACAGAATAAGAGACAGTAGACTGTTCAGCCCAAAGATCATGTGGGATAGTGGATGGAAAGATTGTAATAGCAGAAGCTATTGGTGAATACAAGGAAAGTATCCTCTGAAGAGAACAGATGAAATGTATGCATGAACTCACAATTAAGAGAGCATGCACAAGTTTCACTAAAGTTTAAACAAGACTAAATGCCAATATATGGAGGTGAAACAGAAATTAACTCACATACAAATTCAAGGTTATATAGGCAATTGATACCTGTTATGAAAAATTCAGTTTAATTTAGGAATGATATATGGAAGGAATTGAAGGATGGGGTGAATCAAACCATGATTTATGAAATTTTCAGATCACTAATAAAACTGAATAATAAGATACATATATAATTAATTATATATAATACATATATAAAAGAAATGTCCATGTGTGAAAAGTCTAAGATATACTCATTTAAGATGACAGTATCAGAGTTAATGATATCAAAACTCAACTAAGATCTCAAAATCATCAATGAGTAGCATAAGAAGTTTTTATAACAAAATAAGAAAGAAAAAAGCAAAGTTTCTAGAAGTCTGTCACAAAACAATGGCTTCAACAAACCTATAAAACTACTGTAGGAGAATTCTTTAGTATTAGCTAGGTATTAGAATATCTTCATGGTGTTTTGGGCCTTTGAAATCCCTGCCTTGAGCCATGATATTTGAGCTAAGTCAGGAAGAAGGAAGATCTGTAAGGCTTTGGAAAGATTTATGTGGTCAGCACCCATGCTAAACTGCCCCAAGGATTTTCAAGCTCAATGAACTTTAAATTATGTGAAATTTAAATCCCAGAGCTGAAGTTTATAGACATTTTTTCTCTTCTGTTTTTGGTTAAAATGGAAACAAGTTACATAAAATTTGCATGATAATCCTCACCCTGAAAACTCCACATAGCTTTACAAATGAACAAATTAGGTACTTTGGAAACAGTGCAGTTGTTAAGGTCTGGGACCTGTTATAGTCTAAGAATAAACAGTAAAATACCTTGGTATGTTTTGTATGGAAGATAAGCATTTTATCAGTAATTGTCTGTGTATAATCTGAGGAAGCAGAGAACCTGTAACTAACCGTTTTGTCTATGAAACTAGAAGCCTTATAAGTTCAAGTCCAGTGCAAAAGAGCAAGAAAATTCCTGAAGCCTTGCTACTATTCATTCATTAGAATACCAAAATAGCTGGAGTTTGTGGAGCAATACTAGTAAATGTGTTCACTTGGGAAGATGCTAAGACAACGATGTTGATATTTCCTTAGACTTTTAAATCTGACCACTTTGGAATTTTGTCTGCCTCAATTAATAATCTCTGAAATACCTTCACAGACATGCCCAGAAGTGTATCTCCTCAGTGATGCAAAATTACATGAAGTAGACATATCAATAAGGAGATATCCTTGATGTTTAATTAAGTTAACAACAAATACCATAAAGTAGTTTTTCATAAAACTCATGAAAATTTCCAAAATTGCACAGGTGACACTTCAACATGTCTTTAAGGGCAATTTATAAATACTGCTCTATGGGTTGAGGCTATAGAATTGTCTTTTAATTTAGATCACTTGCTGTAAAAATATGATAGTAAATATTTTCATATTTGAAAAGTAGCCATGTTCTACCAATTTTCTTCATTCTGAGAAAAATTTACTAAAGTATTACAAATCTAACAAATTTCAAGAATAATTATCAAATGCAAATATACTTCTCATTTGAGGACCAGCTTTCCTGTACATATAACAGACACTTTCATCTTCATCAAAACATTTGTGATCATCCTCAAGAGACACTCCAGATGATGGGGCCTCTGACTTTTATTCATCAGAGGGTTAGGGGAGGGTAATTAGACCTCACCTGAGATTCTAGGTACTCTATTCTGTAATTCTCCCTATTAGTTGTGTATAATCCTACCCCAGCTGCTCATGGGCTCAGGAAGTATATAGAGTATGGAAGTATAACAGAAAGGGCACTTTCATCTATGCAGCTAAGGGAAAATCATCATCTATGCTGGGTAGAATGTTTTGGTGATGCAGATATTTTAAGGTTAACCTCATTTTTGTAGGTAACACATCACACATGCTCCCAAAGGAGACACAATGAAGTCATTGGCTCACCAAGCTAGACTTGATTAGAATTGTTTTTGTTTTGTAGTTAGAGCTCTATCTGGGGATAAGTAGATATTCCTTCACATTCTCTGAGGAAAAGTTTAATCAAGTCCTATCAATTAATATAGTTCAGCCATTTAGACAATACTTCTAAAATCTCAAAACTATTAGTGTTTATCACATATTATAATATTTAACATGCTTTATTACTTCCTAGTAAGAACTAAATTTATACCTTATTTTTAGTTTTTTGAAAAGATATTACATTTCTATGAAACTTTATTCTGTAGGTAATTAATGCTAGCTGCCTCTGTTACTGCTGAAAAAAGGAAAATCTCAGAGGTTTATCATAGAATACTATATATCCTATTCATGCCATGGCCCCCAAAGGTATAATCTTTGTTTATATTTCAGAGAAAATTTATTCTACCTTACCATATTTTCTTTTTCTATGTTCTTGATAGCTCCTTCATGAAGTTATAATGTAAAAAAGAAGAAAATATAATGCTATATGCATAATTCTGTGGTCCACAATTGGACACTTGGACACGCTATATATCAATTCAGCACATTTTTTTTTGATTTTTTGAGACAGGGTTTCTCTGTATAGCTTTGGAACATATCCTGGCACTCACTCTGGAGACCAGGCTGGCCTCGAACTCACAGAGATCCACCTGCCTCTGCCTCCCGAGTGCTGGGATTAAAGGTGTGCACCACCAACGCCCGGCCAGGACAAAATTTATTATCTAAACACCAATGGAAAATTGACTCATAGTATAATATTAAAATCAGAAAACATCATACAAAACACCATTTCATCATTTTTCACAGATATAGATCAATGAATTCCATTTAAGATATTTCTATTTCTTTAATTGATGCACTGAAAGATTTTGCAATTTTACATATTTTTCTGCTATCTTCATAATAGTACCATTGAACTAGTCCCATTTCTGTTAAAAGTCCTCAAATACCAAATGGATTTTCCATCCTGGAAAACTGCCTTTGTGGTACAATTTGTGGGCAATTATAGGTACAATTATAGGCACAGGTTCACCTTATAAATAGTATGCTGTCATGTTCTAAAATAAAGTTGATCTTACCAAATTCAAATTGTGAAGAGTTCTTAATGAGTATTAATGATGTTTGACTTGTGCTACTTAGATTCCTCAGCCTTTTCTTCCTAATGCAGTCCCTCAGCTCCTTTGCTGTTGATCACTAGTTAGACTTTACCACTGAACTTACATCCTGACCCTCTTTGTGGTTTTCTCTGTTCCCAGATCCCTATATGAAGTAATTCTTGATTGCTAAAGTAAGTTCATTTATTGGAAATCCTCACCCTTAAAAACTATGTCACATCAAAGGCCATGAAAATACCATGGGCCTGGAGCACCACCTCAGGCCATTGTAAGTGTCTGAAGGACATGCTGGCACTGGAATCATGCCAATCTGAGTGGTGTGTGCTGCCACCTGGGACCATGGTTACATCCCACCCTGGGCTTCTACTGAGGTCCATAGTTCTGGGTCCATAGTTCTACCACAGTTGGGGTCTGTGTTGATGTCTGTGGCCCATATTGTCACCAAAGCCCACATGGATATCCGGGGGCTAGTTGGAACCTGTGGCCATTTTTGTGTCTGGGGCCATCCCAATCTGAGTGGCCTATACTGTCGCACAGGACCATGGTGTTGTCTGGTCCCATGATTCTGACAAGGGCCATGTCTGAGTCTGAGGCCCTATAGCAGCCAGGGTCTGAGTTGATGGCTATGGCTCCCACTACCACCAAGGGCTGTGCAGATGCCTGGGGTCTGGTAGGCCATCTGCGACCACATTGGTATCCAAGAGACATGCTACTGCTGGGGTCCATACTTATTTGGGTGACTTGTGCTGTCACCTGGACCCATGGTGATGTCTGAGCATTAGCTGTTGCTGATGGCTATGTATGGGTCAAAGGTTCTGCTTCAGCTGGTGTCTGTGTTGATAACCATAGACCATATTACCACTGGGGGATATAGGTCCATGTGCGGAAAAACCTGAGGGCTCTGCTGAGCTGGCCTAGCCCTTCATTGGCCCTGCACCTCTCTGGACATTGCAGCAAGAAATTTGGCTCTGCCTCTGATGGGAGAGCTGCCCTCTGTACTCGAGAAAGATGGTCTCACCCCACACCAGGGATATGGGAGTTCTGGTTCCTCCCAACAATTGAGGGGTGGTGGTCTCAGTGGTCCTGACTCATCAGCTCAGCTACCACCCAGATCTGGGCCTTAGGAATTTTTGTTTGTTTTGCTTTGCTTTTAATTAATGGGGGGGGGGGTCTTTGAGGAGAGATGCTGTAAGTGTAAGAGGCAGAAATGGAAGAACTGGAAGCTGACCAGAATTGGAGTGTATGATGTGAAATTTCCAAAGAATCAATAAAACATTTTATATATAACATATAAATATATATATAATATATAAATATATAGTTATATCACACTTCAAAGAGTTTTTTGTTATGTGTTAAATATCTAAAACTGGGATACTTTTTAAAAGAGTTATCAGTTATATTTAAAATAAATAACAGTTTTAATAAAAATTACTTGTTCTCCAAAAGAGAAAAAATGAATGAGAAGAAAGATATTGATTCACTTTATCCAAAATGCCATTAATGTTTATCTTTATAGAAAAATACTAAATTTTCCTCTATATTTCTGCATTTGGTAAGTCATATGATATGGTGGTTGCTTTTGTTTTGATTTGATTTTTGCAGTAGGAATAAAGAGGGGTTCACACCCAAGTTCTAACAGACAACAAGCATGAATCTATTACCATTGTTTGATATACCCAATTGTGTATTACAGTGTTTCATTTGATATATGTTAAGATTTTAAAGTTGTTCTTTTGCAAATAATATTTTCAATACATAATGCTTTCATAAAATGTATTTTTATCATGCTCACCCTTCTTGCCGTACTCCTTCAAACTCTTCCACCACCTCTTGACTCACCCACATGCATGTTCCCTTTCTTTTAAAACACATCCAATCCAATTTGTGTTGTCTAAAACTCATAGATACAGACCCATGCACTGGAGTATGATCCAGATGACAGGAAACTCACCCATATATAGAAAATTGAGTCTGCCTTTCCAAGCAACTATCAGTTTGCAATATCCCCTTGAGTAATTTTTGGGATTTCTTGCCTATGTGAACCCTCCATGCTGGCGTTTTGTCTGGCTTGAGCTTACCTACCTCTTTTGCATATGTAAAAGCTGTTCTGAGGTCATATGTGTGAATGCCCTGCTATTGTGAGAAAATGCTCTTTGTTTATAGTCACCCACCTCTTCAGCCTCTTATAATTATTCTGGTCCCTTTTCTGTGATCATCTCTGACCCTTGGGAGGGTAAGGTATGATAGAGACCCCCAATTTAGTACTGAACATTCTATAGTCTCTTACTCTTTAGAACTTGACTACTTGTGAATCTCTCCATTAATCATCACTTTCTACAGGATGCTTCTCTGATATGTCTTAAAAGTTAGTTATTCTTGCCTTAGATGACAATTAACACAGAGACCTAAAACTGGTCAGTTTGCAGAGAATCAGACTACAGAATGCTCTAACCTAAATGGCACATCTCTGTCTTACCCTTTCTATCTATGGCTGAGAGGCCATCACAGAAGAGGGGATAGAATGCTTATAAGAGGCAGAAGAAGTGAATGACTATAAGCAAATAGTGTTTTCCAGACTCAACAAAGCCATTGTTCATATCAACTGAAAAGTCTTATAGATATTTGTACAAAAGTAGGTTTCCATTTAACTTTTTCAAAATGTATTTGGTATTACTTATCCCTGCCATACTCTTTCCTCCACCTTGTCCTCCATTCCTTCATCCCATAGAACCCTTTCTGTTCTATTATTCACTATTATGCTGTTATAACACTTCATTCTATCTCCCCTTCCTTGAAAGCCCTACTCTATGGCCACAGTATAGTATCCTGACACTGACACATATGAACAAGGTATTCCAAAGGAATACACACATAAATATTCAAATATTGCTTCCATAAATAAGAGGAAACATGCAACATCTGTCCTTCTGATTTGCTCAGAATGATTGCTTAATTTCTACCCATTTATCTGCATATGTCTTAATTGTTTTGCTTCTTAGATGTTGAATAGCATTCCATTGTGTCACTATACCACATTTTCAATATCTATTCATCAGTGGCTGAACATCTACACTGTTTCTATTTTATATGACCAATTATGTGCTGGATTTCCTGGTAAATCTATTTCTAGGATTTTGAGGAACCTCTGCTCTTATTTTCATCGAGGCTATATCATTGTGTACTCCCACAAGCAAGGAATAAGTGTTCTCCCTTTCCCTATATCCATGCTAGCATTTGCTTCATAAAGACTATCAGTTCAAACATGAAGAAATTTTGTAATGGTACTTTCTGATAAGTGTAAATGTTTATTTAATTCTACATGGAATTTGCGACAAACAATGATTTTGTAACACAGTTAGTTGTGTTTTGCATTATGTACTCAAAATCCCTGATGAATGACATTTTTGTTCTTGGTGGAATATCTGCTTATCTTGAACTTTGACAATTTTACATATGTAGTTTCTGACATAATTCATGTATTATTTGGAAATCTTCAAATTCAAATAGGTATAAAAGCTGTATTAAAGTTAAAATGTCATTTCCATCCCCAAACTATCCCTGTGTACAAAATCCGTGTCATAAAATAAAAATAAAACACAGAGCAGTATATATGATAATGATCATCTGAAGAAAATGAGATTACTGTGGAGACAGTTAATGCAGACAACACATACATAAAGTGATGTCAGATAGAAATGCGACCTATACAGAAAATGACAAGAGGCTTACAATGGTAAGGTCTGAGACTTTTAGCATACTTCCAATTAATAAACGATCAATCTCATCATTGCCTGGTGCTAGTGGGACTGGCAGACCCGTATGGGATCTGATATGTGTAATGTATATAGGATTACTTTTGTTTCTGATAGTTTCCTGTAACTGTAAAAACAGAGAAGTTAATTCTGTATTATCAGGAACAAATTCTACAGTCTCAATGTGTAATACGACTCTCTCTGCATATTGAGAATCAGTAACTATATTAAGAGGTTCTGTGAAATCCATAAGTACCATGAGAATTGCATATAATTCTGCCTTCTATACAGATGAATATGGACTTTGAACTACTTTACTTATGTCACCTGCTTTATAACCTGCCTTAACTGATTTGTTGGCATCAGTGTAGAAGGTAAGAACTCCAGAAATGGGAGTTTGTCTTACAATATGTGGAAGAATCCAGACTGTCTTTTTTATGAATTTCATTCTATCAGTTTTGGGATAGTTGTTGCTAATTGTCCCCAAAAAGTCGGTAAGAGCTATTTGCCAATATTCATTATCTTTCCACAAGGAGGAAATTTCTTTATTAGTTAAAGGTACCATAATTTCTGCTGGATCTTTTCCAGTCAGTTGATGAAGTCTTAATTTACACTTTAAAATCAAATCAGAAATCTTTTCTATATATGTATTTCACTTTTTATTCTGTTTATGTGGCAGAAATATTCATTCCAATACAGTGTCTTCCCTTTGCATCAGAATTCCAGAAGGGTATTCTCTGGATGGCAAGATAACCAGAATACAGTCTAAATCAAGGTTCATCCGATCTATGTGTGCATCCAATATTCTGTTTTCTACCCATTGTAACTACTTTTCTGCCTCAGAAGATAATATTCTGCCACGTATGGTTTCAGTATCCCTTTCTGTCCTTCCAGTCCAATGCAGAACACTGAGTTAACACTCTGTCGAACTCTAGATAGAGTTCCAATTCTAAAAATTGTACATTTGCCTCTCTAGGAGGCCATTTCTGAGGCCAAGACTTTTGAGTAATAATAGTTACATCTGCCCCAGTGTTCACTAAGCCAGAAATAACTTTATTATTAATTTTCACTTTCAACTGAGGCCTTTTATCATTAATAGAAGCTTGCCAAAATATGTGTTTCTCATTTTGTTCATTCACACTTGATTCTTCATCACTATTCAAACTACCATCTAGAGCAGTATCATTTTTCACAATAGGCAAAGAACTATCTATTGGTCCTGTGAGAGATTGTCTCCCACTGCTACTGGGAATGACACGACCTTTCTCCATGTGGGGGGATTCTTGAGGCTCACCTCCGGGTTTCCTGACCTTAAAGGGTTTCCTTGTATGTCCCTGGTCAATCTACATTCATTGGTCCAGTGTCTGCCCTTACCACATCTTCTACACAATCCAGAAGGTAGTGAGCTTCCATATGAGGTATTATTAGAATTCATTTGTCTACAATTTCTCTTAGTATGTCCCATTTTACCACAGTTGAAACATCTAGGTTCCTGGTGCCTTCATGGTCTCTAGGGGAAGTCTGTTCCTACCAAAGGTTCTGGTTTATAGTAGTAGTAACCTCTAGCCTCTTGGTACCTATGTTGACCTCTGTAAGGTGCTTCTCCTTGCCAAGCCCTTACATCCTCACCTCTAGAACTTTTAATTTCCTGTTGCCTTTTTAAACCTTTCCAGATGGCTTCTCCTACCCAAGCTCCAGTATCTTGTACATTATAATCAATGTTGGCTGCATACAAAACCCATTCTTCTAGCAGAGCTGATCTGATCTTTAAAGGCAAAAGTATTCTTTTGCATATTGGGTTTGCATTCTCATAAGTTATTGTATATATAATTGATTGTCTTGTTTCTGGATCTGTTACCTGCAATTCTACTGCCCTAATTAATCATTGTAAGAAATCCTGGAACTGTTCTGTAGGTCCTTGTTCTATTCTGGTATAAGCTTCTAGGCATTCTCCTGGCTCACAAACATTATCCCAGGCATTTAATGCTGCTTTCCTGCATAGAGACAGTATATTGTCATTATATTCAGCCTGAACCTGTGGGTCAGCATAAATACCCTGACCAAGAAGCTTATCTAGAGGGGCTTCAAAACCTTTCTTTATGCCCTGACGCTCAAGGAGCTTTGCCTCTTCCCTTACTAATGCCTTCCTCTGGATTTGGCATGAATTCACAAGTACAGCTGCTACCAATCGTTCCCAATCTGTGGGTGTCACCCTGTTAAAGTTTGCCCATGAATGTAATAGGTGTTTTATGTATGGGCTATGGAGACCATATGAGATATTTGATTCTTTAATATTCTTAAGATCTTTCAGCTGTATAAGGTTGCCATTCATAAGCCATCTGTCCATGAGGGTGTTTCTTAGAAGATGGCTTTTCTACCATGGTAGCTGAGTACACTAATGGTGTACGAGTAACAACCTTAGAAGAATAGTCACGATACCTAGGTGGAGTAGGTGCCTGGGATTGGAGTGATTCTGTTTCTGAGGCATCCCAATGATCTTTAAGCCTAGCAATGATATCCTTTTTAAAAGTTTCAATCTCCTTAATCCTAAAAGATTCCAAGCACATTAGTGAATCTTTGAATTGCTCTAATTGCTCATCTGCATGTTTTTCTAGGTCTTTAATAGATCATCCTTAGGCAGCATCTGGATGGTATGGAAACTGCCTTCTAGGTATTGGAGTCTAGATTCCAGGTCATGATTTGCTGATTTTGAGTCCTCAGCAATCGACTGTATGGACCTATGTAATCTGTCAGCCCTGTACTGTAAATAATCTTCCAAACATTCAAATTTAGACTCAAATTTCTGAACTGCTACCTTGGATGATTCAATAACTGATTGAATGGCATTGTCCAATTCTTCAACCCTATGCTGGGTATTTTGCACCATTGCATCTAGTTGATGAGTAACATTGCCTATCTGAGTTTCTAGCTGGCTACAGATATTCTTTAGCTGTCATGGTCTTCTGACAGCCTAGCCACTAAGGCCTCAGACATGGAGGATCTCTCTGTGTTTATCTTATAAATAGGCTGCATCTCATCAGACAGCTCTGTCTTTAGTGTATTGGACACAGAGCCAAGCTTATCATCCAATTTCTGTTCCACTTGCTACACAATTGTTGTCTGACCTAATCTGTTCTCCAAAACCTCACTGCGTAAAGCGGTTATTTCCTGTTAGTAGATGGTGAGGTTATCATTATCCCTATTCCTGAGTCCTCTGGCTAGTAATACTATTTGTACCAGCAAGCTAACTGCCATTATGGCATATAGACAGTAATTGGCACATAAACAGTGAATTCACGTAATAAGCAAAAATATTACCAATTTTAGCAAATAATAAATATTCCGCCATAATTTTACCTGATTTCTACTCCAGATGCAGTAAATATATTTGACCAGCAGTTAGCACAGGCATTCAGTTAGTCCTAGGCGTTTGGCAGCAGTTGGTCTGTGGTGGAGAGAGGTCACAAAAGTGGCTGCACTTATCTTAGAGTGTATACGGTCTTGCGGCCATAACCACTGAAACAGATGCAGCTTTACCGAAGCAGTGGCCAGGGGAATCCTCTGCTGAAAACTGAGGCCTACCTCGACTCTAGGCAGTTGGAAACTGTCTCCAAGCTGGGTGGATGGTTCTGAGCAGCTCAGCAGCAGCAGCAGCAGGTCAGCTTCTAGCTGGGAGCACCTGTGAAGAGAGGGACCTTTCCCCGCCAAGGCCTCAGGCCCGGTGGGACCCACAGCCTGTCCCAAATGGGGTGTAGGTTTCCAATATCCCACTTCTGACAACCAGATATAGTGGGAAATATCAATTTCCCATACGGAGTCAGGTAGAAATATAATGGTATTTAATAGGGAAAAGCCTTACTTACAGAGCGACCTAGCCAGCCGGCGTGGCAGCAGTCTGTACAGCAAGAAGCAAAGTGAAAGCGAAAGAACAAAGGTAGTCACCCTACCTCCCCTGACCATGCCCTTGCAAGCTTGTAAGGGCGTGGTCAGTCACACCTGTAGCCAGCCCCTAAGTAGGCGTGGTTACAGCTTCCCCTACATAGTTGCTGTATCTAGAACTAAGAGGATAACTGAAGAATGTGGATAATTTTACTAATAAACATTTTATCTCTCATTAGAAATTCTGTATGGCCACATAATTCTTAGTGGATCCTATATGAATGAATGACAAGTTATGTGAGAATAAGAGAACATTTTTTCCCTTTATAACCCAAATGCTAAGAATTGTGACTTAGGCAGAGGAGGTGTTTGATACATATTCAGCAACTGAGTTTCCTTATCTTCCTTTCTGTCTGCATAGATAAATAAAATTTGCATCATCCTACTTATCTAGGTTGAATGTAATGTGTCTGTATTCTTCCATCAGTGTTCTAGGAAAGTTTACAAGACTTGTTTCTCAATAATAAAGGAGCTTATATAGCCTCTCTATTAACCACCATCAATTGTCAGTTCCAAATTAGCTGCACATGGAAAAATTAGATTCTCTAATTGTTTTGAGGCAGCTGACCGCATGGACTCATTAACTATCTTCAAATGGCCAGTTGGTCTCTAAACTTACTAAAGCAGGCAACAATTGACTAATTTCATGGGTAGTGAACTGTGTCTATTGTTTTCCAACCTGCAACTAATTGTCTTTTTGTCATTATTCCTTAAGCAGGAACAATACTCCTTGGAAGTTGTGTTAAGTTGGCATCCAATATAATATATATAAGAGGCACTTACACAAAAAATTATCAAAAATATTAGAAAAAATTAACAGGAATGAATATTCTCACAAGTACTAGTTTCTTTTGATGACATTCTTCTTCAACAAAGTTTATTCATACATCTGTATTGACCTAAGTCTTCTGTATTTGAGAAACAGCAGGTGCAGGTCATCTCTCAGTATTTCTACCATCATTTATCATTCATATGGTCTAAAGATGCATCTAGATGATTTTATAGAGGATAAGATTTCATGTTCATAATGTATAAGCAGCCTATTTCCTGGGCCAGCTCTCATTAAATCACTATTCAAACCAACCAGCTGGGAGCAAACATTTTCATGTCAAAACAATTTTGTTCTTTAGCAGATGTTTGAGGAACAAAGTAAAGTGAAATGTGGGATTCAAACCTTTGACTTTATATTGCATCCAATAAAAGATCATTAGTGAAAACTGCCGAGCAAGTAAAGCCTTTTAAAACATTGGTCAAACAAACTAAATTATAAATACTCCTAGCTAAAGGCCGTGATAATTACACAGTCCATCATTGAAATCTGTCATTGAAATTCAATGACAAAAGGTCATTTGACAATGATTAAGAAAACCTTACTTCAAATGATGCTTCATTTTCCTGTTTCATTGAAGCAGAAAAAACTGTCAAAATCCTAATGTTGTTTGAATCTATAACCTAAATTAATTTGTAAATAAAGAATACGTAAAATAATCCCAGTGGTACAATTCATAAATCTTCAATATGGCAAAAAAATATAGAAAGATTCCCTAGAAGTCTAGTAATTTTAATATGAGCATATATATCATCATTCACAAAATGAGCAACACTTCCCCAATATATTTGACTCTCCACCTGTTTTCTAGTTCTATTCTTTCTTTATTGTGTTTATATACATATATGTAAACCATTTTAATATTTTAAAATATTAATATGTGCGTGCTATGTAATAGGCACAACTATGTTTTTTCAAATAATAGCTTTCATAAATATGTAGGCCAAATAAAATTCTGACAAAGAACTATTATAAAGTGTATTTTACTGGTAAATAAAATGAGGCACAAATTGGTTAAGCACCCTTCCCAGGGTCACAGAGCTAATCAATACTTTTTAACTCAATCAGTCTAGCTTGAGAGGCTGTATTTTAATCAGTATCACTATTTATTATATATGAGGGGCAAACCTTAAACAGATACAAACAAGTTGGAAGAAACAAATATTTATTTCACTGATCTCATGTGGCAATGAATGTTAAGTGACATTGATTACATTTGACTTTCCCAAATGAGTGTTAAATGAGTGTATTAGAATTATAAAAGATTGTGTACATGGTATTTGGGAAGTGCAATCTAATTCAAAGTTTAAGCTGTCTTTTCCTTCATATAAACTAGTCACCTAGATGATTACTTAATTTAGATAGAGTTTATATCTTCAGTTCTCTTATCCCTCTAGGAGCTGCCTGCTAAGATGCCCCATACCTTCCTTTCTCCTTATGTAACCTTGTCCCCTACTGAAGCATTAATCTAATTAATCCTTATCAATAAAATTTGGGAGTCAAATACTGAGGTAAGAAACTGAAAAATCAGAGAATCAGGAACAGCCATACATTGCTTCCTACCTCTTCATTTCTTCCATGCAAAAGAGCCAAGATACTCTCTCAGCCCCAACGTACTACTTCCTAACCCTCTCTCTACAGTCCTCCAAATGTTTAATATGCTGTATGTGATTCAACTTATTTAAAAATAGATCTAATTAATGTATATGTAACTTGCTTTCAACTCTTATTTTGGAAAACATGTTTTGGCAACCATGTAGATTTCCTCCATCTTGGCTGATGACCTCATCAAGATGGAAGCATTCACATGACTGGCAGCTATCTTCACCAAGGTTGGAGAGTACATGGCATCTGACCTCACCATCTTAATATGACCATGTTCTATAAAGCAGCAATTATACAATATCTTAGTTCTAATGAGCTCTTTATTTATCATTATATCTACTTTCCAGACTAAGGAGGCAACAGCAGATCTCCACAGTGTTTTAGATTAACATGTTTTGTCAGGTTCATTAAAAACTCCAGAGGTTCTAAAGACATACTCAGGTTAACAGTACCTAGCTTAAAAATGTATTGTAAGACCTCCTGGAGACCCAAGCCCCAGGATCTCAGCCCAGGACCTCGGCCACCCCAATCACCATGTAGAGGTGGAAACTTGATGCAAACAGCACGAGGCTTTATTACAGTTGTTTAACGAGCTAACATGGGGTCTTTCATCCATCCACCATGGCAGATGGCTAGGAAAGATGCTGCCAAGCCACTGCATAGAGATCTTATAGGGCAGCATGAGGGGAGTGTCTAAGGGTATGCACAGGCTCAGGATTGGTGTGCCTCCTGGCCTGGAGGGTTTGCCCTGTGTTGATTGGTTAACTGGTTTTTATGGCCCATTGGCCCTCCAAGGGTGGTTGCTATGCTCTGCGCATCGTTGCTGTGCACTTGTCTGTAAAGAACACCCAGAGCCGTAAAGCATAGCACCACCAGCTAAATTCTGATTGGTTCCTTGCCACGAGGCAGGCATCTGACCTCCTACTGACCAAGACAAGGTCAGGCAAGTATGTGTTCAGCTACTATGGCTGCCAAAATGGGGAGCTGGTCCCTTCAGTATGTCTAACTGTTTATAGTTTTGGTACCTCCATTCAATAAAAGGCTTTTAGAAAATTTTGGATAAGGAAAAATATACTTTTGAAAAAATAATATATTTAACAAATAAGGTTTATGAATTCTTATGGTCTACTCAGGTTCACAGTATTACTTGTATAGCTTCTTTGTCTTTGCTCACCATGTTAAGCTTTAACTCTTTGGATAAACTAAGTCATATAAAAACTATGATATTCTAAAGTGGTACACTATAAAAATATCAGGAATGTTTCCAGTTTCTTTATGTACTGAATTTATTATTTAAACTTTACTATATTTGTGATTTAATCTTTTATTTTGATGCTAAAAGATCTTAATTAAATCTTAAACTCAAAAGTTTAAAGTTCATACTTAACATGGATAAAGCTATAAAATACTAATCTTAAGCTTAGCTGTAACTTAGCTTTCTGTAACTGTTAAAAACAATTAAGACACACAGTTAGTATGTTTTCAAAGTTCAGCTAAAAGCAAGTAACTAACTCAAGTTTACTTCAAAGATGGACTTCAAATTCTTAAGAGATCTGCTAAATATGACATTTTAAATGTTTAATGTAAAAGCTTCCCATAATAGACAGAAATGCCAGCACCTAATGGGAACACTAATATCTCCAAAGAAGATAGATGGAGCACAATGACTACACCTGGATTGTAACACTAACAATTGGGTAAAATGCACTCAGGCCTTTCCTGCTGCCAGGGCACTGCACAAGCTGTTAACACTTTGGATTTCATTTTCCTGCTCTGCCTGGTCAAAACAGTTTTCCCAAGTTCATTCTCCAAAGAAAAATCTCTCAGACCTAGATCTGGCAGCCAAGGGCAGTTTCTGTCATATGCAGCATCTTAAAATTTAATGTTGTCCAGTATGTCAGCCAAATACTGATTATTGCTGCTTCCACCAGTACAATGGAGACCATGGAACCCTAGGGCAACCATCTAGGTAGTGGGAAAGTCTCTGTACTTTATATTAAAATTTATCCTTCTCAGATCATTGCTGACATTGACCATGTTTAGTTTTGAGAGTAACAAGCATACCAACTCCTTCCCAAAACTATAGCTATTGTATCTTCATATATAAAAATCATGCCTCAGACCTCACTTTCCTAGACCTTGAGCTGATAAGTCTCCAGTCAAGAAAGATAACAATATACCTTGTTACCAGACTAAAAACAGATAAACTCATTAAACAGGTTTCAAGAGTATTTTTTAATATTCCTTGATTTAAAGGAAGCTGCTTTAAAATGACTACTCTTGTAATCAATCACCTGTCTCTCATGGTAAATGATTGGATACAAAGAAGTTTAAAGTGTATATAAATTCAGAGAGGGTCTACAAACGTGTTCTAAGGTATATAAGTACAAGTTGTGAAGGTATGAGGACATAAAAGCTTAAGTAAGTTGTGAGGGACAAAAGATATTTTAAGATGTGTAAATGTTCCTGAACATCTATGGCCCAAATACGAAGGCACCCACATTCATAAAAGAAAGTAGTAAAGCTCAAAACACATAAAACCTCATAAACCTATAGTGGAAGACTTCAGCATCCTATTCTCACTGCTAGACAGGAACACCAGACAGAATCTTAGCAAAGAAACAAAGGAAATTACAGAAGTTTTGACCCAAAAGGGGTTAACAGACATCTATAGAACATTCCATCCAAACAAAAAAGAATACACTTTCTTCCCATCACCATATTTGGAAACTTCTATAAAATTGACCACAAAATCAGCAACATAGCAAAATCCACAAATACAAAAAAGAAATGGAATAACCCCCTGTATCTTATCAGACAACCATGCTTTAAAATTAGACTTCAACAACAACACAAATTGCAGAAATCCCACAAACAAATGGTAATTGAATAATATGAAAGTGCACCATTCCTGGGGCAAGGAAGAAATAAAAAATAAAAGACTTCCTAGAACTTAATGAGAATAAAGACACAGCACACTAAAACTTATGGGACACGTTGGAAGCAATCCTAAGAGGAAAGTTCATAGCCTTAAGTGCCCACAAGAAGAAATTGGAGAATAGTCACACTAGAGACTTGACAGCACAAATGAAGGCTCTACAACAAAATGAAGCAATGAAGATACCAGAAAATAATCAAACTGATGGTTGAAATCAATAGTCGAAACTAGGAAAATATTACAAATAATCAATGAAACAAAGAGTTGGTTCTTTGGGAAAATAAACAAGATAGACAAACCTCTATCCAAACTAAACATCTATCCAAACTAACCAAAAGTCAGAGAAAGAGCATGCTAATTAACAAAATCAGAAATGAAATGGGGTATAAAACAATGGAAACTGAGGAAATACAGAAAATCATCAGGTCATACTTTGAAAACGTGTACTACATAAAATTAAAAAATCTAAAGGAAATGGACAATTTTTTTGATAGATATTACTTACCAAAATTAAATATACAACAGGTAAGCAATGTAAATTGACCTATAACTCCTAATGGAATAGAAATAGTCAAAAAGTCTCCCAACCAAAAGAAGCACAGGGCCAGATGGCTTCAGTGCAGAATTCTACCAGAAATTGAAACAAGAGCTAATACCAACACGATTTAAACTGATCCACACAATAGAAACAGAAGGGACCCTCCCAAACTATTTTTACAGGGCTACAATTACCTTGATACCCAAACCACACAAAGACACAAATAAAAAATAGAGCTACAGAACAATATCCCTCATAAACATTGGTGCAAAAATACTCAATAAAATATTGCCAAATTGAATCCAAGAACACATCAGAAAAATCATCCACTATGATCAAGCAGGCTTCATCCCAGGGATGCAAGGATGGTTCAACATACAAAAATCCATCAATGTAATCCACCATATAAACAAACTGAAAAAGCAAAACCACATGATCATCTCACTAGATGCTGAAAAAGCCTTTGACAAATCCTACATCCTTTCATGATAAAGATGCTGGAGATAACAGGAATAACAGGAACATATCTAAACATGATAAAAGCTATGTAAAGCAAACTAACAGCCAAAATAAATGGAGAGAAACTCAACGAGATTCCTCTAAAATCAGGAATGAGACAAGGCTGTCCACTCTATCCATATCTCTTCAATGTTGTACTTGAAGTTCTAGTTAGAGCAATAAGACAAGAATAGGTGATCAAGGGGATTCAAATTGGAAAGGAAGAAGTCAAACTTTCATTATTTGCAGATGATATGATAGTTTGTATAAGTGACCCAAAAAACTCTACCAGGGATCTCCTACAGCTGATAAACACCTTCATCAATGTGGGAGGATACAAAAATAACTAAAAAAATCAGTAGTACTACTATATACAGATGATAAACCCAATGAGTAAGAAATAACTGAATTGTCATGCTTTACAATAGCCACAAATAGCATAAAACATCTTGAGGTAATCCTAACCAAATAAGTGAAAGATCTGTAGAGTAAGAACTTTGAGTCTCAAAGAAAAATTTGAAGAAGATACCAGAAAATGGAAATATCTCCCATGCTCTTGGACAAGTAGGATCAACATAGTAAAATAGCAATCTTGCCAAATGCAATCTACTGATTCAATGCAATCCACATCAAAATCCCAACACAATTCTTCACAGACCTTGAAAGAACAATACCTGATTTTACATGGGAAAAAAAACAGAATAGCCAAAACAACCCTGTATAATAAAGGAATTTTTGGAGGCATCACGATCCCTGACTTCAACCTCTATTATGGAGCCATACTCCTGAAAACATCTTGTTTATTGGCACAAAAGTAGACAGACTAATGGAATCAAATTGAAAACCTAATATTAACCCACAAACCTACAAATACCTGATTTTTGACAAAAAGCTAAAGTTATGCAAAAAAGAAAAAAAGAAAGCATCTTCAACAAATAGTGCTGGCATAACGATGCTGGCATGTAGAAGACTGCAGCTAGATCCACATCTATTTCTATGCACAAAACTTAAGTCCTAATGGATCAAAGACCTCAATATAAATTCAGCCAAACTGAACCTCCTAGAAGAGAATGTAGGTGGCACCCTTGAACAAATTGGTACATGATACCTCTTCCTGAACGTAACACTAGCAGCATAGCCATTGAGATCCACAATTAATAAATGGGACCTCCTGAAACTGAGAAACTTCTGAAAGGCAAAGGATACAGTCAGTAAGACAAAAAGACAGCCCACCGAATGGGAAAATATCTTCACCAACCTCACATCTGACAGAGGGCTGACTTCCAAAATATAAAATAAACTCAAGAAGCTACTGACCAAGACACCAAACAATGCAATTAAAAAATGAGGTGCAGAACTAAATAGAGAATTCTCAACAGAGGAATCTAAAATTGCTGAAAGAGTTGAGGAAGTGCTCAACATCCTTAGCCATCAGAAAATGCAAATTAAAACAACTCTGAGATACCTTCTTACACCTGTGAGAATGGCTAAAATCAAAAACACCAATGACAATTTATGCTGGAGAAGATGTGGAGAAAGGGCAATACTCCTCCATTATTTGTGGGAGGGCAAACTTGTACAGTCACTTTTGAAATTAGTATGGCAGTTTCTCAAAAAAATTGGAATCAGTTTACCTCAAGATCCAGCAATTCCTCTCTTGGGTAGATACCCAAAGAATGCACATTCATACAACAAGGACATATATTCAACTATGTTCATAACAGCATTGTTTTTAATAGCCAGAAACTGGAAGCAACCTAAATGTCCCTAAACCAAAGAATGGATATTGAAAATGGAGTACATTTACACAAAGAAGTACTACTCAGCAGAAAAAAAAGTAATGGGATCTTGAAATTCACAGGCAAATGGATGGAACTAGAAGACACCATGCTGAGCAAGGCAACCCAGTCACAAAAAGACAAACATGGTATGTACTCACTCACATATACATTTTAGACATTGAACAAAGGATTACCAGCCTGAAATCCACATCATCAGAGGAACTAGGAAGCAAGGAAGATCCCAAAAGAAGCATGCATTTTCCTCCTGAAAAAGGGAAGGGGACAGGATCTCCTGAGCTAACTGGGAGCATGGGGTTAGAGGGAAACTGGGAGAAAGAGAGGGGGGAAAGAGGAGGGGTTAGGAGGAAATGAGGGAGCATGGAGGTTGATTCAGGGGAAGAATAGAGGACAGCAATTTGAGAAATACCATAATAGATGGAGTCATTATACCTTCGAGAAGAGATCTGGCACTAGGGAGATTTCCAGAGATCTACAATGATGACACCAACTGGCAATCTAAGCAATATTGGAGAGGCTACCCTAAATATCCTTCCCTTATAATAAGATTGATGACTACCTTATATGCCATCCTAGAACCTTTATCCAGTGGCTGATGGAAACAGAGGCAGAAACCCAGAGCTAAACACTGAAGTGGACTCTGGAACCCAGTTGCAGAGAGGGAGGAATGATGAGCAAACAGGTCAAAACCAGTCTGGTTAAACCCACAGAAACAGGTGACCTGAAAAAAGTGGAGTGTATGGACCCCAGACTGATGTCTGGTAGGCCAGCTTGGGACTGACCCAGAGCCCTGAACATGGATGTCAGTGAGGAGGCTTTGGCACTCTATGGGGCCTCTGGTATGGATCAGTATTTAACCCTGATTTACAAAAGGGCTTTTGGAGCCCATCCCAAATAGAGGGATGCTCTCTCAGCCTGGACACATAGGGGAGGGCCTAGGCCATGTCCAGGAAGATATAACAGACTTAGGGGATCCCCCATGGAAGGCCTTACCCTCCATGGGTAGCAGACTGAGGATGGAGTAGGGGGCTGGTAGGGGGCAGTGGAGGAGGGGAGTGTAGTTGTCCTGACCCTCAGGACAGCAACCTAGAGCAAGAAGTCCAGGGAGGGGAATGGGGACAAGAGACAGGAAAGAATGACCACAAGGCAGGATTCTGATCAAGTGACAAATTTTATTTTTTCTAGGCTAGCTTATATAGTCAGTAGGATGGGATAAAGGGAAGGGGAGAAGTGGCCAAGAGCCAGGTGTTAGTTCAAGCAGGATGTTAGAAAACTATAGAAATAGGATGTTGGCAGGGTAAAAAGTTCATGGGTGGTGAGGAGAGGGAGGTTTACCTAGGTGAACGGTGGGACACAGGAGGGTTACCTAGGTAAGTGGTGGTATGAGGGAAGGTTTGCTTAGGTAAGTGGTCCTGTGGTTGGAACAAAGGAGTGACATCTGGGTCATGTTGTTCCTCCTGGGTGCTCATGCTTCTAGAAGCCATTTATAATCAAAAGGCAGTTCTATAACTATGTGGCTTGCCAAGTTTGGCCTAAAGGTTCATGCCAAGCTGTATGGCTCCCAACAGGGGAGGGATAGGAAGCAGGAACTGACATGTGAGGCAGGCTTGCTTCTAATTTTCACTAATAAAAAAACTGAAAAAAGGAAAAAAAGATGTGTAAATGCAAGATATAAAGGCCTGGAAATGATTTAAGGTATATCAAAAATAAAAAGTTTCATATTTCTTTCCCTCATGGTATGCTTTGTTATACTAATACATCTAAATTTTAAATTTCAACACCAATCAATGGAGTTCTGATAATCTGTCAAATCACTGAAGACTTTTGTCAGTCACAAGCTCATGGTTTATATTTTCTTTGGTTTTCTTTTAGAATAGACACAAAAGTGCTTCTCAATTGTGCTACAAACATGTCTGTCCAATCCATATATCCAGTCCTCTGGAAAGAGTGCTAATAATTTTAACCCAGAATCATTTTGGGATAGCCAAATTTCTGCTACGGCTCAAAGGATTTCGGTACAGATTGCAAACAGTGGTAATGCTAACATATCTAAGATATTTTTCTCTTTTTATAAACTTAAAAATCACAGGTCAGCTTGGGGAGTTAACTTGGGCAAACAAACTTCAGATAAGTAGTATAAACCAACAGCCTATTTCTTCACTTGTCTATTCTACCCATTCTTACATGTGCAATCTATCTTTCTCCTGGACTTGGGACTCACCTTCCTCAACTACCAGGACCTTGTGCCTGAAAGATTCAAGTGTACAACCAAGAAAAAAAATTTACTCTAAATTCCTACACTTTACCTTCTGTCCCTAGGCTATCTCTACCAGATTTCAAATCAACTTAAGGTGGCTTCAGCAACTCACTGACCCCAAGTGGTACAGTTTCACAAACTGCTCCAATAGCATTGGTGTTTTCCTTGGCCCAGAGGCCCCATGGAGCCTGGACAGCAAATGAAACAGCCTGCTCTTCTTGGCTTTGACCAGCATTTCAGCTTTCCTGGGTCTGCAACAATGAAACTCCAATGCCAATAGAAAGTAGTCTTAAAAAGAATATGTCACCTCTTATCATTTATTATAGAGAAAAGACTGAGAGTCCTTAAACCATGACAAATGGCTGAAGTGCCTATGTATCATATCAAAGAGGACCTGGATGCAATGTTCTCCCAGCATCCCTCAGCTTCTACCTGTTATAAGTTATGGCTGCCACACACTGCCCCCTACCATGAACTTCTCCAGCCCAGGGGTTGCCCTTCCTCTAGATACCGTTCTTTATCTAATCCAGCCATTTTGTTTACCTGTTTATTCTGTCTATCTTCAACGATCCTGGCCTCTTGGTATCCTGATCCTCTGCCCTCCTGGATTTCCCCTTTTGCCTCCCAACTCTCCTTGCATGGTCAGACTCTGGTTAATTTTCATTCTGGACTGATGGAAGAAGTACTTCTGTGTATGTTTATCTTATTGATTGTTGAATAAAATACTGTTTGGCCAATGAGACAGCAAGTTAGACAGGACTAGGAGTCAAAGAGGATTCTGGGAAATGTAGTAGAGAAGTGGTGATCCAGGTAGGAAGTGACATAGCAAGGAGACTCATATTTAAAGAAGGAGAAACAGGAAGCGTCCCTCTTTTCCCCTCCACTTCTGCTCCAGAGGCACAATGTGTTCTACCGGCAAGGAGGGATGCCAATAAGGCATCCGATAAGATGTCTTATAAAATATATAGGTTTATTATGATAATTAAGACTGAGATAACAGATGAGAATCCTAGTCATTGGCCAAGCAGCCTTGTACCTAATACAAGTTTCTGTGTATTCATTAGGGCCTTAACTCAGGCAGGCAGATAGCGTAAAGCTCACACATGGTGGTGGGGCTCAGACGGCTTTTGGCAGAAAGATTTATCATAAGAGAATGTTGTCAGTCAGCAGGATGACACCCATGCCCCAAGTTTCCCAGAGAAAGAGGGAAACCTGTTGCCATAGCCTGCCCTGTCAGGCTGCTGAGAGGCATCGGAGCAACTTCCATATGCTCGTGCCATCCCAGCGCTTATGGAGTTTAGACTGAGCACTCCCAAAATGATAAAGACAGATCCAGATAAAGAAAAACCTTTAAAGGTTTACACTGCATTTAAAAATATATGTAGGCTTGTGAGAGAAGGAAGCAGAGGCAAGCAGATTTCCACAGAGAAACCCTGTCTCAGGGAAAAAAGAAACAAAAGAAAGTAAAAATAAAGTTAAAAAAAAGCCACATAAAGATGGAAAATACACAGAGAGTCTGGATACTATATGCCATATTGTTGTCTTTAAATTGTTTGATTAAGGAAGAAAGACTTATTGCCACTAAAATACATTTGATTATAGATGCTGCTAAATTAATCTAACTTACACATTTTAAAAATGCTCTAACTTCAAAATTTACGTTTAAGGACAGGCTACTCAGAAATAAAGGTTTTGCTTGTATTTCCACAGAAAATGAAAACTCTCTAAACTCTTGCATTTCAGTTTAGCAACACAGAAGAGACAAAAAACATGAGAAAACCTTGGTCAGTTTTCATACCCTTACAATTGTTATGATGTTTAAACAGGTGTATACATGTAGAAAAATGCATCTTACCCATAAACAATTTTGTGTCTACTTTTTACTGTATCTTAATTCTATTTCATTAACATTACAGCTATTAAAGATACTACTTACTTCAAGGTTAAAAAATGTTGTAATACATAAAGAATAAAAATATTTGTAAGGAATTTTTACTTTTAAAATCCTGTGTAGGACTTAGGAGATGGCTTATCATATACGGTCACTTGTTGTCAAGCCTGGTGATGAAAATTTTATGCCCAAGGCCCACAGGGTAGAAGGAGAGAGCTGATTTGCTCAGGTTGTCTTCTGATCTCCCATATGTGAAAACACACACACACACACACACACACACACACACACACACACACACACACACACACACACACACACACACACACACACATGCAGGCATACACATGTACATTCATGCACAATAATAATAAAAAACAATTAATAAAAACTTATATGTAATACTCCCTACCATCTTGAGAGCTTTGGATGCAGTTCACTCACAAAGCTATTTTCTATACCAATTTTCTTAGGTGTGTTAATAAGTGTTGAACTTGTCACTTTATTTTTGCTAGTTAGGGTTTGTGCCTGATGTTTCTGTGTTCTTGGAAGCTTAGTCAAGAAAGAAATAAAGGGGCACACAGATTGCAAAACACCAAAGTAAGATATTTAAAGAAAAGGATAGTAAAGACCAGAAACAGTAGGTCACAAGAAGACAATACTCAAGGGTGCTGATTATTGCTTTGGTATTTCTTTCGGGGAGCTCAAAGAGAGGTTTGGTCATTAAAGGATATGTCATTTTTGGTTC
This sequence comes from Cricetulus griseus, assembly GCF_003668045.3. Taxonomy (NCBI): domain Eukaryota; kingdom Metazoa; phylum Chordata; class Mammalia; order Rodentia; family Cricetidae; genus Cricetulus; species Cricetulus griseus. The sequence continues at coordinate 7,314,204 of NC_048604.1, forward strand.
TCTCTTTTGACTGACTGACTGACTTGGATTATGTAAACTTTTATCTAGTTCCTATTTGTTTTCCCACAAAGAATCTGATGAAAAATATTTGCACATGCAACTATGCATAGAGATAAGATGGTAGAGATGAATTTCTTCCTAAAATTCACTCAGAGGACAGTTTGTCTTATCACCCATGGAAGCCAGTCTAAGTCAGATAGGTCCCCTGACACATATATCCTGATATGTTCTGCAATGCATTTAAGTAGAAACTATCTATGATTGGTTGCCATTAAGGAGAGAGCATTATCCCACTGTTTACTTTGGAATCTCATGTTTGCTTCATACCAGTGTAGTTTCCTAGGTTCCAAAACAGTTAATAGGTATATTTTTTCAGGGTATATGCATATTAATTTTCAGATGATAATCCTACGCTGCCAGGTATATTCTAAAAAGGGGTTGTGTGTATATTGCCCAAATTAAGAAATATACCAGTTTTCTAGGCTTCACTCCTTATTTGCCTAAGTCATCTTTAGGTCACCACTATTGTACATGGGTTACTATTGGTAACTTCCTATAGTGTGATATCTTCATTCCTTCTGAGGAAATTTCCTTGATTTAGGTCATGGGAAGGTATAACAATGTGGGTACATTTACATAGTGGAGTATTACTCAGACATAAAAAAAGAACAATGACATCATGAAATTTGCAGGCAAATGGATGGAAGTAGAAAAATTCACCCTGTGTGAGGTACCCCAGCCCAGAAAGACAAACATGGTATGTATACACTCATAATTGGATATTGTGATGTAAAGGATAACCAGGTTACAATACACAGCCCCATAGAACCTAGGTAACAAGGAGGGCCCAAAGAGAGAGGCATGGATTTCCAGGAAAGAGGAAGTAGAAGAGATCCCCTGAGTAAATTGGGGGTTGAGGAGATGGATGGGAGAGGGAAACAGGAGTGATTGGGTTGGGTGGGTTGGGATGGGATGGAAGAGGGAGAGTGATTGAAGAGATATCTTGATGGGGGTGCATTTGGAGGTTAGGGAGAAACCTGGAGCCGGTGAAACTCCCAGGAATCCACAAGGAACCCTAGCTAAGACTCCTAGCAATAGTGGAGAGGGTGTCTGAACTAGCCTTGTCCTGTAATCAGATAGGAGACTACCCTAATTGTCAGCAGAGAGCATTCATCCAGTAACTGATAGGGGTAAGTGCAGCGATTCAATGGACTAAGCTCCTGGAGTCCTGTTGAAGAGAACGAGGAGTGATTGTATGAGCCAGGGGCTCGAGGTCATTACAGGGGAACCCACAGATACAGCTGACCTGAGGTAGTGAATGGGAGATCACAGTAAGTCCTCTCTTTTATATTATTTCTTCACACACACACAAACACACACATGCCTGCACACAAAATATAAACAACCACACTAACAATAATAAAGTAATAAAACAAAATCATATACCTTGACTGAATGACAAAACTGGATACAAACAATTACTATATCCATGGTCCACACCAAACCTCTTAGCTGTGTTCATAATTATTAAAATTGTGACATTGTTTATGGTTTTTAAAGGTTTGTGGCTGATGTTCCCATGTTTTTGGAAGCTTAGTCAAGAGTGAAATTAAAGGGCACACAGATTGCAAAATATCAAGAACATGATATGTAAAGCAAAGAATACTATACACCAGAAACAGTAGGACATACGATGACAATAACTCACGGGTCCTGATTATTGCTTGGGTATTTTTTCCATGGAGTTCAAGTAGAAGATTGGCCACTTAAGGAATATGGCATGTGTAGTTCTCTGTTTTGACTGACTGACTTGAATTATGTGAACTTTTGCCTACTTCCTATTTGTTTTCCCACAATGCATCTGATGTTCATTATTTGCACAAGCAACTATGCATGGAGACAAGGTGTTGTACTAGGCTTTTCTTTTTAGGCCACCAGCCAGCTCCCAAATTATGACACAGAGACCTCGTATTAGTTGTGAATGCTCAGCCTTATCTTAGCTCTTATCACAATCAGTTTCTATATCTATGTTTTGCATTTGGGCTTTTTACCTTCTTTCTTTCTGTATATCTTACTTTCATGCTGGCTCTATACCTCTATGGATGGGGTGTCCCTTTGTTTCTCCCTCATTCTCTCCTCTCTTCTTCCATTCTGTATTCCTTTTATTTATTCTCTCTGCCTGCCATCCCCACCTGTCCCTCTTCTGCCTCGATGTGGGCCATTTGGCTTTTTATGAGACCAATTAGACTCTTTAGACAAGCAAGGTGAAATAGAATCATGTCTTTTCATTATTAAACAAATCCATCATAGTCAAAATAACACATTCTTACATGATTAAACAAATGCATCCTGTAGGATTTCCTCCACAGTCCTTCTAAGGATATTTCCATGATTTAGGTCATGAGAGGTTATTACAAAATTCACCAGGATATATTCTACCTATAGGTGATGCATCCTCTCTTTGCAAGGTATGTGTTGCAGCCAACCACAAAACACACGTCCCACAACCTGAACCAAAGCCCCATACAAAGCACACAGGGAGGAATTCCCAGCTCTTTATTCTTTTCTGTAGAACAATGAGCCAGGAAGATCTTGAAGTTCTGCTCATATTCTCCAGTGTCTTCCAGAGCATGCATTTGCTGCTTGACCCCCAAACATGAGGAACAAAGTCTCTGCCTCCTTCCCTCTTCACATCCCCATCCTCCCTTCTGACCTCCTAGTTCTGCCACCAGAGAATCACAGGGACACAGATCTTTTCACATCACAATGAATTTATTTTTGCAAATCTCATTGGGTAGCAATAAGTGGGCATTTCTGAATAACTATACTACTAGACACATATGTCTGGTGTCTGGCTACAGGCTATTGAATTCAATAGTGGAGATGTCTGAGGCCATTATGGCTTGGTGTTCCTGAGCTAACTCAGTGCTCATCTCCTCCGCATACTGGTTGCTGTAGCCCCAGAGCTTGTCCATCTTGTCCTGCATCTCTTCTTGTTGATCATAGCGGGTGAAACTCTCCTGTTTCCCCTGATGGTTGAGGTAGCAGAAGGTGAGCTTCTCCTGTTTCAACCTTTCGTCTTGATAGAGGAATGTGACCATCTGGTCCTGAAGCTGCTTTTCTTGATAGTAGGGTGTGACAAATTGGTCCTGCAGCTGCATATTTTGGTAGCAAAGGGTAATCATCTCTTCTTTGATCTTTTGATCTTGATAATACAGTGTGGCCGTCTGGTCCTGTAGATGTTTTTCTTGGTAACAGACGGTCATCATCTCTTCCTTTACACAGTTGTCTTGATAACAGAAAGTGAACAACTGCTTCTGTAGCTGCTGCTCCTGATCAAATTCTGTGGTCACCTCATCTTTGACCAATTTATCTTGATGGAATGGCATGATCACCTCTGCTTTCAGCTTCATGTCTGGATCAAATTGTGGGACCAGACCTTGTCTCATTTGCATGTATTGATCAAAGGGTGTGATCACCTCCTCTTTTATCTTCATGGCTGGATGGAATTCTGTGTCCATCTCTTCTTTCAGGTGCACACCTTGATCAGATTGTGTGGTCACCTCCTTTCTCAGTTGCACGTATTGGTCGAAGGGTGTGGTCCCTTCCTCTTTTAGCTTCATGTCTGGATCCAATTTCATGATCACCTCTTTTTTCGGTTGCCTACATTGGATGAAGGGTTTGGTCATCTCCTTTTTCACGTGCATGTCTGGATCAAACTCCGTCTTCATCTCTTCAATGCGGACCATGTGTGGACCCAATTCTGTCGTCGTCTCTTGTTTCAGGCGCATGTCTTCATCAACTTTTTTGGTCACCTCCTGCTTCAGATTCTTGTTCCGACGAACGGGAGTCATCACCTCCTGTTTCAGATTTTTCTTTTGTTTGAAGTATTTGCGTTTTTCTTTCTTCACATGTTTGCCTTTCAGCAGATTGTTTTGACGACGAGCTATGATTATCTGCTTCCGCAGTTTCTTGTCTTCATCACATGGTGTCTTCCTCTTAACTGGAAGCTGCTTGGCAAGGCCAAATTGCCTCTTCAATGGGCCATGCCGCTGATAGTATTGATTCCACAATACATTCATTTGATTTTGCAGCTGCGCATACTGAGCCCAGAGCTTCTTCAGCTTCTTGCGCAGCTTCTTCTGCAGCTTCTTCTTCTTTTGTTTACGGCGGCGTCTTTTCTTCTTTTTCAGCTGCTTATTTTCTTTAATGGATGGTATTGCTTTTCCATGTGCCTTCTGTTTCCCAGAAGGAATGGTTCTCTCTTGCGAGATCTTCAATGTGGAGCTCCTTTTCAGGGTCCATTTTACCCTTTCTAGGACATGTAGATTCTGGAAGGGCAACACGGTGTAACATTGGTTAGTATGTAAGTGTGAGGAAGCAAGTATTTCTAAGTGTGTGTGTTGAGCAGTTGGATTAAGCCAGGCCAGGCGTGGAAGGGTTGGTTTTCCAGCGGGGAGAGAATGATGGAGTAGAGAGAGCCCTGTTAGACTAGGTGTACTTACATTTTCATCACTTCTGGAAGTGAATTCACTACCAGCTTTGCCAGAAACTCGAGTTTTAAGCTTTAGTGAAATCTTGCCCCCCTTCATTAGGGGGGCATGCGAAGTCGAGGGGACTGTAGTGCCTTTCAGCGACTTCTTAGCCTTGCCCATCGTGAAGCCTCACAAGGCTCTGTCTTAGAAGGCTGGAGAGTGGAGTTTTATACCCTCCCAGAACAATGGAGGCCACACCCCTGCGCTCTGATTGGTTAGCTAGGTCTTCCATAGCCAATAGTAGCAAGTGTGGGTTCTGACATCACAGTGTGTCCCTTCTGCTGCCTTGGTGAATGTGGGTGTGGTCAGGCTGTCCAGGAAACCAAGGTGAGGCTCAGTCAACAGAAAGTACCACCCTTGACACCTCTGATGGGGGAGATGCTAGGAGGGAAAGAGGGGTTTGTTTTGACACAGAAGCTTCTCTTCAACATCCCAAACACAGCTTTTCCATGCTACCCGTCTTACATACCTGTGTTTAGTCGGTGGAAGTACATGTGCCTAGGCTTTGCTACTCAAAATCTCCCTCAAACTCCCCCTAGCCAAATAGTGGTTCATTCCTGTATCCATCTCCCATCTAATTTTTTGGCTTGTTGGGGGTTTACTTATATTAATATTTACATCCCTACTGCAGTTTCCCTATTTTTCCCTCCCTCCTTCCAGTCCTTCTCCCCACCTTGTCTCTGACTTTCCCCATCCACTCCTCCTCCATTTCCATTAGAAAAGGTGAGCAACAAAGCAATACATATCAAGTTGCTGACTAGGCACATGCCCTCATATTAAAGTTGGACAATGTGAAGCTGTAGGAGGAATAGGGTCCCAAATGCCATCAAATGAGTTAGACATTCATTTTTAGGAGTTCCACTGAAGACAAAGCTACAAAACTGTCAAGTACATGCAGAAGGACTAGGTCCTTCCCATGCAGGCTCCCTGATTATCAGTTGAGTCTTTGTGTAGCTCTATGAGCCCAAGTTAGTTGATTCTGTGGGTTTCCTTTTTCTGTCCTTAATTCCTCTGGTTCTAACATCCTTCCTCCTTCTCCTACACAGAACTCCCTCAGACCCACCTATTGTTTGGATGTGGATTTCTGTATGTGTTTTCATCAATTGTTCTATAAAGCCTCTCCCATGACAACTGTGCTAGGCACTAATCAATAACTCTAGATTAGGCATAATGTCATTGACTTTTTTGACAGTTTTGTTTGGTTATATCCTAGGTCTCTGGAATATCCAGCCTATTGGTGTTGGTGCTCCAGGCAATTTAATGGGAGGGCTCCCACTTGTGGCATGGGTCTCACACTTGAACAGCTATTTGTTGGCCACTCTCACAAATTCTGTGCTACCACTACCCCAGTAAATCTTGAAGGTAGGACAAAATGTAGGTTGAAGGTTATGTGACTGGATTGGTGTCCAAATCCTTCAACTTGAGCAATTTCCAGGGTACAAGTGTTTTCCAGTTCAGGCTATATATCCCCTAAGAGTCTTAGCTGGAATCCTTGTAGATTCCTGGGAGTTTCCATTGGATATGTTTCTACCTCACCTTGAAAGCCCCCCCTTCTCCAATTGTCTCTTCCAGTACTTTCTGTCTCCATCTGTTCCCACCTGATTCCTCCTGTTCCCATCCCCAGAATTCCTCAGCCCACCTGTTAAATCTATTCTATTTCCCTTTTTCAGGCAGATCCAAGTTTTTCCCCTCGAGTACTCCTTGTTACTTAGCTTTCCTGGGTCTGTGGATTGTAGTATGTTTATGTTTTACATTATGGATAATATCCACTTATAAGTGAGTACATAACATGTTTCTCTTTCTGGATCTGGGTTACCTCTCTCAGGATAACAATCCTGTTTTCTAGTGCCATCCATTTATCTGCAAATTTCATGGTGCCATTTCTTTGAATAGCTGAGTAATACTCCAGTTTGTAAATATACCACATCATTTTAATCCATTTTTTGACTGAAGGACATATAAGTTGTTTCTAGGTTCTAGCTATTATGAAAAAATCTGATATGAATATAGTGTCCTTGTGATATTATAGAGCATAATTTTATGATATGCCAAGAGGTGTATAGCTTGTGCTTGAGGTAGATTGATACCCAATTTTCTGAGAATTGATCATATTGATTTCCAAAGTGGCTGTACACGTTTGCACTCCCAGCAGCAATGGAGGAGTATTCTTCTTCCTCCATATTCACTAGTGTGAGCTGTCACTTGTGGTTTTTGATTCTCTTGGGTGTAGGATGAAATTCCAAAGTAGTTTTGATTTGCATTTCATTGATGGCTAAGGAGGCTGAACTTTTGTTTAAGTGTTCCTCAGCAGTTGAAAATTCTGTTGTGAATTCCCTGTTCAAATCTTTACCCCATTGTTAATTGGATTATAAGGGTTTGTTGGTGTCTAGTTTCTTGAGTTCTTTATATATTTTGGAAATTGGCCCTCTATCAGATTTGGAGTTAGTAAAAATCCTTTCCCATTCTTTAGGCTGACATTTTGTTCTATTGGTGGTCTTCTTTGCCTTAATTAACTCATATGTTGAATTACCTAAATGTTGTTCTCAAATTGACATAGGCTTAATAACATTAAGATATGACTAATGAATAGAAATCCAATTTAAATATATTGAGTGTTTAAATACTTGCCCCTTGTTAAAAAGCAGTTCCAATCCCCAACATCACACAGAGAATCTTATTGTTCATTACCACTTTACTTAGGTGGGCCCACATTTAAATCTTGAAACAGAGTAGAGTCCTTATGTTCTTTGAAAAAAATAAGTATAAAGGAAGAGAGGAGTTAATGGTCCATTTTCACTAACTACCAGTAAGAATACCAGGCAATTTCCTTTTCTTTTCTTAGAGAGAACATACAACCCTCAATGAACACGTAACATATTCCAAAATAAAACAACACTAATCTCTGGTTGCAGACCATTAATTGTGAAAATGTGCAAGATTATTGAATTAGTGTTCTTATATTGAAAATCATTCTTATATTAAAGAATATGTTTTACTTTTGATAACCTCTCTTACACATACCTTATATGGAGAGAGTGTGTGTTTGTTCATTTGTATGTGTGAATTTGGCTGTACATATCTCATAGCATTCATGTAGAATTCATTGACCAATGTCATTTTGCATCTCTCATGTTCTTTGTTTGAAACAGTGTATTTGTTGTTTTTCAGACTCTATGTATCAAATTTAAGGTCCAAATAGCTTCTGGACATTCATCTGCCTCAGTATCCCATCTTGCTTTAGCTAAGATTTCAGATGCTTGTGCTACATGTCTGACTTTTACATGCAGTGCTGAATTCAGTTCCTCACACTTGTTCACCGATCACTTTTACCAACTAAGCCATCATCCCAACCTGAAAAGAAATAACCATTTGATATGTATGATTTCACATGCATTCATCTAATAGATCTTTCTCACATTCATGATTACAGATTTCCCAAATGAGCTTCTACAGATAAAATAGCTCACTTTTCACATTGATGACTTTTACTTCAGGAAGTCCTTGAATAAACCTTATTTTAACAAACACTTATTGCTAAACAATATAGAAAATAGTAGTTGGGCAATAATCATATTTCATGTAGATAATGGACCAGATATTTTTGTTATTTCTAAAGCATCAAGGGGGAAATCTTAGAATTTTTCAATCTCATGCATCACAAGAATTTTCAGAAACATATTTACTTCGCCAGATATTTTAAATTTAGATTTCAATATGTGTATTGATATAAAGGAGCATATTTTTGAAGTGAATAACATTATTAAACAGGCTAACATTTAAAACTAAGTACAAAGTGAATTTGAGATGATAATGTTTCGATACATTTCAAATGGAAAGTTTACATTATTTTAATATTCCATGCCTGTGGTGCTAAATAGCAAAACAAAGAGATATATTATAAATATGTACTTTTAGTATGTGGCCCATTTAGAAAGTAGAATTTTACAGAAAATACCTAAATATTAAAATAAAACTCCTGTAGAGATCCACTAAGTAGACCCCAATTAAGAATCTAGGCACTAGGGAGAGACAGCCTTTGATGCCCTTCCTGTATAAGGAGACTGATGGCTACCTTAATTGCCATATTAGAGCCTTCATCCAGTAGTTGATGGAAGCAGAAACAGGCACCCACAGCTAAGCACTGAGCCATGATCTAGGAATCCAGTTGTATAGAGGGAGGAGGGATGAGCAAAGCAGTCAAGACCTTGGTGGAGAAACCTACAGAACCAGCTGACCTGACCTAGTGAGAGAACAGGGACCACAGTCATAAAGCTGGGGAACCAGTATTGGACTGAACCAAGCCCTCTGAATGTGGGTGCCTGTTAGGAGGCCTGGGCAGTCTATGGGACCTCTAACAGTGGAACCAGTATTTATCCTTAGTGCACAAATGGACTTTGGGATCCCATTCCCTATGGAAGGATATTATGTTAGCCCAGATACTCAGAGGAGGGCTTAGGCTCTCCCCCAAATGACGTGACAGACTTTGGTGATCCCCCACAGAAGGCCTCACCATCCTTGGAGAGTGGGTGCAGGGAAGGCTGTGGGGATTCATAGAGGGCATGGGAGAGAGAGAGAATGAGGAGGGATTGATATGTATAATGATTGCTTCTAATTAAAAAAGGATAAAAATTCAGTCACTTTATTGTGTATATATAATAGGATTACTGATTTTTTTTGGTTAATATTGTATCCTGACACTTTGCTGAAGGTTTTTATCAGTTGTAGGACTTTGCTAATAGACTTTTTCTGGTCACTTATGTAAACTATCATATCATCTGCAAATGGTGGAAGTTTGGCTTCTTCCTTTTCAATTTGTATCCACTTGATCTCCTTTTGTTGTCTTATTGCTCTAGCTAGAACTTCAAGGACAATTAATGAAGAGATATGGAGAGAGTGGACAATCTTGTCTTGTTTCTAATTTTAGAGGAATTGCCTTGAGTTTCTCCCCATTTAGTTTGATGTTGGCTGTTGGTTTGGTATAAATTGCTTTTATCATGTTTAGATATGTTCCTGTTTTTCCTGTTCTCTCCAAGAACTTTATCATGAAGGGATGTAGGATTTTGTCAAAGGCTTTTTCAGAATCTAGTGAGATGATCATGTGATTATTCTTTTTCATTTTCAGTTTGTTTAAACAGTGGAGTACATTGATGAATTTTCATATGTTGAACCATCCCTGCATCTCAGGGACCAAGTCTATTTGATCATGGTGGATGATTTTTCTGATGTGATTTTTGGATTCAATTTGCCAGTATTTTATTGAGTACTTTTCATTGATGTTCATGAGGGAGATTGGTCTGTATTTCAATTTCTTAGTTGTGTCTTTGTGTGGTTTGGGTTCCAAAGTGATTGTAACCTTGTATAAAGAGTATTTCAATGACCATTCTACTTCTATTGTGCAGAACACTTTGAAGAGTATTGGTATTAGCTCTTCTTTGAATTTCTGGTGCAATTCTGCACTGAAACTATCATGCCCTGGCCTTTTTTTCATTGGGAGAGTTTTGATGACTGATTCTATTTCATTAGCGGTTATAGGCCTATTTAAATTGCTTATCTGTTCTTGGTTTAATTTCATAAGTTAAATTTATCTAGCAAATTGTTCCATTCCTTTAAATTTTCCAATTTTATGGAGAACAGGTTAAAAAAACTGAGAAAGAAATCATAGAAACATCACCCTTTACAATAGCCACAAACAACATGAAATATCAATGTTAACCATACAAGAAAAGGCCTGTATGACAAGAATGTTGAGTCATTAAAGGAAGAAATTAAATAAATTAAATAAGATATCAGAAACTGGAAAGATTTACCATGCTCTTGAGTAGGTAGGATCAACATAGTAAAAAATGGTAATCTTACCAAAAGCTATCTACAGATTCAATGCAATCCCCATCAAAATCCCAGCACAATTGAAAATCCCAGCACAGACATTGAAAGAAAAATACTTAAATTTATATGGAAAAATAAATAAAAGAAACCAGGATAGCCAAAACAACCCTGTACCATAAATGAACCTCTATAGGCATCACCATCACTTTAAGATCTTCTACAGAGATATAGTAACAAAAATAGCTGAATATTGGCACAAAACAGATACATAGACCAATGGAATCAAATTGAAAACCCTGATATTAACCCACACACCAATGAACACCTGATCTTTGACAAAGAAACTAAAGCTATACAATGGAATAAAGAAAGCATTTTCAACAATTAGTGCTGGCATGTAGAAGACTGCAGACAGATCCATGTCTATCACCATGAACAAAGCTTAAGTCCAAATGGATCAAAGACCTCAACATAAATCCAGCCACGTGAACCACTTAGAAGAGAAAGTGGGAGGTAGCCTTGAATGAATTGGTACAGGAGACAGCTTCCTGGACATAACACCAGTAGCACAGACATTGAGATTTACAATTAATAAATGGGACCTCCTGAAACTGAGAAGCTTCTGTAAGGCCAAGGACATGGTCAATAAGACAAAATGTCAGCCCACATGTGACAGAAGTCTGATCTCCAAAATTTACAAAGAACTCAAGAAGCTAGTCTCCAAAACACCAAATAATCCAATTAAAAAGTGGGTATAGAACTAATTAGACAATTCTCAATAGAGGAGTCTAAAATGGCTGAAAGACCCTTAAGAAAGATTTCAACATCCTTAGCCATCAGAGGATTGTAAATCAAAACAACTCTGAGATACCATCTTTCTCCTGTCAGAATGGCTAAAATCAAAACATCACCCACAGTTTATGCTGGATTGCATGTGGATAAAGGGGCACAATCCTCTACTGCTGGTGGGAGTACAAACTTGTACAATAATTCTGGAAATCATTATGGCATTTTCTCAGGAAAATGGGAATCTCTCTACCTCAGGATCCAGCAATTCCACTCTTAGGCATAAACCCACAAGGTGCACTTTCACATAACAAGGACATCTGTTCAGATATTTTCATAGCATTATTTGTAATAACCAGAAACTGTAAGCAACCTAGATGCCCTTCAAACAAAGAATGGATAGAGTTTGAAATGTGGTACATTTACACAATGGTGTACTACGCAGTGGGAAAAAAACAATGACATCTTGAAATTCACAGGCAAATTGCTGGAAGTAGAAAAAACTATCCTGAGTGTGGTAACCCAGTCACAGAAATACAAGCATGGTATGTACTCACTCATCTATTGATAGTATTCATAGAGCAAAGCCTATAATTCATACCTCCAGAGAAACCAGGAAACAAGCAGGACACTAAGAGAGACATACATGGTCCCTCTTAGAAGGGGAAAGTGACAAGACCTCCTGAGCAAATTGGGAGCATGGGGTGATGGGGGAGGGAGGGAGCAAAAAGAGAAGATGAGAAGAGGAGGGAGAAGGAGAATATGATGGATCAGGAAGAGTGAATCAGGGGAAGAATAGAGGAGAGCAAGAAAAGAGATACCTTAATTGAGGGAGCCATTATAGGTTTAAAGAATAATCTAACACTGGTGCAATGTCCAGCGATCCACAAGGATGACACCATCTAAGAATCTAAGCAATATTTGAGAGGCTACCTTAAATGCACTTCCTTTATAATGAGATGGATGACTACCAGAAATGCCATCATAGAGCATTCTTTGAGTAGCTGATGGAAGCAGAAGCAGACATCCACAGGTAAGCACTGAGCTGAACTCCTGGAATCCAGTTGTAGAAAGGGGACAGTGATGAGAAAAGTGGCCAAGACCATGCTGGATAAACCCATAGAAACAGCTGACCTGACCAAGTTGGAGGACAGGGACTCCAGTAGTAAAACTGAGGAACCAGCATTGGATTGAACAAGGCTTCTAAATGTGGGTGTTAGTTAGGGGGCCTGGGGAGTTTATGGGACCTCTGACAGTGGAACCCATGTTTATTCCTAGTGCACAAATGGACTTTGGGAGCCCATTCCCCATGAAGGTCTACTCTCTTAGCCTAGATATATGGCGAACACCCTAGGCCCTCCCCCAAATTATATGACACACTTTCATGATCCCCTATGGAAGGCCTCATACTCCCTGGGGAGTAGATGGGGGTGGGATGGGGTGAGTGGGCATCATGGGAGGGAGAGGGTACTGGGATAAATATGTAAAATAAGATTGTTCCTAAATTAAAAATAATAATAATTAAAAATGAAACAAAAATAGATTAAATATTCAGTAAGTCATATGGTTTAAAGTGGGGACAATCACACACTCTCTCTCTCTCTCTCTCTCTATATATATATATATATATATATATATATATATGAATTAGAATTTTGGCTGACAATAGGTGTTCTATTCAACAAGAGGGAACAAATGGGAAAAAGGTACACTATAAAGAAATCTGAATTAATATATCTGTACCCTTCAAACAGACTGTTTCATGTGTACTGGACACATTTTTTTTAGTATATTGTTGTATTCTGAAGTGTCACCTAGTATTGTCATGCCTCATGGGTGTATTTCACATGCTATAAAAAGAACATTCTTAGATTTGTGGCCTGTGATAAATGATCTGTATAGATTAGTAGTAAGCTGTAATGGGGACTAGGACATGAGGAGTTCAATATAACACACTTGATGTGGAGGGTCCTATTTTGTATACAATAGAATTGATCAGGACTCAAATATATACATTTGTCTGGAGATTAAAGAAATTATTTTGAACACACATGCATGCACAATTTAATTAGCAATTAAATAGTGTTTGGTGTCATTTCAGTAAGCAAAAAATGATGGTGGCTGAGTATATAGATGAGTACAAAGAAAAACATTTATAGAGAATTAATTGTTTTGAAATGTCTATAGGATGATATCTGAGGAAATTAGTAGAAACAAGTCAAAATAACTACATGGGTGTACCTACATAGAGGAATAAGTCCTGTTGAGCAGCAATGTTGCTATTTATCATAGTGTTGACTCATTGAATACATGGTATGTATACAGCGGTTTCCTTATATTTCTATGGAAAACCTTAGGAGATATATAGATATTATATTAGTCTCCCACTCAATCTATGGATATAATTGAGTACACAGAGGTTAATTAACTAGCCCAATGTTAAAGTAAGTGAAAGTTTCTGGAAATGTACTGAATAAAGTACCTACTTTTTTAAACTATTCCCAAGAGAACTACATTAGAAGACTGTCTCAAGCAGAAAGTGGCTAATGAGGTTAGAGCAAAGAATGGCATTATGAGAAAGGCTAAAAAATGTTCACTAAACTTACCAAAAGTACCTCTTGAGTGAGTTTTTTGTAACTATCAGTTCATTAGAAGTCAAAGAAACAGAGTGATAACATTAATTGCAAAACACAACTAAAGAAGATTTACTGAGTAAGTAAAGAGAGATAGAATGTAGACAGAGACAATTTTCAGCATGAAAGGGAGTTAAATATGTTCAATTTTCAAACAGATTGGAGAAAAAACAAGTAGATGAAAGATTTAGTCTACTGAGTTAAATTATGTTTGAGTCATAAGAACTTTTCCTTATGTTTCTGTGAAAATGTCAGACTGATATTTATCTCTATAATTTCATTGTTCACATCTAAGTGTCAGATCCTTACTCTCACCTCCATTTCCCAGGTAGAGGAATTGAAAATCAAAATTACAACGAGGAATGGGGGGATGAATGGAGGAAGTGAGAGAAGAGAGATGGGAGAGAAAAAAAGAAGTGAGCAAGAAGAAGAAATTTTATTTTTCCTTATTTGCACAGGAAGATAGAGACAAATCTAAATTTGGACTTCTAATTCTACATTCAACTAAGAATAAAAACTGAGGAGTTTCTAACTTCAGAAATTATTGGGACAATGACATTTAATTCTTTCACTGACAATTAAGAGTCCCTCCTGGTATGTAAGTGTGGTAAGCTTTTGTTTTTAATGAAGGAAAAGAGACAGATCACTGGAGAAAATCATAGTATGAGATAAACCCAGGATGAAATGTAGAACTATCTCTGTAACCATTTGGATGAGCTCCCATTTTTGCACAACCCCTGGCAAGAGGAAATGACATCTATAGACTAAGAACATTTTTGTGAGACCCTAGGCAATTAAATATTACCATATCCTACTACCTCAGGTATGATTGGTATTAGAGTGTGACCACTTGTCATTGTTTTCCTTTTTTCATTCACTATTGTAGTAAAATGACTTAATTAACTTCTGTATTGCCTTAATTATTTGCAGGGAAGAATGCTGAAATAGAAATCATTGTTTCTTGGTATGTATTAGGTTCTTTAAATGATTTAAACTTTTTAGCACTTTGATTAGAATTTGCTTTAGAATAGCTTTGGAAGTTTTTACATACAGAAAGGCAGTTTTTTATCACATTTTCAAATAAATAGTCAAGTCAAACTTATTTGAATACTTTGCCAATCCCCTTTTGGGAAACATGAACATTAAACCTATTAGAACTAGACTGCAGTTCAGTGATGCTCATCCCCTTTGTTAAACTAAAATTTTGTATAATTCTACTCATTCATTTAAAATGATTTTTAAGATGATGTCTAATGTGGATCTTGTGTCATCACTGCATTGCTGATGCTTGAAATCAAATCTTTCACTTCCTACTGTTTTATTTGAGTCATTTAAAGTTATTACAATACCTTCATTAATTTTTAAATTAATGAGTGTATTTTAGTAACTAGTTTAATTCCATTATGACTTTAATGTTTGTCTTAATTCTAGTCCAGTTTTCTTTTTTTCATTGAATAAGAAAGATTATTTTACATGTCAATCCCAAATTCCCTCTGCCTACACCCTCCCCTACCCCCCCCAGCTAACACCTTAACTATCCCATAGCCTTTCTGCTCAACAGGGAGGGTAAGGCCTTCCATAGGGGGTCTTCAGAGACTGTCATATCTTTTGGGATAGGGCCAAGTCCCATCCCCTTGTGTCTAGGCTCAGGGAGTATCCCTCCATGTGGGATGGGCTCCCAAAGTCCATTCTTATGCTAGGGATAAGTACTGATCCACTACAAGGGGCCCCATAGATTTTCCCTACAGTCTCCTCACTGACACCCATATTCATGGGGTCTAGATTAGTCCCATGCTGTTTTCCTAGCTATCAGTCTGAGGACCAAGAGCTCTCCCTTGTTCTGGTCAGCTATTTCTGTGGGTTTCACCAGCCTGGTCTGGACCCCTTTGCTCATCACTCCTCCTTCTCTACAACTGTTCAGAGCTTAGCTGTGGGTGTCTGCTTCTACTTCCACCAGCTGCTGGATGGAGGCTATAGGATGGCATATAAGTTAGTTATCAATCTCATTATCAGGATAGGGCATTTAAGGTAGCCTCTCCTCTGTTGCTTAGATTGTTAGTTGGTGTCATGTTTGTAGATCTCCAGATATTTCCACAATGCCTAATTTCTCTGTAAACCTATAATGACTCACGCTATTATGGTGTCTCTTATCTCCCTCTCTTCTGTTCTTCCCCCAACTCAACTGTCCTTCCCCATCATGTCTTCCTCACCCCTCAGCTTCTCCCCTTCTCATTCTCCTAGTTCCCTCTCCCCTCCCCCCATTCTTGGAATTTGCTTAGGAGATCTTGTCAATTTCCCCTTCTCCGGGAGACCATGTATGTCTCTCTTATGGTCCTCCTTGTTTATTAGCTTCTCTGGCAGTGTTATGATAAATCTTTCCACCAAAAGCCACCTGAGCTCCACCGCCACGTGTGAGCTTTACCAGCCATCCGCCTGCCTGAGTTAGGCCCAAATGAATACATAGAATCTTGTATTAGGTTCAAAGCTGCTTGGCCAATGACTAGGATTCCTCATCTATTAGCTCAGTCTTAATTATCATAAATCTATATATTTTATAAGACTTATCTTATCGGATGCCTTATTGGCGTCCCTCCTTGCCGGTGGATCACATTGTCCCACTGGAGCAGGAGCAAAGGGGAAAAGAGGGACGCTTCCTGTTTCTCCTTCTTTAAATATAAGTCTCCTTGCTTTGTCACTTCCTGCCTGGATCACCACTTCTCTACTACATTTCCCAGAATCCTCTTAGACTCCTAGTCCCATCCAACTTGCTGTCTCATTGGCCAAAAATTATTTTATTTAACAATCAATAAGATAAACATACACAGTACAATCCCCATCATGGCAGTGTGGATTGTAGTCCGGTAATCTTTTACTCTATGTCTAAAATCCACATATGCGTAAGTACATACCATGTTTGTCTTTTTATGACTGGGTTACCT
Source organism: Cricetulus griseus (assembly GCF_003668045.3). Classification (NCBI taxonomy): domain Eukaryota; kingdom Metazoa; phylum Chordata; class Mammalia; order Rodentia; family Cricetidae; genus Cricetulus; species Cricetulus griseus. Next base: position 7,330,923 of record NC_048604.1, read on the forward strand.
CTTTCAGAATGGTTTCTTCTAGTTCCACCTATTTGCCTGTGAATTTCAAGATTCCATTGTTTTTTCCCCCAGTGTAGTACTCCATTGTATAAATGTACCACATTTTCTCTATCCTTTTTTCAGTTGAGGGGCATCTAGGTTGCTTCCGGGCTCTGGATATTACAAATAATGCTGCAATGAACATCATTGAACAGATGTTCTTGTTGTATTAATGTGCTTTTTTGGGTATATGCCTAAGAGTGGAATTGCTGGATCTTGTGGTAGACTGATTGCCATTTTCCTGAGGAATCACCATACTCATTTCCAAAGTAGCTATAAGAGTTGGCACTCTCAACAGCAGTGGAGGAGTGTTCCCCTGTCTCTACCTCCTCTCCAACATAAACTGTCATTGGTGTTTTTTATTTTAGCCATTCTAACAGGTGTAAGATGGTATCTCAGAGTTGTTTTGATTTGTATTTCCCTGATAGCTAACGATGTTGAAAACTTTCTTATGTGTCTTTCGGTCATTTTAGTTTCCTCTATTGAGAATTGTCTATATAGTTCTCTACCCACTTTTTACTTGGATTATTTGGTGTTTTGGAGACTAACTTCTTGAGATCTTTGTTAATTATGGAGACCAGTTCTCTATCGGATGTGGGGTTGATAAATATCTTCTCCCAATCTGTGAGCTGTTTTGTCTTGTTTACTGTGTCCTTTGCCTTACAGAAGCTTCTCAGTTTCAGGAGGTCCCATTTATTAACTGCTGATCTCAATGTATGTGCTACTAGTGTTATGTTCAGGAAGCTGTCTCCTGTACCAATTCATTCAAGGGTACCTCCCACTTTCTCATCTAAGAGGTTGATGTGGCTGGATGTATGTGGAGGTCTTTGATTCATTTGGACTCAAGTTTTGTGCATGGGGATAGACATGGATCTGTCTGCAGTCTTCTACATGCCAGCATCCAGTTATGTCAGCACCATTTGTTGAAGATGCTTTCTTTATTCCATTGTATGGGTCTTAGCTTCTTTGTCAAATATCAGGTGCTTGTAGCTGTGCAAGATAATATCAGGGTTTTCAATTCGATTCCATTGGTCTACCTGTCTATTTTTTTGCCAATATCAAGCTGCTTTCAGTACTAATGCTCTATATTAGAGCTTGAAATCAGGGATGGTGATGCCTCTGAAAGTTCTTTTATTGTACATAGTTGTTTTGGCTAACCTGAGTCTTATGTTTTTCATGTAAACTTGAGAATTGTTTCTTCAAGGTCTGTGAAGAATTGTGCTGGGATTTTGATGGGGATTGCATTGAATCTGTAGATTGCTTTTAGCAAGATTGCCATTTTTACTATTTTGATCCTACCTATCCAAGAACATGGGAGATCCTTCCATTTTCTGGTATCTTCTTTAATTACTTTCTTTAAAGACTCAAAATTCTTATGATACAGGTCTTTTACTTTTTTGGTTAGCATTAACCCAAGGTATTTCATGTTGTTTGGGGCTGTTGTAAAGGGTGATGTTTCTTTGATTTATTTCTCAGGACATTTATCATCCATACATAATAGGGCTACTGATTTTTCAAGTTAATCTTTTATCCTGCCACTTTGTTGAAGGTGTTTATCAGCCATAGGTGTTCCCTAATAAAGTTTTTGGGTCACTCATGTAAACTATCCTATCATCTGCAAACACTGAAAGATTGGCGTCTTCCTTTCCAATTTGTATCCCCTTGATATCCTTTTGTTGTCATATTGTACTAGCTAGAACTTCAAGGACAATATTGAAGAGGTATGAAGAGAGTGGATAGCCTTGTCTTGTTCCTGATTTTAGAGGAATAACTTTGAGTTTCTCTCCATTTACTTTGATATTGGCTGTTGGCTTACTGTATATTGTTTTATTATGTTCAGATATGTTCCTATTATCCATGATGTCTCCTGACCTTTATCATGAAGGGTTGTTGGATTTTGTCAAAGACATTTTCAGCATCTGGTGAGTTGATCAAGTGGTTTTTATTCTTCAGTTAATTTATATGGTGTATTGCATTGATAGATTTTCGAATGTTGAACCAACCCTGCATCCCAGGGATGAAGCATTCTTGATCATTTTGGATGATTTTTCTGACACGTTTTTGGATTCAGTTTGCCTGTATTTTATTGAGTATTTTTGCACCAATGTTCATGAGGGATATTGGTCTGTAGTACTCTTTCTTAGTTTTGTCTTTGTGTGGCTTGGGTATCAAGGTAATTGTAGCCAAGTAAAAAGAGTTTGGCATTGAACTTTCTGCTTCTATTATGTGGAACAAATTGAGGAGTATTGGTACTAGCTTTTCTTTGAATTTCTGGTAGAATTCTGAACAGAAGCCATCTGACCTTGGCTTTTTTTGGTTGGGAAAGTTTTGATGACTACTTGTATTTCCTTAGAGGTTATAGATCTGTTTAAGTTGCTAATCTGTCCTTGAGTCAATTTTGTTAAGTGATATCTGACCAGAAATTTGTCCATTTCCTTTAAATTTTCCAATTTTGTGGAGTACAGGTTTTCTTTTTTATTTGAATTAAAAACAAGATTGTTTTACTTGTCAATCCCAGTTGCCACTCCCTCCCCACCTCACCTACCATTTCCCAACTAAAACCTGACCTATTACATATCCTTTCTGCTGCACAGGGAGGGTGAGGCCTTTCAAAGAGGGTAATAAAAGTCTATCATATACTTTGGGATAGGGCCTAGGCCCATCCCTGTGTGTCATGGCTCAGGGAGTATCCCTGTATGTGGATTGGGCTCCCAGAGTCTACACCTATGCCAGAGATACGTAGTGAACTACTACAGGAGGGCCTGTAGATTTCCGAGGTCTCCTCACTGAAGCCCACGTTCCTGGGGTCTGGATCAGTCCAATGTTGGTATCCCAGCTATCAGTCCGGGGACTAAGAGCTCCCCATTGCTCAGGTCAGGCATTTCTGTGGGTTTCACCAGCCTGGTCTGGATCCGTTTGCACATCACTCATTCTTCTCTGCAACTGGATTCCAGTTCCGTTCAGTGATTAGTTGTGGGTGTCTGCTTTTACTTCTACCAACTGCTGCATGAAGGGTATAGGATGGCATGTAAGACAGTCATCAATCTAATTATCAGGGGAGGGCATTTAAGGTAGCCTCTCCTCTCGTTCTTAGATTGTTAGCTGGTGTCATCTTTGTAGATCTCCAGACCTTTCCCTAGTGCTTGATTTCTCTGTAAACCTAAAATGTCTCCCTATATTATGGTATCTCCTTTCTTGTTTTCTTCTATTCTTCCCTCGACTCAACCTTTCTGCTCCCTTATGTCCTCCTCACCCCTCTTCTCCTCCCCTTTTCATTCTCCTAGCTCCCTCCCCCATCCCTCCTTGATCTCAAATTTTTCAGGAGATCTTGTCCCTATGCCTTTCTGCAGGGGACCATGAATGTCTCTCCTAGGGTCCTCCTTGTTGACTAGCTTCTCTGGCAGTGTGGATTGTAGGCTGGTAATCCTTTACTCTAAATCTAATATCCGCATATCAGTGAGTACATATCATGTTTGTCTTTTTGTGACTGGGTTACCTTGCACATAATGGTTTATTCTGGTTCCATTCATTTGCCTGCAAATTTCAAGATTCTGTTTTTGTTTTTTCTGCTGAGTAGTACTCCATTGTGTAAATGTACCACATTTTCTCTATCCATTCTTCAGTTGAGGGGCATCTAGTTTGTTTCCAGGTTCTGGCTATTAAAAATAGTGCTGCTATGAACATCTTGAACAGATGGCCTTGTTGTATGAATGTGGATCTTTTGGGTATATGCCTAGGAGTGGAATTGCTGGATCTTGTGGTAGACTGATTTCCCATTTTCCTGAGGAATCACCATACTGATTTCCAAAGTGGCTGTACAAGTTGGCACTCCCACCATCAGTGGAGGAGTGTTACCCTTTCTCCACATCCTCTCCAGCATAAACTATCATTGGTGTTTTTGATTTTAGCCATTCTGACAGGATAAAGATGGTATCTCAGAGTTGTTTTGATTTGCATTTCCCTGATGGCTAAGGATGTTGAACACTTTCTTATGTGCCTTTCAGCCATTTTAGTTTCCTCTATTGAGAATTGTCTATTTAGTTCTGTACCCCACTTTTTTATTGGATTGTTTGGTGTTTTGGAGACTCACTTCTTGAGTCTTGTTGACTGTTTCCTTGGCTTTACACAAGCTTCTCAATTTCGGGAGGTCCCATTTATCAATTGTTGATCCTAGTATCTGTCCTACTAGTGTAATGTTCAGGAAGTGGTCTCCTGTACCAATTAATTCAAGGGTATTTCCCACTTTGTCTTCTAATAGGTTCAGTGTGTCTGGATTTATGTTGAGATCTTTGATCCATTTGGACTTAATGTTTTGTGCATGACTGTAGGGGAAGCTGTAGCCATGCCTACTTAGGGGCTGGCTACAGGTGTGACTGACCACGCTTGCGAGGGTGTGGTCAGCATGACATAGAGTGAGACTTTGAGGGGACTGTGTTTCTCTTTCTGTTTCACGTTGGTACTTGCTGGACAGACTGCTGCTGCACCGGCTGCCTAGGTTGCTCTGTAAGTAAGGCTTTTCCTTATTAAATACCTTTATATTTCTACTTGGCTCCGTATTGGTAATTTCCCCCTATACATGATGATAGACATGGATCTATCTGCAGTCTTCTACATTCTAGCATCCAGTTCTGCCAGCACCATTTGTTGAAGATGTTTTCTTTATTCCATTGTGTAAATTTTACAAGTTGTGGAGTACAGGTTTTCAAATTATGACCTGAAGATTCTCTGGATTTCCTCAGTGTCCATTGTTATGTCTGCCTTTTCATTTTTGATTTTATTAATTTGCATGTTCTCTTTATGCCTTTTGGTTAGTTTGGATAAAGGTTTGTCTTTCCTGTTGATTTTCTTGAAGAACCAACTCTTTGTTGCATTGATTCTTTGTATTGTTTTTTGTTTTGACTTTATCGATTTCTGCCCTCAATTTGAGTATTTCCTGGCATCTACTCTTCTGGGGTGAATTTGCTTCCATTTGTTCTAGAGCTTCCAGCTGTAATGTCAACTGTCTGGTGTGACTATTCTCTAGTTTCTTCATGTGAGCACTTAGAGCTATGAACTTTCCTCTTAGTACTGCTTTCAAAGTGTCACATAAGTTTGCGTATTCATTTTTATTGAATTATAAGAAGTCTTTAATTTCTTTAATTCTTCACTGACTCATGAATATTGCAATTGTGTGTTGTTCAATTTCCATGATTTGGTAGGTTTTCTGCAATTTGTGTTGTTGTTGATTTCTAACTTTAAAGCATAGTGGTTTTATAAGACATGGGTTATTTCAATTGTTTTGTATTTGTTGAGGTTTGCTGTGTTGCTGAGTATGTGGTTGATTTTAGAGAAGGTTGCATATGGTGATGAAAGAAGGTATATTCTTTTGTGTTTGGATGGAATGCTATATAGATGTCTGTTATTCACTATTTGTTCATAATTTCTGTTAGTTCCTTTGTCCCTTTTTTAAGATTCTGTCTGGTGGTCCTGTCCAGTGGTGAGAGTGGGGTCTTGAAGTCTCCCACATAACTGGTTGAGATCTTACTATGATTTGAGTTTAAATAATGTTTCTTTTATGAACATTTGTGCCTTTGATTTTGGGGCATAGTTGTTTAATGCTGAGACTTCTTTGTGATGGATTTTTCCTGTGATGACTCTGAAATGACCTTCTTCATTTCTTTTGATTGATTTTAGTTTGAAGTCTAATTGGTCAGATACTAGGATAGCTACCCCACCTCATTTCTTGGGTCCATTTGATTGTAATATCTTATCCCAACCCTTTACTCTGTGGTAATGTCTGTATTTGAATTCGAGGTGTGTTTCTTGCATGCAGCAGAAGGATGGATTCTGTCTTCATATCCATTCTGTTAGCCTGTGTCTTTTTATAGGTGAATTAAGATCATTAATATTAAGGGAAATTAAGGACAATTGAGTGCTTATTCTTGTTTGTTTTTTATTTTTTTATTTTTGGTAGCAGTATTGTGTGTGGATTACTCTGCTTTTTCTTTTGGCTTTTGGTAGAGTGGGATTATCTATTGTCCATGTTTTTGTGAGTGTAGTTAACTTCCTTAGGTTGGAGTTTTCTTTCCAGTACTTTCTGTAGGGCTGGATTAGTGGTTATTTATTGTTTAAATCTGGTTTTGTCATTGAATATCTTGATTTCTCCAGAGTGATTGAGAGCTTTGCTGGGTATAGTAGTCTGGGATGGCATCTGTGGTCACCTATTGTTTGTAAAATATCTATCCAGCACCTTCTGGCTTTCAGAGTGTCCATGAAGAAATCAGGTATAATTCTTATATGTTTGCCTTTACATCTTACTTGAACTTTTTTCCTTTGCTGTTCTGAAAATTCTTTCTTTATTCTGTATATTTGGTGTTCTAATTATTATGTGATGAGGGGACTTTGTGTGTTCCACTAAGTCATTTTTCTGGTTGTTTCCATCACAAAATTCTGGTCCTGTTTAACTTCATCTCCATGGGAAGTTTCAATGTGCACTCTCTCTTTAATGCCTTGTGATCTTGTCCCAACCTAATCTAATATTTATAATTAAAAGCATTACATCACTGTCACTCATATATTAATATTCAAACTGTTTTTATTGTTCTTGTAACAAATTGCAGACCACTTATGTTGGTTGTCAAGTGTTGCATTTTCTAGGCTCTATCTATAGCCAACATTCATCATTATAAATCATAATTTCCTTGTTCTAACTAAGCCAACCTATACTTGAAAGCTTTTATTATTTATTGTTTGTAGGAATGTTCTTATACAAGACTCACTGGGTCTCCTTCTAAGGTTTTTATTTCATGTCATATACTACTATCTCAAAGAAACAACACCTAATACCTCATCCCAAATTTATATGCCTACAGTTAGTTGCATATATTACGTTTTATTCTGGCTTCATTTTCAAAGTATTTAAACATTAGAAATTATGACATTTATGCAATTATTCATTAATATAATAATTAACATAATATAACCTTCATGAGAGCAATGACTGTTCAAAAGCCCACATGAGGACAATTGATGAGACACTAAGTAAATAATTTTAGAGAACTGAATGAATTATTGAATGATTAAGAATATTATAAATATTCTTCTAATTACTAAATTGAGAATTCATGGATATTACATTTTTTTGCTTTTTTATAAATTTATATTTAAATTAAAACAATCTTATTTTACAAACCAATCCTGGTTGCCTCTTCCTCCAGTCCTCCCATGCCCTACCACACACCCATGCCATCCTCCATCCACTCCCCAGGGAGGGCGAGGCCTCCCATGGAGGATCATAAAATTCTGTCACATCATTTGAGGCAGGACCTAGGCACACCCCCATGTATATAGGATGATAGAGTATCCCTCCATAGGGAATGGGCTCCCAAAGCCCATTTCTGCACTAGGGATAAATACTAATCCACTACCAGAGGCCATATAGAATGTCCAGGCCCCCCAATGGATACCCACATACAGGAGCCTGGTTCAGTCCTATGCTCGTTCCCTAGCTGTCAGACTGGGGTCCCTGAGACCCCACTTGCTCAAGTCAGCTGTTGCTGTGGTTTCTCCAGCATGGTCTTGACCCCCTTGCTCATTACTCTTCCCTCTTTGCAACTGGCTTCCAGGAGTTTAGTTCAGTGTTTATCTGTGGGTGTCTGCTTCTGCTTCCATCAGCTACTGGTTGAAGGCACTAGGATGGCATATAAGGCAGTCATCAGTCTCGTTATAAGGGAAGGCCATTTAAGGTACCCTCTCCACTATTGCTTAGATTGTTAGTTGGCATCATCCTTGTGGATCCCTGGACATTTACCCAGTGCCAGATTACTCTTTAAACATAAATGGCTCCCTCTCCTCTATTCTTCTGTGGACTGAATCTTCCTAATCCCATATGTTGTTCTCTCCCCCTCCCCTTCTCCCCTCCTCTTTCTCCTTGGTCCCTCCTTCACCCCAGTGCTCCTAGTTTACCAGAAGCTCTTGTCCCTTTCCCCTTCTCCAGGGGAACATGTATGTCTCTCTTAGGGTCCTTCTTGTTTCCTAGATTTTCTGGTGGTGTGGATTGTAAGCTGCTACTTCTTTGCTCTAGGTCTAAAGTCTGTATATCAGTGAGTACATACCATGTTTGTCTTTTTGTGACTGGGTTACCTCACTCAGGATGGTTTCTTCTAGTTCCATCCATTTGCCTGTGAATTTCAAGATGTCATTGTTTTTGTCTGCTGGGTAGTACTCCGTTGCGCAAATGTACCACATTTTCTTTAACTATTTCTCTGTTGAGGGGAATCTAGGTTGTTTCCAGTTTGTGGCTATTATAAATAATGCTGATATGAACATAGTTGAATAGATGGCCTTGTAGTTTGAATGTGCATCCTTTGGGTTTACACCTAAGGGTGGAATTGTTAGATCTTGATGTAGAATTATTCTCATTTTTATGAGAAACTACCATACTGATTTCCAAAGTGAATGTGCAACTTTGCACTCCCACCAGCCCAGTAGGCATGCTACCCTTACTCTACATCCTCTCTAGCAAAGCTTTCCTTAATGATTCTGATTTCAGCCATTCTGACAGGTGTAAGATTGTATTTCTGTGTTGTTTTGATTTTCATTTCCCTTATGGCTCAGGATGCTGAGCAATTTAAGTGCCTTTTTGCCATTTTAGAGTCTTCTATTGAGGATTCTCTACTTATTTCTATTCCCCACGTTTTTATTAGATTCTTCAGTGTTTTTGTAACTAGCTTCTTGAGTTGTTTGTGTATTTTGGAAATAAGCCCTCTGTCAGATGTGGGGTTTGTGAAGATATTTTCCCAGTCTGTGGGCTGCTGTTTTGTTGTTGTTGTTGTTGTTGAGTGTGTCCTTTGCCTTACAGAAGCTTCTCAGTTTTAGGAGGTCCCATTCATTGATTGTCATTCTCAGTGTCTGTGCTACTGGTGTTATGTTCATGAAATGATTTCCTGTGCCAATTTGTTCAAGGGTACTTCCCATTTTCTCTTCTATAAGGTTTTAGTGTGGCAATATTTATGTTGAGGTCTTTGAGACACTTGTACTTGAGGTTTGTGCATGATGATAGATACAAATCTATTTTCGATTTCTTACATGATGACATCCCATTATGCTAGCACCATTTGTTGAAGATGTTTTCATTTGTTCATTCTACCCATGCTCTTTGGATAGGTAGGATCAATATAATAAAAATGACAATCTTACCAAAAACAGTCTATAGACTCAATGCAATCCCCATCCAAATCCCAACACAATTTTTCACAGACTCCAAAAGAATAATGTTCAACTTCTTATGGAAAAACAACAAAAAATACAGTATAGCCAAAGCTACCCTGTACAATAAAGGAACTTTTTGAGGCATCATCATCACTGACTTCAAGCTCTACTATAGAGGCATAGTCTTTAAAATGGCTTGGTATTATAATTGAATTTAAGATCTCGACATTAACCCACACATCTATGAATACCTGATTTGTGACAAAGAAGACAAAACTGTACAGCAGTTTCTGACTCTCAGTTCCTACTGTTGGAATTAGCAAGCTGTTAACTAGATGGATTTCTAATGTATTACTTGTAATAAAAGTTTCAAAAATAGTTACATATTGGATAATTGAAATAACTCATTAAGGCAACATTATTCAACACAAAATTAGCTATTATTTGGTGGAAGTATAGAAAAGCATTAGAACACATGTCTAACATACATTGGACTCTGAGTAAAATTCTTCAGGGGTTGTAAAAGCTGAGAATTGCTCCTTAAATACAGTCATATACTCCTAAGCCATGGAAAATACATTAGAACAATCCTCCTCATTGAGCTTCAGATAATTAATATAACATATATGAACTTCTTTAACATGATGCAGCATAAAGACCCCATGTCTTTAAAACTTCAAGAATCCATAGAATTCTACTCTCTTGGGAAATGGCAGATTTTTATCTCATAAAATTTAATGACTGTTTATTATGCATAACTAAATTAAGCTAAAACAGAATTAGTGAAAGTAGAACATTAGCTGTATTTCCACAAGAAGCTTTTGTAATTATTTTAAAAATAACAATTCTCTACTTGTCTGGGGATGTAACTCATTGGTATGTTGCTTACATAGTATACATAAAACCTGGATCAGATGCATAGAAACACAAAACAAAACAAAACAATTGAACAACAAAACAACATTTATACATATATATCACATAAAATGTAATTATAACGTGGCTTAATATATAGGTGTGGTGGTTTGAATGAGACAGTCCTTCATAGTAGGCTCATATGGTTGAATGCCTCATCCCCAGTTGGTGGAACAGTTTGGTAAGGATTAGTTGTTGAAGGTATGTCACAGAGGATGGACTTTGAGGTTTCAAAGGGCCAGTTCTTTACATTTAGCTCACTCTCACACTCTTTGCCTCAAATTTGTTGATAGTACATAAGCTCCCAGATACTCCTCCAGTGCCATGTCTGACTGCTTGTTATCTTGTTCCTCATGAAGATGAACTAAGTTATTACATTATTCAACAACCTAATGAAGAATCTATTTCTTATTTCATTGGTGTGGTATTCCTGTTCTAACATTATATAAATTACCTAAAGATTGATCTTGAAAATACATTATGAAATGGGATATAAAGGGTAAACTGTTAAACTGTTAAACTGTTAAGTTCCACTGAACTGGGGACATTAATGCTTTCTATGCCATATTAATATAACTCACAAAAGCAACTATTAAAATTTGAAAATAAAATGGAATTTAGCATAAAATTAGATATGATTTGATAATTCACAAATCAGAATCAGATCTATAAGTGACATATCTCTGCTTTGTAAATTTCAGTGTATTTTTGTCATCATTGGTATATCCAGTTGATTAATATGTATATTCATTTCTTTGTCCAAATTCCTAATAATATTTGGTGTACAAGCTTTTATATAGAAAGCATGGTGTAAAACATCATATTTCTTTAAATGTATGAGTTCTTATTTTATATAAATTTTCCATGAAAAAATCTGAGATAAGGAAAATGGCATTCTCTTTTTATTTATTTTTTGAGATTATAGTATAATTACATGACTTCAACCTTCCCTTTCTTAAGCAAAAACACTTCCATAGAAGCTTCCTAGCTCTCTTTTGAACCCATAGCCTCTATTTTCATTAACTGTTGTTGTCAGATATCCCTCCATAACTCTTTAACTTATGTTGCATCAAGAGTGAATGCATGTCTGAATCCAGTTGTACTAGTACCATTTTTGAAGATGCTATGTTTTTTCCATTGTATAGATTTAGCATCTTTGTCAAAAAAAGGTGTTTGTAGGTGTGTGGGTTAATATCAGGGTTTTCAATTAGATTCCATTGGTCTATCTGTCTATTTTTGTGCCAATACCAAGCTGTTTTCAGAACTATGGTTCTGTAATAGAGCTTGAAGTGAGGGATGCTGATGCCTCCAGAAGATCTTTTATTATACAGAGTTGTTTTGGATATCCTGGGTTTTTTGTTTTTCCATGTTGAGTATTCTTTCAAGGTCTGTCAAGAACTGTGTTGGGATTTTGATGGGGATTGCGTTGAATCTGTAGATCACTTTTGGCAAGATTGCCATTTTTCTATGTTGATTCTGCCTATCCAAGAGCATGGGAGATCTTCCCATTTTCTGGTATCTTCTTTAATTTCTTTCATTAAAGAATAAAAGTTCTGCAGAAGATTGCAGATAGATCCAAATTTGTCACCATGCATAAAACCTAAGTGTGAATGGCTCAAAGATCTCAACATAAATCCAGCCACACTGAATCTTCTAGAAGAGCAAGTGGGAGATACCCTTGAATGAATTGGCACAGTAGACAGCTTCCTGAACATTACACCAGTAGCACAGACATTGAGATCTGCAATTAATAAATCAGACCTCCTGAAACTAAGAAACTTCTGTAAGGCAAAGGAGACAGTGAGTAAGACAAATCGACAGTCCACAAAGTGGGAAACCAACCTTACATCTGACAGAGGGCTAATTTCCAAAATACACAATGAACTCAAGAAGCTATCCACCAAAACACCAAACATTGAAATTAAAAAGTTGGGTGCAGAACTAAATAGAGAATTCTCAACAGAAGAATCTGAAGTGGCTGAAAGACACTTAAGAAAGTGCTCAAAATCCTTGGCCATCAGAGAAATGCAACTCAAAACAACTCTGAGATACCATATTAAACCTGCAAGAAAGGCTGAAATAAAAAAAAACACCAATGACAAACTATGCTGGAAAGGATGTGTAGGAAAAGGAAAACTCCTCCATTGCTGGTGGGAGTGCAAACTTGTAAGACCACTTTGGAAATCAGTATGGCAGTTGCTCAGAAAAATGGGAATCAATCCACATCAATATCCAACAATTCCTCTCTTGGAATAATGCAGGTTCATACAACAAGGACATATTTTCAACCATGTTCATAGCAGCATTGTTTGTAATAGCAAGAACATGGAAGCAACCTAGATGCCCCTCAACTGAAGAATGGATAGAGAAAATGTGCTACATTGTATATGCTCACACATTTATGAATTTTAGATGTAGAGCAAAGGATTACCAGCCTATAATCCTCTTCAACAAAGACACTAGGAAACAAGAAGGACTCTAAGGGAAAATGCATAGTCCCCTGAGAATGGGAAGGAGCACGATCTCCTGAGCTAATTGGGAGCATGATGGTAGGGGACAGGGAGCTGCCAGAATGAGAGGAGAAGAGGAGGGGAGAGGAGGAAATGGAGGACCATAAATGTTGAGTTGGGGGAAGAATAGAGGAGAGCAGGATGAGAGACACCATATCAGAGGGAGCCATTATAGGTCTGAGGAGAGATCTGGCACTAGGGAGATTTCCAGATATCTACAAGGATGACAGAAACTGACAATCTAGGCAATGGTGGAGAGGATAACTTAAATTCCCTTCCCCTATAATGAGACTGATGACTACTTTTTATGCCATCCTAGAGCCCTCATCTAGTGGCTGATAGAAGCAGAACAGACACCCACAGATATACACTGAACTGAACACAGGAAATTAGTTGCATAGAGGGAGGAATGAAGATTAAAGGGGTTGGTACCAGGCTTGGGAAACCCAAAGAAACAGCTAGCCTGAATAAGGGGGAGCACTTCGACCCCAGACTGCTGTCTGGAAGGCCAGCACAGGACTGAATCAGACCCCTGAACATGGATGTCAATGAGGAGGCCTCTGCACTCTAGGGGGCCCCTGGTAGTGGATTAGTATATTTCCCATGTGAAGGGATGCACTCTTTACATGGACACATGGTGGAGGGCCTAGGGCTGGCCTAGGATGATGTGGTGGACTTTGGGGAACCCTGTAGAGGGCCCTACCCTGCCTGGAGAGTGGAGGGTAGATGGAATGGGGAGCAGGTGGAGGGTTGGGGAAAGGGCTGGGGGATAGGGGAGGGAGAAGGGATTGACATGTGAAGCAAGCTTGTTCCTAATTTGAAATAAAAATTAATTGCAAAAAATAAAATAAAATAGTGAATGCAATTCTATATTCTTACATCATCACTAACCCTTTAAATGAAAATGACTCATTAGCATTGAAATTTACTTTGTGGATATGAACATTATTTTTCTAAATGATGGTCTTAGGCTTTCTTGTATTATTTTACTGAAATTTTTATTTTTTATTGCATTTATTTCATATTTGCAAAGACAATTTTTGACTGATAACATAACAAAAGTTATGGACTATAATAGTGCATTGTGTAATGTCTTGGTGCAGGTATATATTATCATTAAGTCCAATTTAATCTTTACTTCCTCAAATATTCATCATTTATTAATTACAAAAATATATCAAATACATAATTCTGAGTTTTAAAATTGCAACATATGACTTTATCTGCCTTCCCTTCTATAAATATCAAGCTAAAGAATATTGCTCATGTCTACTTAGGAATTGAGACAGTCTGATCAAAGCATTTCCATTCTTTTACCCAGTTTTCTCAGCCTCTAATGATTACTACTCTGTTTTCAGTTTCTATATAATCAACATCTTTCTGTCCAAGTATGACTGACATCATGCACTTTTAGTATTTGTCTTTCTGTGAACAGTATGTTTCATGATTTTACTTATCATAACAATCTGCACTACTGTATACATGTTAATGAATTAGGAACACCTAGTACATTATGGAAGAGAAAAGGGAGCCATAGTCTCCTAGCTAGCTATATCAATAAATTCATCATCTTCTTAATTTAACATAATTAACTTCCTATACAAAGATAATACATTAATGGACTGGCATGAATTTTGAAATTTGGCTTAGACTTACAAAAATTGCAATTTTTAAATAAAACTGCTTAGGATGCATGCATGGCATTTCAGCAAGCATACAGGCTTAGCAAATTTTGAAGGCAATTCTGATATATTTATTTTCTATAAGATTACCTCTATAAGATTACTTGTATCAGAAAATATCATGATATTTTTATACAATTTTTATTTATATTAGAAACAATCTTGTTTTACATGGCAATCCCAGTTCCTTCTCCCTCCCCTCCTCTCACCCCCTATCTCATCCCCTTTATACTCCCCGGGGATGGTGAGGCCTTGAATGGGGGATCTTCAAAGTCTGTCACATCATTTAGAGCAGGGCCTATGCTATCCCCCATGGGTCTAGGCTGAGAGAGTATCTCTGTATATGTAATGGGCTCCCAAAGTCCACTTGCACACTAGGGATAAATACTGATCCACTATAAGAGGCCCCATAGAATGCCTAGTCCTCCTAACTGACACCCAAGTTCAGGCAGTCTGGGTGGTTCCTATGCTGGATTCTCAACTACCTGGTGTCCATGAGCTCCCCCTTGTTCAGGTCAGCTGTTTCTGTGAGTTTCTGCAGCCTGGTCTTAACCTCTTTCCTCATCACTCTTCCCTCTCTGCAATTGCAAGTCAGATCAGTGTTTAGCTTTGGGTGTCTGTTTCTGCTTCCATCAGCTACTGGATAAAGGCTCTAAGATGGCATATAAGGTAGCAATCAATCTCATTATCCAGGAAGAACATTTAAGGTAGCCTCTCCAGTATTGCTTAGATTGTTAGTTGGGGTCATCCTTGTAGATCTCTGGACATTTCCCAAGTGACAGATTTATCTTTAAACCTAAAATGACTCCCACTGTTATGGTATCTCTTTCCTTGTTCCCCACTATTCTTCCCCTGAATCATTCTTCTGCTCCCTCATGTCCTCCTCTCCCCTCCTCTTCTCCCCTTCTCTTTGTCCTAGCTCCCTCTCCTCTCCTCCATGCCTCCAATTAGCTCAGGAGATCTTGTCTCTTTCCCCTTTTAGCTTCTCTGGCAGTGTATTTATAGGCCTGTGGGATTATGTCAGGGACTTCAATTAGATTATAATATCAAACTGTTT
This sequence comes from Cricetulus griseus, assembly GCF_003668045.3. NCBI lineage: Eukaryota > Metazoa > Chordata > Mammalia > Rodentia > Cricetidae > Cricetulus > Cricetulus griseus. Next base: position 7,346,315 of record NC_048604.1, read on the forward strand.
TGATGACTATGACTCTAGAGTAGAGCTTGAAGTCAGTGATGATGATGCCTCCAAAATTTCCTTTATTGTACAGGATTGCTTTGGTTATACTGTATTTTTTGTGGTTGTTTTTCCATAAGAAGTTGAATATTATTCTTTTGAGGTCTGTGAAGAATTGTGTTGGGATTTTAATGGGGATTGCATTGAATCTACAGATTGTTTTTGATAAAGGTGTCATTTTCATTATGTTGATCCTACCTATCCAAGAGCATGGGTACAATGAAAAAAAGCATCTTCAGTAAATGGTGCTGGCCTAAGTCAATGTCATCCTGTAGAAAATTGCAAATAGACCCATATCTATCAAAAAGCACAAACTCAAGTCCAAGTGCCTCAAAGACTTCAGCATAACTCTTTCCAAACTAAACCTGAGAGAAGTGAAAGTGGGAGGTACCTTTGAACGAATTGGTGGAGCACAGGTTTTCAAAATCTGACCTGAAGATTCTCTGGATTTTGTCAGTGTCCACTGATATGTCTCTCTTTTCATTATTGATTTTATTAATTTGCATGTTCTCTCTCTGCCTTTTGGTTAGTTTGGAGAAAGGTTTGTCTATTTTGTTGATTTTCTCAAAGAACCAACTCTTTGTAACATTGACTCTTTGTATTGTTTTCTTTGTTTGAACTTTATTGATTTCTGCCCTCAGTTTGATTATTTCCTGCCAGCTACTCCTCTAGTTAGCACTATGTTGAAAGTGTCAAATAACTTTGGGTATGTTGTGTCTTCATTCTCATTGAATTCTAGGAAGTCTCTAATTTCTTTCTTTATTTCTTCCTTTCCACAGGATTGGTGCAATTTCACATTGTTCTATTTCCATGCATTTGTAAGGTTTCTGCAATGTGTGTTGTTGTTGAATTCTAACTTTAAAGCATGGTGGTCTGATAAGATACAGTGGCTTATTCTGATTTTTTGTATCTGTTGACATTTGCAATGTTGCCACGTATGTGGTTGATTTTAGGGAAGGTTCCATGTGATGCTGAGGAGAAGGTATACTCTTTTGTGTTTGCATGGAATGTTCTATAGATGTCTGCTAAGTCCACTTGGGTCGTAACTTCTGCTAGTTCCTTTGTTTATTTCTTAAGTTTTTGTCTGGTGCTCCTGTCTAGTGGAGAGAATGAGTTGGTAAAGTGTGTGAGGTTTTATGTGTTATTTGTGTTTTAAAAATGTTTGTTTTACAAATGTGAATGCCTTTGAATTTCGGGCATAAATGTTCAGAATTGAGACTTCATCTTGATGGATTTTTTCTGTGATGAATATGAAATTACCTTCTTCATATCTTTTGATTGATTTAATTTGAAGTCTATTTTGTTAGATATTAGTATTGCTATACTTGTATGTTTCTTGGGTTCATTTACTTGGAACATCTTTTCCCAACCCTCAACTCTGAGGTACCATCTGTTTTTGAATTTGAGGTGTGTTTCTTGCATGCAGCAGAAGGATGGATTCTGTCTTCATATCCATTCTGTTAGCCTGTGTCTTTTTATAGGTGAGTCAAGACCATTAATATTGAGAGAAATTAAGGATCATTGAGTGCTTATTCTTGGTTTTTTTTTTTTTTGAGTTGTTGTTGGTAGTGACATTGGGTGTGGATTACCCTGCTTTTTCTTTTGGCTTTTGGTGAAGTGGGATTATCTATTGCTTATGTTTTTGTAAGTGTAGTTAACATCCTTAGGTTGGAGTTTTCCTTCTAGTACTTTCTGTAGGGTTGGATTATTGGATATATATATTGTTTAAAACATTTTTTGTCATGGAATATCTTGTTTTCTCCATCTATAGTGATTGAAAGCTTTTCTGGGTATAGTAGTCTGGCTAGCATCAATGGTCTCTTAGTATTTGTAGAACATCTATCCAGGACATTGTCTTTCAGAGTTTCCATAGAGAAGTCAGGTGTAATTCTATTAGGTTTGCCTTTATATGTTACTTGGCCTTTTCCTTTGTGTCTCTTAATATTCTTTCTTTATTCTGTGTGTTTGGGGTTTTAATTACTATATGGCAAGGGGACTTATTTTTGTGGCCCACTCTATTTTGTGTTCTCTAAGTTCTTGTACTTTCATTGGCATGTCTTTTTTAGTTTGGGAAAGTTTTCTTCTATGATTTTGTTGAATATGTTTTCTGCATCTTTGAGGTGAGTTTCCTCACCTTATTCTAATATACCTATTATTCTTAGGTTTAGCTTTCTTACAGTGTCCCAAATTTTCTGGTTATTTTGTGTTAGGCATTTTTTGGACTTAAGATTTTCTTTGGTCATGAATCTATTTCTCCAAGTGTATCTTCAACACCTGATATTCCTTCTCCCATCTCTTGTATTCAGTTGGTTATGCCTGCATCTGTAGTTCCTGACCCTTTACCCATCTTTTGTAATTCCAGCATTCCCTCAGACTGTGTTTTTCATTGTCTCTATTTCAGCTTTCAAACTTTGCACTGTTTGAATTGTTTCTTGCAAGGTTTTATGGTCTTTTCCTTCATTTCTTGAATTTTTTGTTTTTTCTCCCATTTCTTTAAAGGATTTTCTCATTTCCTCTTTTAGGGTCTCTATCATCTTCCTGAAGTTGTTTTTAATGTCACTCTCTTCTGTTTAATTTTGTTGGGATGTTTAGCTCTTGCTGGTGGATAGGCCCTAGATTCGGGTGGTGTCTTATTGGTTTTTCTGTTCTTGAATATGTTCTTATATTGTCATCTTCCCATCTCTTCTTCCAGTGGTGTCTCTTTGTCTCCTGGTGGTTAGGGGCCCAAGGTTTTCTTCTGGTGGGTGCAAGCAGGTCCAATACTTTGATGGTTATCACAGTGGGTTCAGGCTGGTCTGAAACACTACCTCTCCCAGTGGGTACAAGTGGGGCTAGCACAGCAATATCAGCAGACTCTGGATGAATTAATCCACATGGAGTGAGCTGGCCTGCCTGCAATCTCCAGGCTAGGAGATCCCAAAGAGGGCAAGTTGATGTCGGGCCTGAGACAGAGGCTCATGCTCACCTCTCCCCTGAGTGGGGATAGGACTAGCACCGTGATGTCTGAAGATTCTGGAGAAAGTCACCCTGCCCACAGTCCCCAGGCCAGGGTATCACAAAGAGGGCAAGCAGATATAATCTTCATACAAAAAATACACATTTGAATAGAGGGGACATATGTCATCAGTAGTGCTGAGATTTAATGTTTAATAGATCACTAAAATAAACTGAATTGCCATTTTTATCATGAGGAAAATTACTGAGAGAATTTTTGTAGGATTTGGATGTCAGAGTCAGCAAATATTTCTATATTTTTTGTTCATTGAAAAGAACACAGTTCATTCAGAACCAAGTAAACAACCATATGATTTACCAGGTCTTTGTAATGGTTCAACATGCTTAAATACATTGAAGAAGTTGTTTTTTGTTTGCTGAGTGATGGCAGCAAAGAATACAACTATGTGAACAAACTTCTCAGAACTAAGTGACAAAGTACAGATTCAGTTTTGACCTGTGATTAGAATTGTCCTATTTTTACTTTTTCAAGTTTTATATTTGCAAAATTCTTAGAAATGATTTTTATCAAGCTTCACTTTGAAGTTTAATAAAAAAAACTATTCTTAAGGTTAGGTTGCTGAAGATGGAGGTTTCTGTCCCATCGGGTTCCACTTCCCTTCATCCCTAAATAAGCACACTGAGACACATTAATTGTAAAATTGTTGGCTGATGGCTAGGGCTTGTTACTGGCTAGTTCTCTTTTAATTATTAACCCATAATTACTGATCTATGTATTTCTACATGGCCTTATCTTACCAGAGAACACCCGGAGTGTCCTTTCTTCCTGGTCTCTACATGGCATCCCTTGCTGACAGCCTGCCTTCCTCTCATAACCCCACATATCCTTCCTGCCTGACTATTGGCTAAGCTGTGTTTTATTCATCAGCCAATAAGATAAACATATATACAGAAGGATATCCCCCATTTGATTGTGTGCCCAGCAGTAGATGGAAAACAGAAAGTGAATTCAATAGCATCTTTGGAGGTTCCTTTTCTCATGTTATGTCAGGGATTTCTTTTCAAATTATCATAATTATAGTTTTATTTCTCTCTTTTAACCCTTCCAGTTTGGTGTTTCTGAGATTCTTGAATGTGAACGTGAGTGGTTATTTGCATTCATATCTGTTTTGTGCCTTTTTATGGTCTCTCTTTCTTCTGTTTGTTTTGTTCTATACTGATGTGTTAGCTTTTATAGTATATATTATATTATATTCTTTTAGAAACCTCTTTGTTTTATAATGGGAGTAAGAAAGGTGGTGGATCCAGGTGAGAGAGGAGGTGGGGAAGAGTTTTGAGGAATACAGGAAATGAAATCATAATCAGGATTTATTATGTGAGAAGAAAATCTATTTTCAACAAAAGGTGGGAAAATTGAAAGGGAAAAATGAATAGAGAATAGTCTTCCTTCTCAAAGTGTAGTTAAGCATTCCCATTTTTATGCTTCATTACACTGTGTTGTGATATTGTTAGAGAAGACACTGTACTAATAATTTGTATTTATTTGTATATTTGTTACAGTGCATTGGATCAAACTATCACAAGAAAAATATTATATCACCAAGCCACACTTTCAGCTCCAATATTTATTTTAAAGATATTAAAATTATTTCCCATTTACTTATCCTGAAAAGTTTTAAAATCTAGGTAATACCTTGAAAATTTCTCATACATATTTAATTGGATTTTAAATAAGCATTAACTTATCTCTGTTACAAGCATAATATTCAAGGTTATGTTTATTTGTTTATCCACACAAACTTTGTATTCTTCTCAAGCATTTCAGTATTATTATTTGTTTTCCTAATTTTATTATATAGAGTGCTTAAGAAAAACAATACAATCAATTCATTTTACAGAAGGAGAAACTAACAGATTCATGGGACTTGGTTAGATAAACAGTTAGTGCAGAAACCAGATAAGAATCAAATGGTAGTTTTCTTCTGTCTATATGGCATCTGTATTCATACTTATTTTCCAACTTTATTCATCACTGTAGCTTCAAACTATTATAAAATGTATTGAATTGAAGTTAAGTAACATTTTAGTGTAGGAATGAAACCCAAGCTCCTAAATATCCTATGCAAGCACTTTACTAAGTAAGCTACATTCCTAGGCAATTGAATGTATATTTTTATCAAGGTTCCCCAATAGCTCATATATCTAAAGAAATTCAGTTGCTTATTGATTGGCCAACTTGACAAATATATATATATATATATATATATATATATATATATATATATATTCTCCAATCCCCCAAAATGGAAACTTAATGATTATTTTATGTTCTAAAATTAATCATTTTCACATTGACTGTGAGAAATCCATACCTTCTGCAATTAAAATTTCTCATGTAATAATTGATTTCACTTTAAATATTACTTTTACCTGCCCCATCTAAACTTAGTTTCTAATACCCTAATACCTTTGCTCATTACTTCTTGAAACATTATCTGCTAAGTTTCTAATGCTCGCCGCATTTGCTCTAGTTTTTGTCTCTTAGCATATGTTGTTTCCTTAATAATAAATATTCTTTCCATCTTCCCTTAGACTATCATTTGTTTTCATATACTTTCATGAAGAATTTCCCCACTTATGAATTCATAAAATTTAAAACACTTTCAATATTTCACTATGTGAAATTTAGCATTTGATACTAATAATTTTTCAGACAGCACATGTCTGAAAAGAACAGAGGAACCAGAGGGGTCAGGGACACCATGACAACAGGGGTCACAGAATCTACTCACTGGGGCTCATGGGAGTTCACAGAGATCGGGGAGCCTGTAGGGGTCTGACCTAGGTCCCCTTCATAGATGCTATGGCTGAGTAGCTTGGTGTTATTGTGGAATTCCTAATAATGGGAGCCAGGGCTGTCTCTGACTCTTTTGCCTGATTGTAGGACCCTTTTTCCAAACTTACACCTTATTTATTTTAAATTCTTTTAAACAATTATGCTGGTATTTCAGGTACTTTTGCTACTTTGTACAAATTTTAGACATAGTAAGTATATGTGGTTTCTGCACTAGGTTTGGTTATCATGGATTCACATAATATGTTAGAAAATATCCACTGGTCTCTTCTCCAGAAAAAGACACTTCTCATACATGTTTGACAGAATTTATCAAGGCAAACACAATGAACTAATGATTTAGTTAATGGAGTTTATGAATTATCAACTTGATAGTTAATAAACATATGACTTTGATTCACTACTTGTATGAATTTTGGTAGCTAAAATGAATACAGTCATTTTAGTGTTGGTATAGCACACATTTCAGGCAAGGGTGAGATAACATGAACACTATTCTCATTATCTTAACTTATAGCTGACTAAGTTGGCTTGGATCTTTTTATTGATTTATGCAAATTTTTTCTTTTGGATTTCTTGATATGTAATAATTTTTCTTGTTATTTTTACTTTTTATGAATTTTGTCTTAATTTTCATCAGAGTAAATTGAGTTTCTATTAGTAATTTCCAGAGATAGGACTTTATGCTTAATAGTCATATGACTAATAATACTCATTGCAAATCTTTATGCATTCTATGGCAGCCTTTTAATGATATTTGTTTCTTGTTTACCTCTGCTTTCATTGCATATCACACAATTTGATAAATTATATTTTTCTTTTTATCTAGCAAAAGTATTTTGAAATGTCTCATGATGTATTAGACTCACAGTTTACTCAGAAATATTTTTTTAGTGTTGTAGTATTTGGAGATTTTTCTTTCTGTTATAGATTTGTTCTTTAATTACAATGTGATCAAAGAAAATGTCGAATAATTTACATTCTTTACCATTTAAGATCCTTTTTGGTACAGAATTTTTTAGTGCTCCGTAGTGGTGATATATTGTTTATGATCTAATAAAGCCACTGAAGATCAAATGTTAAACTAGCAACAGTCATAGAGCTAGATAATGATGGCACACACCTGTAATCCCAGAATTTGGGAGACAGAGGCAGATGGATCTCCTTGAGCTACACGAAATTGTTCTGGTCTAAAAGAGGAACAGTTCACGCAAAGGTGATCTCTGTACTTGGGATCCCACACCTATAATATATGCATTAGAGAGGTGGAAACAGGAGTGGCATGGCTGGGTGGAGAAAATAATATAGGGCGGGAAGAGACAGGAACTCAGGCATTGCAGTCTGAGGCTTGGTGGAGAGCAGTACAGTCTGAAGTCTGAAGTTGTCTCTGAGGATTCCTGGAAACAGCATTGTATTCTGAGGATTCCTGGAGACAGGGTCATCCATTTCCGTCTGAGGTACAGGTAACAGCTAGCTAGTGGCTGACTGCTTTTCTTCTCCGATCTTCAGCTTGAACCCTAAAATCTGTCTCTGGGTTTTTATTATTTGTGCTATGTTGTTCCATGGTGACTCAAGAACAGGTTGTATTTCATTGGTTTTTTGTATTGATTGGTTTATTAAAGTCAATTAGAATAAGTTGATTGATGATAGTTTTCAGATTCTCTGTTTTCTTAGTGACAAAGTTATGTTAATATATACAACTATAATTATGAATTTTCCTTATTTTGTTTAAATTCTATTATCTTGAGGGTTCTGTTGCTTGGTATATAAATATTGATAGTTCCATCTTCCCAAAGTAGTTAAACCTGTACCATTATTTATTGTCTTCTTTCATATTTAATAATTTTTCTTCTGATATATGTGGATTAGCTTTCTATACCCACTATGTAGGTATACTATATAATAAATAATTGTATTTTCTTGCAGTATGGAACACAGATTCCACACATGTAAATGTCAGTAGTGTTGATTTTTTTTGAGTGGTCTCCCTTTACCTTATATGATGTCTTCATATGGTACCTCCCATAAATGTCTTTGTCAAAATTTTCCTTTGTTTTGATGACAACAGTCATGTGGCATTAGAACTAACTCTAATACTTCATCTTGACTAATACTTTAAATATTATAGATCTTGATACATTCACATTCTTTTTTCCAACATAATATTTTTATTGATTGTTTGTTAAATTCACAACATGCACATCAATTATGCTCACATCCTAGTCCTCCCAGGTTCAGATCGTGCCCTTGCCCCCCCCCCAAATAAAAGAAGAAAAAGAAACAAGTTCAATATGTATCCATCTCCTTAAAGAAAACTAAGTCCTCCTCCACCTAACCCCTGACAGAAACCATAGGTTGTGGAGAGGTACACTTTAGCACCCTTATCAAGATTTTTCAGAATTCTTTGCATTGGCATTTTGTCTAGACTGTATCCCCACCTCTACCAGATTCTCCCCCAAAAGTAAGAGCATTCACATTCTTGAAGCTGAAGGCTAAAATCTAAGGTTTCAATTTAAGAATATTCTGGGATATAATAAACGCAAACTAATTCTTTATTTGAAATTAAATATCTAGTTATATTTTAATTTGTTTTAACACAGTGTATCTTGCTGGGTGTTGATGGCGCACACCTTTAATCCCAGCACTCAGAGGTGAGTTCGAGGTCAGCCTGGTGCCCAGAGCGAGTGTCAGGATAGGCTCCAAAGCTACACAGAGTAACCTGTCTCAAAAAAAACAAAAACAAAAAACAAAAACAAAAACAAAAAACACAGTGTATCTTGTTTTTACTCTGTACTTAATCTTTCTTCAAATGTAATGCTATTATTTTAAAAGACAATGTAGAGTATAATCTTGCATTTGTATCTTTTTCAAGAAACCACCTTTTAATTTATGTATATAGCCAAAACACATGAAGTGAGTGTTGGTGCAGATGAATTACTACCCACTCTGTTGCAGTTTTCTCCTCCTCTTTCATTTGTTCTATCTACTATTACTTCAATAACCTTATTGCTTTATTTTATATTTTCTCATAGCATATCAATTATTCTTCAGCTTCTTCAAATTTAAAAATATTTAAAGATATATTCTAATATATATTTTTACTAATATATGTGCACTTTCTTTTGTTTTCTTTTGACTTCTTTGAACTGGTCTCTTTTCAGAACACTTGCTACTCTTAAAACAGATGTGGATTCAGTTTCCAGCACTCATATAAGGTGGCACAAAGGTGCCTGTAATTACAGTTCCATGGGATTGTTCTCCTGTTTCTATTCTACTCAGATACTTGCAAACATGTGAAATCATACATACACCTGGGCATTCATATAAAATAATTAACCAAATAAAACTTTGGAACACACACTGTTTATATGGTTTCTGATGGAAAGTCTCATTTGGTCACATAGACTACTTTGTTAAACTTGTGAATTCTTACAATTATTTTCATCTTCAGTTTCCTACTACATTATAACTAGATATAATTTTTTAGTAATTATTTTGGTTTCAGTATTTTTCTTGCTTATGGACTCTGATGTTGTTAACTTTTAAATGTATGTTAGTATTTTTAATTCAGGAGTTTCTTGTGTTCATTTATTCTACTTCTGACATTACAATGAGACATATTAAAAGTTTAAAACCTATCCTTTAGTAATTTACTCTGTATTTACTCATGCAATTTTCAATTATATGTTATTAAGGTCAATATATCTTTTTGCAGACATATATAATGTAATAATAGGTACAATGAATCATTTTCATTGTTTTGAATTACTTTTATGTTTTCTGTCTGTCATTGAATGTCATTTACTTTGTCTATTAAAAGTTTTCATACATTAATTTTATAGGCATTTAAAATTGAGCGTATTATAATCACAATATATGAGTCATGTTTTGCTCTGACACTTTAGCTTGTTTCTCATATTGTTTTTTCTTGCCATTGGTCATGATTAACAATAATTTGAATCTAGATAGACTTTTACTAAAAACATTTATATGAAACAGGATGGAACCCTTAAGGGTTTCTATAGGTACCAATGTTCAATCTCCTGGATATTTTGACCCCCCTAAAAGTAATGTTGAGATTATAACTCCAATTCATTTAAATCAAGAGATGTGGCCTTTGTTACATGGTTAAATATGAATTTGGAATACTCAAAAATGTGATTAACACTCTTATAATAGAAATTGCAGACACAATATTTGTAGATGGAAGTTTCTGTCACACACATCCTGTAGCTATTAATTCCCAGATAAACACACAGAGGGTTATATTAATTATAAACTGTTTGGCCTATTGCTCAGGCTTATTACTATCAAACTTTTTTTTCCTTTTTTTATTTGAATTAGAAACAAGATTGTTTTACATGTTAATCCCAGTTCCCTTGCCCTCCCCTCCTACTCTGCCACCCTCTCCAACTAAAAACTATCACATATCCTTTCTGCTCCACAGAGANACCAGCCTGGTCTGGACCCCTTTGCTCATCATTCGTTCTTCTCTGCAACTGGATTCCAGTTCCGTTCAGTGATTAGTTGTGGGTGTCTGCTTCTACTTCCACCAGCTGCTGGATGAGGGCTATAGGATGTCATATAAGTCAGTCATCAATCTCATTATCAGGGGAGGGCATTTAAGGTAGCCTCTCCTCTGTTGCTTAGATTGTTAGCTGGTGTCATCTTTGTAGATCTCCCGACCTTTCCCTAGTGTCTGATTTCTCTGTAAACCTAAAATGTCTCCCTCTATTATGGTATCTCCTTTCTTGTTTTCTTCTATTCTTTTCTCGACTCAACCTTTCTGATCCCTCATGTCTTCCTCATCCCTGCTCTTCTCCTCTCTATCAAACTCTTACATCTTAATTTAACCTGTAATTATTACGTATGTTTAACCAGGTGGCTTGGTGTCTTTTTCAATAATGTATTCCTATCTTGCTTCCTTTGCATCTGATTGGTGACTATGTCTCTGTCTTTCCTCTTCTCAGATTTCTCCTAGTCTGGTAGCCCTGCAGATATACTTTCTGCCTTACTAATGGTCAATCGGTGTTTTATCAAACCAATATGAGTGACAAATCTTTCCAGTTAACAAAAACATTATTCCTCATCATGTTCTTCTTGATATTGTCATTTTCTATATGGATTGACTTATCTGGTGTCACTTACTTTTCCCCTGAAGTAATTTCTCTTGTATTTCTCATAGCAAAAATATTTATTCTGTTTTTATTTAGGAGTGTTTTTATTTAACCTTGATTTTTGAATGATAGCTTTGCTAAATATATAATTCTGAATCTTTTCATTTCAGCACTATGAATATATCATCTATCATCCAAAGTTTTCTGACAATATTGAAACACTATTAGAGCTCTTGAAGTTCTCTTACAGGAGACAAGTACTTTCTTTTTGCTGCACTTAAAATTACTTATGTTTACCTTTACAGAGACTGAATATTTCATGTCCAGTTGAGGATATTCTTGAGTAATATTTTGTAGAATTCATGAATTTCTTGAAAGGTTGGTTTAGGGTTTTAAATTTATTTAAAAATTTTCCATTTTGTTTTTCTACCTCTTTATCCTTATATTTTGCACTGTGTGTGGGTGTGTGTGTGTGTGTGTGTGTGTGTGTGTGTGTGTCTGGTTGTGGCAATACTCCAAAGATCATTTATTGTTTTTCTGCTAGGTAAGTCTACTAGAAAATATTCTAGATTAAGCTCTCTTATTAGTTATTTTGTTCTTCAGTTATAGAACTATTTAGTTATTAGTTCAATTTGTTTATAAATAAGACAGTCACCATACCACTCTTAATTGTTTTGACATGCTTTTCCTTAGGTTTTCAAACGTGCAGCAACTTCTTTGGAAATCTTGTTCACTAATTCAAACATATGGACACTTTCAAAAGAATTCCTATTGCCTGATTTTTTTTCCTGTGGAAGTGTCACATTCTTCTTCCTGAATACGTCTTATAGCATCTTACCAAAAGCAGATTTTTTGAAAATACAATGTATAAACTTTACTTAATCATACACCCCTCTATCCAATAAGTTGACATTATTGTTACTCCAACCTTGATAATTTATTCATTGACAAGAGACCTTCTTTTCTGTATTACCAAGGATTCTGTGCGGGTTTATTCTTCAGATCTGCTTTCTTCTACATCATTCCTGCATTCTTGACAGTTATCGGTAAGTCAGTCACATTTTATATTAAGCACACTGAGGGAGTTAATTTTAGTCTCTATGATCAGATCCATATTGTCTTTGGTGTTTACATCTCATTGGCTCAGGAATACAAATCATTCCTAAGATTTGGTTTTGTCATGTATAGAGATTTCCAGAATTTCCCAGAATGTACATGACATTGTTTTGAAATCTGTTGTTTTAGAAGCTACCCTTGATTATCCAAAATTTTATATTGTTAATGAACTTAATGTCATGTTATTGATAATAGACTGAGATTAGTATGGCTAACATCTAATTTATGCAATATTCTTCTCATAGAGAAGAGTAAGTACAGCCAGAACTGGTAATATAGACACAAATTCCAGCTATTTTATCTCCATTTTTATTTAAATTAGAACCAAGTTGTTTTACATGTCAATCCCAGTTCCCTTACCCTCCTCTCCTCCCCTGCCCCCCAACTAACACCCTTCCTATCCCATACCATTTCTGCTCCTCAGGGAGGGTAAGGCCTTCTGTAGGGAGTCTTCAGATTCTGTCATATTCTTTGGCATGGGGCCTATGCCCACCACCTGTGTCTAGGCTCAGGGAGTATCCATCCATGTGGGATGGGCTCCCTAAGTCCATTCCTATGCTAGAGATAATTACTGATCCACTACAAGGGGCCCCATAGATTTCCCCTACAGTCTCCTCACTGAAACCCATATTCAGGAGGTCTGGATCAGCCTCATGCTGGTTTCCCAGTCTCGGGACCAAGAGCTCTCCCTTGTTCAGGTCATCTGTTTCTGTGGGTTTCACCAGCCTGGTATGGAACCTTTGGTCATCAGTCCTCCTTCTCTGCAACTGGATTTCAGTTCAGTTCAAGGTTTAGCTATGAGTATCTGCTTCCACTTCCACCAGCTGCTGGATAAAGACTAAAGGATGACATAAAAATTAGTCATCAATCTCATTATCAGTGGAGGACATTTAAGGTAGCCTATCCCCTGTTTCTTATTTTGTTAGTTGGTGTCACCTTTGTAGCACTTCAGACATTACCCTAGTGTCTGATTTCTCTTTAAAGCTATAATGTCTCACTCTATTATAGTATCTGTTATCTTCTTGTCTTCTGTTCTTCCCCCAACTCAACCTGCCTGCCCCATCATGTCCTCCTCACCCTTCCTCTTCTCCCCTTCTCATTCTCCTAGTTCCCTCTCCCCTCCCTGTACCCCATTTTATAATTGGATTATTTGGTGTTTTGGAAACTAGCTTCTTGATTTCATTATAAATTTTGGAGATCAGCCCTCTGCCAGATATGGGGTTATTGAATACCTTTTCCCATTCTGTGGGCTGTGATTTTGTCTTGCTGACTATGGCTTTTGACTTACAGATGCTTCTCAGTATCAGGAGGTCCCTTTTATTAATTGTTGATCTCAGTGTCTGTGCTACAGGTGTAATGTTCAGGAAGCTATCTCCTGTACCAATTTGTTCAAGGGTACTTCCCAATTTCTCTTCTAAGAGGTTCTGTGTGGCTGGATGTATGTTGAGGTCTTTCATCCATTTGGACTTAAGTTTTGTGAATGGCGACAGACATGGATCTATCTGCAGTCTTCTACATGCTAACATCCAGTTATGCCAGCAACATTTGTTGAAGATGCTTTCTTTATTCCATTGTATATCTTTAGCTTCTTTGTCAAAAATCAGGTGTTCTTAGTTATGTGGGTTAATATCAGGGTTTTCAATTTGATTTTAAAGGTCTACCTGTCTATTTTGTGCTAATACCAAGCTGTTTTCAGAACTATGGCTCTGTAATAGAGCTTGAAGTCAGGGATGGTGATGTCTCTGGAAGTTTCTTTATTGTACAGGGTTGTTTTGGCTATCCTGCATCTTTTGTTTTTTCTTTCAAGGACTGTGAAGAGTTGTTGTGGTATTTTGATGGGAATTTCATTGAATCTCTAGATTGCTTTTGGCAAGATTGCCATTTTTACTATGTTGATCCTTCCTATCCAAGAGCATGGGAGATCTTTCCATTTTCTGGTCTTTCCATCTTCTTTAATTTCTTACTTTAAAGACTCAAAGTTCTTGCTATACAGGTCTATCACTTGTTTGGTTAGTGTTACCCCAAGTTATTTTATGTTGTTTGTGGCTATTTTAAAGGGTGATGTTTCTCTGATTTCTTTCTCATACCTCTTATTGTCTTTGTATAATAGGGCTACTGATTTTTTTTTTAGTTAATCTTGTATCCTGCCACATCCTTGTCAAAAACATTGTTTTTTTTCTTTTTCTCAATCAGTTCTTGTAACTGCTTAATTGTGTTTCTTTCTTAAAGTATTTCATTACCAATCTTGTCTAAAAATGCAATATTAAGAAACTGAATTATCTTATTAGATTTTGGCTAACAAAATACCATAAACCTGTTGGAACATAAACAACAGGAACTTGTTTCTCACTCTTCTATGAGTTTAATGTCCAAGATGAAGTTGCAGTATTTTCAAATTATTGGTGAGATTGAAGTCATATGCCTTTTCCCAGTATCTTCACATCCATACAAATCATTTATGAGTATTTCAAACTTGAAAACTAATTATGTGCATGCAAAAATAAAGCTTATCATATGAATCTTGATGTAATGTAAACAGTCAGGACATTACACCAAATAATTTGATATCTAAGATAAAATGACAATACATATTATAAATAACAATATTTTGTGGTTTTGGTAAAAGATTAGAAATATCCCCATAAAGCAATTTATCAACCAAAAATCATAATTCTCTCAAAATATTTGATGTGTTTATGTATATATGAACATAACATAGCATTGTGATGGGGAATATTATTATAAGATTATTTAGTGTTATTTTACAGTAATGAGGATTATATAAATATATAAGGATTCCTATTCTATTCTATTCTAATCCAGATTTTTCAGACTATGTGTATTATTGAGAAATTGTTAAATATACATTCACAAGAATTAAGAATCTTCCCAAACCTTTCTTAGAGACCTAGTATAATTTCTTTGAGTACCTAAATGTATCGCCATTTTAATATGAGGAAACTTAAGTATCATGCCTGTAACTTTGGCACAATTATAATGACATAAACTAATACTATTAGAGTATTTAATACGGTATGGAGAATGAATTCATAATTTAAATCTGGGATAATAAATGTCTACATAAAAATCCTATCTGAGAATGCATTTTTTACATTGAAGATATTTTTATTTTGCTATATGCATACAATAATCATTATTTGCAGTATGTATAAGAGATATTTTGGTGTTTTGTTCACTAGATTTTACTGTTAATTTTATATTTAAAAAGGAATATCATATGAGCCATTATAGGACATATAAACAAATACAAATAATGTCCTATGGAGAAATATAAAATGCATCACTACAATTTCTTAGAGATGATCCTTAACCTTTATTTACTAGAACTATGAAAACAAGTGAGTCAAATTATATTGGTTATTATTGACTAAGCAAAGCAATTTATGAATAATGACTACTTCTAAAATGAAGCCAGCTTATCAAAGTCATCCTGAAATACTAAATGTTCTGGTCTTTTAATTCACTTCCTGGCCAAATTGATTTGTGACTAGTCCTTGACAGCATAAATGGAATGAAAAATCACTAATGAATGGTTTCATTTCTCAGTGGGACAATTACATGGACATTTGGTTGATTTCTCGACATGGTAGAAACAAACAAATGAAGTATAAAATGATCATATCCAATGATATAGTCAAGTTTAGCCAATGCATATTACAAGTACTAAAATTTAAAAACATTTTACATGTTTAATTGTTCTTTTGTATTCACTTTTTGTACAGAAAATCATAGGAGATTTACATTGAAATTAGCAGGAAAGAAAACATTAACTGAAAAAATAGGTAAAAAGAAATTAAATAATAGTATAATAAAGCAGGTTTACTATTTAAAAATGCATGTCACTTAACAGAAAACTTTGGGAATCAAATAGACTTCAGTTAGTTGCTCCTTTTCATCACAAATTATCTTTGTCACTTTGGAAAATATCCTAATTTGCTTTCTGTTGTTTTGATAAACAACATGACTCAAAGCAAGCTGCAGAGAAAAAGTTCTATTTGGATTACATGTCCAGATCAAAATCTATCATTGAGGAAATTCAGGCCAGGAACTCAAGAAGGAAAGGTGACCGGAACCATGGAGTAAAGCTCCTCTTAGCTTAATATACATAGCTTGTTCACCTTCAGTGTTTTATCTAGGCCAAGACCACCTGCTCAGGGTTAGTGCCGGATGAGCCCTTCCATATCAGTCATAAGTAAGAAATGTCCTATAGACATGCCCTCATCCCAATCTGATGGAGGCAGTTCCTCAGTAGAGGTTGACAATAAATAACTAGCACACTTGTTTTACCTGTATGATTTAATTTGCTCATGTTTACTTTGCAAAAAATAAGAGGGAGTTATTAGTACACTTATTTATTTTATATATGTGTATGCAACTATGAGTGTACCATGGCATGAATATGGAGTTCTGATTAAAACGTGCTTGAGTTGGTTCTCTCTGTGAGTCAAATGGATCTCAGAGCTAAATTTAGTTTCTTAGGTGTGGTAAATGTATTTTACCTGGTGAGCTATATTGCTGTTAGCATGTATAATATTACTATATTAATATAGCAGTTAATAATAATATGTAGTGCATTAAAACATAGTATTTAGTGTAGTTATGATCCAATTACTCTTGTTGCTATAGGAGACTGTGTTTTGATATTTAGGAAAATACATCTAAAATGAATTGATTTTGAAAGAACAAATGGATGGAGAGTAAATGTGGTATTCTACAGTAAAATATGGTATTTTTATATGACACAAATACTACTATAATTTAAAATAGCAATTACTTTCCATTAACTACTAAACAAAGGCCAAAGACATCAGTCAAACCAAATCTCAAAAGGCTTGCAATAAAATGCAATGTTTGCTCAAAATTTGAGTTCTTCTTCTTTTTGGAGGTGGGGGTTTGTTTTGTTTTGTTTATTTTTCAAGACAGTGTTTCTCTGCATAACATCTCTGGCTGGCCTGTAACTAGATTTGTAAAGCAGGCTGGCCATGTTGCTTTACACAGGGATCCATCTGCCTGCCTCTGCCTCCTGAGTGCAAAGATTAAATTCCTGTGCCACCACCAATCAAAATCTTATGCCTTAAGCAAATTGCTTATTATAATTTGTGTATTATAATTAGGGACTAAACAAAAAAGATGAGAATAACAATTTATGAATGTATAATTCCAGCTTTATTTGTATGGTAAAATACTACTGAGCAATGAATAACCATAAACAAATGTTGCAAAACACAAATCAGAATGGTCTTTCCAATTTAAACATTGAGAGAAAAATATCTATTCTGAAGTAGGAAAAGATCATGGTACCATAAATATGCAATAGAAAATCAACTAAAATCGTGTATAATGATAGTTAAGGACACATATTGACATGGGGAAGAATAAACAGAGATACCATTAAGGAACTCTGGGTGTTGCAATATGTACTCTATGCTCTAATGCTCCTGGTGTCTCCAAGCACAGTGAAGCTTCCATAAATTGCTACGTGTATGATAAAACATGAGAAGAAAATTAAGGGGCTGGAGAGATGATGTAGGGGAAGCTGTAGCCACGCCTTCTTAGGGGCTGGCTACAGGTGTGCCTGACCACGCTTGTGAGGGCGTGGTCAGAGTGACGTAGTGTGACTGCATTTGCGCTTTCAGTTTCTCTTTTGCTTCTTGCTGTAGAGGCTGCTGCCACCGGCTGGCTAGGTCGCTCTGTAAGTAAGGCTTTTCCCTATTAAATACCCTTATATTTCTACCTGACTCCGTATTGGTAATTTCCCACTGTAAGATGACACAAGTGGTTCAGAGCACTGACTGCTCTTCCAAAGGACCTGGGTTCAGTTCCCAGCATCCACATGGCAGTTCACAACAGTTCCAGGGGTTCTGACACCATCATATATACAAATAGTTAGGCAAAACCCTGAAGTATATTAAATAAATCTTTAAAAATTTAAAAAAGAAAAAAGGAAAGCAAAGAGAAAACAAAGGAGGCAGTTAAAGCTCAAACTCTGTCTAAATAATGACTCACTTCCTATTAAAAATTGTATTTCCCAGAAAGGACTAGCAGCATGAATTTTTGTATGGTCAGCTGAGAGCACAGCCCTTGCCCTCGAGAAATGGGTGCTTCCTATTGAGTAGACTAGCTGAGCAGTATAGATTTGCCTTCTGAGCCTTTTTGCTCACCATCCACACCCCAGACGTTCCATCTGACCTAAGGTTTTGTGATGTCAGCATCAAGGAATGTCAGGGAGCAGTTTGAGGGTGAAAGGACAGCCATGATGCAGTATGGACAGATGAGCTGTGTAGGTCAGTAACAACCTCCTAAATGAGGAGCAGAGTCAGGGGTATGAGACACTGGCACTTGGGAGGGGTGAGATGTGGACACTGGTCACCCTTTCAGTTGATGTAGTCCAGGCAACTGAAGCCTGCATTGTGCTTTCATCTCAGTAGAGTTCAATGGAGGTAATTGTGCACTCACTGGGGAGGGTCTTGTGGTCAAGCTACTTTCTGTCTTGTTAATTCATCTTCAATACTTCATTTTCCTTGTATTATTCATTAACTGAATGGTTGTTTCAATAATGTAGAGAGAGAAGTAGGGACTTAGGAATGAATATGAATGGAAACATCTACTGCAAAGACCTCTGAGGATTTCTGAAGGGTATGCATGTTTATTGAATGAAGGATAAAAGAAAAATGTCCTCAGCACTAACTGAAAAAATTTGGTGGGGATACAGAGGTTGTTTTGGTCACTCCTGAGAAAGCTTCAGAGTAAACCCCTTACTTCTATCCACTGTGGATTGTGTTTAAATGGGCTCTGACTTCAGTAGTGTCAATGGGAATATCTAGAATCCCCTGAATTTTCTTTTCATTCTTTTTCCAGTTTCCTGACATAAATCACAAATGAGTCTCTAGATTAGAGGCCAGTGAGTATCTTGGAGATGGAGGCTGGACCTTGTGTGTCTCAGAAAGCCTTACTTGTGGGGGGTGATGGTCTGGGATTTCTCTGAGTAGAACAATGTCTCAGATTACAAAAGAGATAATGAGGAAGTCATGTTCACTGCTATAGATCAAATGTGTGGCCTTGCTCACAGAGTTGGTTTGGGAGTAATGGCTATATCTCTGATTCTTTCTCTCCAGGGACTGTGTAGTAACCTGGTCACTGACCTCTCTATACCAGCACGCTGTTTGTCTCCCTGGTGCTTGTTCTGTGCTGGCAATCCTCATTTTGGACCTTTCAGTAAGGCAAGTTATTGTAGACCAGAAATCCCAATGCCTATAAAGAGAAGGTATTGCTTGGAGATCTTTTCTATTTACCAGTTGAATTAGCACACAGTCAGCCATGTGAATCGGCATATGACATATTCCTGGGATATGCAAAGCAACAGATAATCAACTTCCTGACCAAGGAAAGGGTAAGATAAAACCCTACTCTCTCTGTTGGTACTCAGGTCTTAGAATACTTGTTCTGTATGGGTAAGGGGCATAAGGAGACTTGCTCATGATTCTCCAATGTTCTCTACAGACACTGCCTCCAGTTACCCATTGCCACCACATGAGCAAGATTGAATTAGACACTCAGGATGTTCAGCTGATGAGCACTTATCACTTTGTTCCCTTGAATTTCTCCTTTCCCCTCTGCATCCAGTGAAGAAATAGAGGGGATTGGTACACTTGGGACCTGGTATGGTTAGGGGAAGTACATTTCGACATGTGCTTGACAGTTATTTTCTTGTAAAGGAGAGCAAACAGAAGAACATTCAATAACAGTACTTGAGAGACTGTCTATAGACTGGCACTTTCCTCTCTGGGAACCTGCCGGTACACTTTCAACTGCTTCATTTGGAATGTAGACATTTCTACTTTCAAAACCTAAGGCAGAGTTCTCATACCATGTTAGGGAATTTCAGGTCATTTTGTCCTTTTATTTGGCATTTACACATGACATCATACCATAAATAATCCACATAATTTCACTTGTAATCTGGGGACAGGAAATGGCCTCTCAGGTCTCTTCCTATTTCCATGTCTCATAAGCAGTGATTGCTCATAGTGACTCTTCCCTTACTCTGGAATACTAAGCCATACTCAAGATTAAACAATCCACTCTAATCCTGCAGTTGCTAAGTGGTAACACAGAGATTTTTCTATTAGTACACACTTCTTAGTTTATGTGTTCTCCTTATCTTAATATTTGGGTTTTGTCCTACAGGAGGACAGCAAGAGGCTCAAGCTGGATTGATATATTCATGAGTAAGAACAGTTCTCTTGTAAACTTTACTAAGAAAAGAATAAATTTCATTGGTCTACATACGTGATTTTAAACTTCAAAGTATGCAACTGGCAAGGGTTGGTATGATTGGTGGTTGAGATGGTTTTATGGTGCACAGAAACTTTGATAGATAAGCCATGGTATCTGTCAGCATCTGTGGAGGTCATCAGGTATTGTTAAATGTTTGCTGTCATAAATGAGAAAGATTTTATTTCAGACTACATTGTATCTGTGCCAATGTCACTTAACTTGGGGAATTTCTCAAGTGGTTTTGCTGATTCAGAGTTTAAGGTATCTAACAGCATGAGAATGCCAGGCAGAAATGTTGCTCTAAAAGTGGATAAAGAACAATTCATTTTCAAAGCTTGAAGTTGTAAGCTGGGTGGAATATACAAAGGCAGATAACCCTGTCTATATGTTTCATAGTCTTATAAAATACCTTAGACACATTCTATTGTGGGTTATTATTGATATCTTAGGTTCTATAGTTAGCAATATCTATATATTTTCCCAAGAAATTATTTTTATTAGTTCAAATTAGAAATAAGACTGCTTCACATGTCAATGCCTTTTCTCTCCCTTCCTTCCCCACTCCACTAGACCCCACCCACCCCATCCCCCTTCTGCTCCCCAGGGAGGGTAAGGCCCTCCATTGGGGAATCCCTTACATCTGTCATATCACCCTTGGCAGGGCCTAGGCCCTCCCCCATATGTCTAGGTTGAGAGAACATCCCTCCAAACGGGATGTAGAATGGGCTCCCAAAGACCTTTCTTACACTGGGTATAAATACTGATCCACTACCAGAGGCCCCATGGAGTGCTGTGGCCTCCTCATTAACATGCATGTTCAGGGGTCTGGATCAGTCCTGTGGTGGCCTTCCAGCCATCAGTCTGAGGTACATGTGCTTCCCCTTGTTCAGGTCACCTATTTCTGTGTGTTTCACTGGCCTGGTCTTGACTCTTCACTCCTCCCTCTCTGCAACTGAGTTCCAGAGTTCAGTTCAGTGTTTAGCTGTGGGTGTCTGCCTCTGCTTCCATCAACCACTGGATGAAGGATCTAGGATGGCATATAAGGTATTCATTAGTCTAATTATAGGGGAAAGGCATTTAGGGTAGCCTCTCCACTATTGTTTGTCAGTTGGTGTCATCCTTGTAAATATCTGGAAATCTCCCTAGTGCCAGATCTCTCCTCGAACCTATAATGCCTCCATTGCTGGTGGGAGAGCAAACTTGTAAGGCCACTTTGAAAATCAGTATGGCAGTTTCTCAGGAAAATGGGAATCAGTCTACCTCAAGATCCAGCAATTCCTCTCTTGGGTATATACCCAAAGAATGTACATTCATACAACAAGGACATATGTTCAACTATGTTCATAGCAGCATTGTTTATAATAGCCAGAACCTGGACGCAACCTAGATTCCCCTCAACTGAAGAATGGATAAAGAAAATGTGGTACATTTACACAATGAAGTACTACTCAGCAGAAAAAAAGCAATGGAATCTTGAAATTCGCAGGCAAATGGATGGAACTAGAAGAAACCATTCTGAGTGAGGTAACCCAGTCACAATAAGACAAACATGGTATGTACTAACTCATATATGAATTTTAGACATAGATCAAAGGATTACCAGCCTACAATCCTCATCACCAGAGGAACTAGAAAATAAGAAGGACTCTAAGAGTAGAATGCATGGACCCCAGAGAAGGGGAAGGGGCAGCATCTCCTGAACTAATTGAGAGCTTGAGGGTAGGAGAGAGGGAGCTAGGAGAATGAGAGGGGGGAAAGAGGAGGGTAGAGGAGGAAATGGGGGAGCAAAAAGGTCGAGTCAGGGGAAGAATAGAGGAGAGCAGGATGAGAGATACCATAACAGATGTGCTATCTATATTTTATTTATAGTGTATTTTAATTTTTTGAAGTTATTTTTAATCATCAATAGAATTTAGAGTTGTACTTTTGGCATTGTATATATCCTCCACATTCAATTGCAGAGCTCTGCTCTCAGATGAGTGTAACTATTTATTCGTTTTAGTTGTTCTCAATAACTTTGCTCTGACAAGTATAGGTCTTATTTAAGGAAGGAGTATAGAACAGAGAAGTGTATTTAGACATTGCTAGAGACTCTTGTGGGAATCTTACATATGTAAAAATGCTTTGTATTGAAGTGTCCTTTGAGATAAAGTGGACATCCCCATCCCTTGCAGGTACTGTGTCTGTTAACTAAAATTTGATCCACATAAGCAGATTTCATGGATTTTGGCTTTAACTCTGACTTCATGCAAAACTTCAAATGCTAGTACTTAGAGTCACGGTGGGGGGAATGACAAGGCTAATACATGAACAACAATATTCAATGGAGTTTTTGATGAACACTGGGGTAAGAGCCTCTTCTTTGTCACCCAATGGGGAGTCAGAGAATAGTGCTCCCTTAGGGATAAACTTATTATTCTCAACAAATTAAAGGCAAAACTACTACTCCCTCTCTATCTTCATTTGCTTAAATCCCTTTAGAAAATAGGCAGGATTTTCTAGTGTTCTTCCTTGCACACTTATTAGACACAGGGCTTAGTTTACCATTGTGATATTTTGTCTTTCATTTGAATATAAAGTCACAGCATTGCCAGTACACAAGCAAGAGTGAAGTGTATATCCATTTGATAAGTACCTGCCACTATGTTGCCTTTACCTGTTCTTTCCCACACTGTATTCTGTGAAGAAATTATTCAGATGGGCATGGGAAAGATTTGATGGGGGACACAGAATGGTTATTTTGCATTACAGTTTTACAATAAAGGAGAGAGACTGAGCAGAAGACAGAAGCATAAGACCTGCAGAACAATGCACAGAAGAGCATGCATTTCTTTCTGAGAGACTACAGGTAAATTCTCCATTCCTGAATTTGGAATAAGGAAAACTCTGCTTCCTACAACCAACAGAGAATCCCTACACCACATTAGGGAGTTTTGGGTCATTTTACAATTTTTGAATACACATCCCAAAATAGCTCTGTACTACCATTAGCAGTTCACAGAATTTCTTTTGTGATTTGGGAACAGGAAATGGCTCTTCCCCTATCTTCTTTATACTAAGCTGTATATCATTGGTATCAAATGTTCATGCTCCCCTTTGTCTTCCTGTGGAACGCTCCATCTTCCTAAGGGTTAGGCAGTGTGGTCTAGTCCTGTAGTTGGTAAATAGTCATATATAGAGTCTCCCAGATTACACACTACAAAATATGTTCTTCAAAACTGAAAAATTATACTTTTGCCTTGTAGAAGGACAGCAAGTGGCCCACGCATGATCGATCCATTTGTGACCAAGAACATCTTTCTTGAGAATTTCTATCAAGAAATATCATAAAGTTAATTGATAAATTCACATTATTTTGAACTTCAGATTTCCAAATTGATGAGGGTGTGTCTATCTAATGATGAGGGATGTTAATGTGATAGTCAGAGATGATATTATTCTTAATGACTTTCAGCTACTGTGCATGTATTCAAGCTATTTTAAATGTTTGTGGTCAGGATGTAGCAGAACTCTGAAGAATTTCAATACAGACATATCTCTTCCAGTGTCATTGGATTTGGGACATTCTCCAAGGGGTTTTCCTGGCTCATGATTAAGAATGTCTATTTTTCTGTTTGCAGAAACTCCATCTGAGAACTCAAAACAGTGAAGATTGCAAGTGTTTTAGTTAGGATTTTAGCTGCTGTTACAAAACACCATGACCAAAATAAGTTGGGGAGGAAATCATTTATATGTCTTATACTTCCACACTGCTGTTTATCACTGAAGGAAATCAGGACAGGAACTCATACAAGGCAGAAACCAGAGGCAGGAGCTGATGCACAGGCCACGGAAGACTGGCTCAATTCCTATGGCTTGATCAGCCCATCGTCTTATAGAACCTTGGACCAACAACTCAGGGATGGTACCACCCATCATGGACTGCACCCTCTGATATTGATCACTAATTGAGAATATGACTTAGAGTTGGATCCCATGGAAGCATTTTCTCAACTGAGTCTCCTTTCTGATGACTCTAGTTTGTTTAAAGTTGACACACAAAACTAGCCAGTATAGCAGGTATGATGATCTGAAATGACAAACTGATTCTCTAAGTGTAAAACCTGAGTCTGGGAAGGCGGGGCATACCAAGGTAGCTCACCCAGCATAAATGTTTCAGGTCTCATGAAATACCTGATACCCATGCTCTTTTAAGCTATGAATGCCTCAGTTATCTGCAGTTAGACCTATCTAACAGTAATTACAACTTGGAGTGGAGCTGCCCTCTACATTTATTTATATTTTTTTTGAGACAGAGTTTCTCTGTGGCTTTGGAGGCTGTCCTGGAACTAGCTCTTATAGAGCAGGCTGGTTTTGAACTCACAGAGATCTGCCTGCCTCTGCCTCCCTAGTTCTGGAATTAAATGTGTGTGCCACCAAGAAGGTGTTGGAGAATGGAGATCTCTGAGTGATACAATTTGCAATCTCAGCAAGGTAAAAAGGGAAAAATATTCCTTCTCTGTCTTCATTTCTCCAAATCCCCCATGGAAAACAGGCCACTCTATCTAGTGTTTTTCTTTGCACACCACACTGGACACAGGGCTTGGGTCACCACTGTAATATTGCTTGCTTCCTTTTAATTGAAAATGTTTACGTTCATTGGATCATGGTACTTTCACAGTAAATTGTCATCCAATGTCCAATCTATGAGGCACCATAATTCTAAGACGTAGGCAGCACAATAGTAAGTGAATTAAACAAAGATACAGAAAAGAGGATATCTCTATATACTCAAGACTTAACGTCATCTTGAAAGAATATAGAGCTTCTCTACAGAAAAGGAGTTGATTAGGGAGGGTGTCTAATTGGACAAGTTTTCTCTTACTATGCTTCAAAAATGTAGCTATACTTCTTTCAATATAGCTACATATAGTTGGAGCCCACTTACCATATTAAGGCTAGTTTAGAAGTGATTGGATCCTGTGGGCTCTGAGCTAATCAGTAGATTAACCTTTTGATGCAAGATGTTGATAACATTATTAGAACTGGGTGGATAACAGGTGGGGCTAGGCCTTTGGGGCTGTATTACTCTGCATCTTTTTCTCTGATTCTAGCACATCACGAGGTGAGGTTCTTTTCTGTTTCATATTCTAGGCTCCATGATACTCTGCCGTGTTTTGTGTACAAAGCAAGAGAACCAGCAGCCATAAACGGAAACCATGAGTCAAAATAAAGCATTCTTCATTTAAATTCTTTCTTCCAGGTATGTGCCACAATGTTAATAGTTCCAACACATTTATACTCCTTAATTAGACTAATGTCATCATTTTCCAAGTTTCAAGGCAATCTCCTAGTCTTCCATGAGAAATTAAAAGGTATTTCTAGGGGAGGGGACAGAAAATCTGATTGTCCAGTAACTTCAAGTTGATTTTCTGAGGTATTTGATGAGAATGCAATAGACATGATTCCTTCCACCACAGGTCTCATTTTCCAGAATTATGGAAACAAGGCAGTGGCAAGGGAAACTGGGTAGTTTGGATAAGGCTGAAGGTGTGTATGATAGCTCTATTGTACTGTGTTCTCCGGATTTCTGTGATTAGCATCTCTCTTGATTTCTCATTCCTGCCTTTTATGTTTAATTATATAAGCCTGGTTTCTTTGGCTATCTATTCTAAAGATGATAATCTTTAAGGACAAGATGACACCATACTCAAAGATTCACAGGACAAGCAGCCTCTTTCATTGAAATAAAAAAATATCTATGGGTATAAGCTTAGTATTTTCTAGTAGTTCACTGTACTTATCCAGCCACCTAGCTAATCTACTTCCAGTTTTAGGCACAAAGTATGCTGAAAGAGGTGAAATATGTGGCATCTCAACAATTGTGAAGACTGGCCACCTGAAGTCTTTAGAAAGTGTTCATGACATATTATGAAATAATTTACAACAAAATACCATACACACTTTGAGGCCAATTTACAAAATTTGATGGCAGAGGTAACAATGTAGAAATATGCAGATACAAATTTTAACAATGATTGTATATGAAATATGATATTACTGGCAGAAAGATGTTACTCTTTACATGTCCCTATATTACTGCTTTTATAAGTATTTGTGCTTCATATTTTTAGTATGTTTTGTATATTCTGAATGTATGTTGAATTATTGTTATGATTAGGAAAAGGAACACATCAGTAATGTGGTTTTCCATATTTCTGAATTAAGAATAGGTATATTTAAGACAATTTTATAAATTATTGGTTCTGTGTCTGCTTAGGCATTTAAACCACTTGAACAATCTCTATCATGCACTGTCATTTAAAATTTGGGGTTTAGCAAGTGTTTGTTGATATAGATATGGCTTAGATAAAGATGAATCTGACCCTGTATTTGTCTTTCTCATGATAGTTGAAAAGGTATAATAGAGGTTATAAAAGTATGCACATGACTTAGGCTTAGTACTTACATAGATATCACACTATTGCTTTATTTTATTAGCTTGTAAAACTTACATTGCAGAGCCAAAGTCAAGTGACAGAAATGGAGATTTACTCATCCAGAAATGGATACAAGATATATAGTACTAGGGACAACAATATAAACTTCTATATGAGTCTTATCCCCATTTATCTTATTAAAATAGATATACTAAGGCTAGAGTGACCACTTGGGGATTAAAAGAGTGTTTGCTGCTCTTCCAATTGACCTAAGGACCCACATCAGATAAATTCCCAGCATACATATCAGATCACTCACAAATACCTCTAAACTCTAAATCCAGAGATTTAACATCACTAGCTTCCACAGGCACCTGTACTCACATATGCATATTCTACATCCACACAATATATATATATATATATATATATATATATAATATATATATATATTCATGGTAAACCATTAAAATTACTTACAAATAATTAAGCATACATTCATAATCTGTAAGATAAAATGTTAATAACATTTAGTTTATTATTATGACATTTAGTTTATTCTATAAACTGTGTGCATTACCTCTATTAAGTTAATACCTATTGAAAAGAGGTATTATTACTCATTGTTAAGTGGAAAAGTGAATGTCACATATTATTATATAATTTTCTAATGCTGTAGCTAGTAATTGACTAATAAAGTGTTATAAACCATGTGTTCCTTTATACTCAATAGTTTAAAACCACTGGATAAACCAGAGTTGAGGAATTATCTTACAATTAACTATTTATATGTAAATATTATTTTTTCTATTTCATGTTTTCTAAAATTATATTAGATTCAATGGGTAAAATAACAATAGCAAATTATCAAATACTTAATTTGATGTCTGAAACCTCATAGGTAACTCTTCATCTCTGCATATGTTGTGAGCATTTTCATGCGGGGAAATAACTGCTTGTGGAGGAAAGAATTATAAACAGCTATAAAGCTATTGAATACTTCTCATGAGTCCCTGTGGTTACATTCTTGTTTAGATGTGTGTAGAGAACACAGAAGCAAAGCTTTCCCAAGCCTCCTTATTTTAGGCACATGTGAGAAAGTAATGGGCTTGGTGCATGTGAATCCCACATGTAATTTTGAAAAATGACTCCTTTGTCAATAGTTTGCAAAGACAAAAATGAGATGCACAAGGAACATGTTCATAGTATTTACCATCTGGTCAGTTTCTTGTCTTTTCTGTTATCATAATAAAGCCTTTGCCATATTTCCAGTTTCCATCCAATCAATTTCTAGAACCCTAGAAAAGATTTACTTGTACGTATAGTTTCAAAATATTAAGATGAGGAGCATAGTGTAATCAGTACATTGTAAGGCTGGTAGCTGGAGGTAAACATTTGTGGAATCTCAAAATAATGTTGCAACAATATGGGCATTTAGTTTTCTTCTCTGTAAATCAGTGTATTGCAATATATTTATTGATGTTTATACCATATGAGCCACTTTGTTAGACATTGAGCAAACATATACAATGTGCGTCATCTTTACCCTTGAAGCATGCATAAGAGGAAAGAGCCCTTGTGAAATCTCTTAGAAGAATAACTATGAACATAGCTTCCATAGAGGCATATAAATAATTATATGGAATTGTATAGGATCACGTTATAAGTAGGAATAATGAGTGCATTTTTGGTGACTTACTAACACAATTTCATGGCTCAGTCATCAGTAAAATCAGATAAAATTGTATTTTGTAAATTATGAAGGAAAATAAAATTCTGTGGTAACAGGAGTAGAGAACAATGCAGGGTATATGCAGAGTATTTAGAACAGTGGTTCTCAACATTCCTAATGCTGAGGAGCCTAACGATCTATTAAATGCCTTTATATTTACTCATTATAGGAAAGGCAACATTTCACCATTATTTGGGAGATTCGGGTAATTAAAATATTCTAAGAAGAATTAAAGCCAGTTATGAGAGTTTATTTTTTGTATATGTGCTTCAACAACAATATTACAATCTTATTTGTATTAAGTAGCCTTTTTCCTCTAATATATTTCTGCCACTTGTATAATTTGTGACATATTAATTAATATTAGTGAAATGCAATTTATTGAATATAAGAAAAAGAGGGTAACATTGAACTGAGAGGCAGTATACAGGAAAAGTTTGTGGAATTTCTATATTTTCCTCACGATACATTGACTTCCATGAATACAAGCATCAAAGGTATTATATATGAACATTCACAAGTATAAATGCTTGACTTTAAAAAAGGAAAATTGATGTATATGGGTATATTAGTTGATTTTCTAGCATTTTCTAATGTGTAGCCCTTCCACCATTTGATTTAACATAGATCAAGATTCTAGAATCAAAATTATTTTGTGTGGATAAGACCAACAATATAAGAGCCCACAAACTATATTGTGGTATCAGGATGTCACTTTCAAAGAATCTGCCCCAGTGTTGTCTCATAAAAGGAACAAATTCATAATATCTGTACAAACTGCCAATTTATGCTTGTTCTTCCTTAAGCTCCCTTTCCTTGGAAAATAATGTCCTGATAAAAATTAAAAATATAACTTAAAAATATATATTAAGACAAGGAAGGCAGATTAACTATAAACAAAAATTTAAGTGTAATGAAAGTAAGTGGAAGTGTAGCTTGTCAAAGCAATGGTGTATACTAGTTAGCAATACTATGACAATTATTTTAGTACACTGACATAGTGAATCAACTATATTTTTTTCTTCATTCATTTGTTTAGCTCATAAAGTCATGCACAATTATGATACATAATACAGTATGTTCACAATGCATGTGGCATGGATAAATTAAAACAATTAACATGTTATATCACATATTCATCATTTTTGTTTTGAGAACACTTAAATTATACTATCTCACAACTTTTAAAGAAGAATCTTCCCCCCGCCGCCGAGACAGGGTTTCTCTGCGAAGCTTTGGAGCCTATCCTGACACTCGCTCTGGAGACCAGGCTGGCCTCGAACTCACAGAGATCCGCCTGCCTCTGCCTCCTGATTGCTGGGATTAAAGGCATGTGCCACCAATGCCCGGCTCAATTATATTTTTTAGAAATGGTTTTCAGAGAAAGGCAAAATACACACAATTATGTATTAATCTGAAAGCTGAAGTGATAAGTAATTCTTTCAGGCCAATGTTTCCTGAATTAAAAATAGCCTAATTAACTTTAAAAAGCTTTGGAGAATGGGGGTAACTTTTTGATTGTATTTACCCAGGAGACACACAAATACTTACTCTGTAAGTGGGCACAGAAAAATAAAAATGAAGTTTTTTCCCTATTTTGGTATCCTCAGTGAGCTTATTGTTGAATGTTACTAACACATTTGTGTATATTATTGAAAAGATTGAATTCTGAGCAGCACAATTCCAAAATGATGAAGAAAATCATTTTAAGGCAATACTTAATGAATAAAATGGTTTAGTCTTTAAAAATAATAGAAGTTTACATAACAGAGATTAAGACAGCAATCTACTTATGGAAGAGGGAAAGACTGAAGAAATGGTTAAATCACCTGGTGATATGTCACTGTGAGTGAAATAATACAGGGAGACAGCTAGAAAGACTGATATTGAACCAGATTATGATCAATCTTCGTATTAAATTATAAGCCAAAGCCTCTATAATTACATTCTTCTAGAGTCTTCATGTAGGAATAGGCCTCAGTTTGACTTTTCACAAAATGTATGCATAAGGTACTCAGGTTAACATTTAGAAGATTCACCCATTAATTAGAGTTATGATAATAATGAACATTCTTCCCTATATTTGATTCTGGAGTCTGCTTTTTCTATCCAAATCCATTAGCTAAATACTCTATGACAATCCATAGGTCCAGAAACACAAAACTAAATTTCATTTCCATTAGATTTCTCAACCATCATTGCTAGACTTTTTTCCATCATAACCATAGATATTATGGAAGGAGATAATGTATCCAAAACAAACAAAGAAAAACACTGATTATCAGCTGAACATTGGTGGCGCATGCCTTTAATCCCAGCACTCAGGAGGCAGAGGCAGGTGAATCTCTTGTGAGTTCAAGGCCAGCCTGGTCTCCAGAGCGAGTGCCAGGATGGGCTCCAAAGCTACACAGAGAAAACTAGTCTCAAAAAAACAAAACAAAACAAAAAGACAAAAGAAAAAACTGATTATCTTTTGCCATGGATACTCGGATGAATAGTGTAAGAAGTGCCCATTGTTATCATACAGACATATTGAATAATATTTTCTTTCACTTTTGATAGTGGGAGAGGAAATTTGTATATGGAGACTTATAGTAAGACATTGCTAATAGTGTACAACATTGTTTGCTAAGCTGCTTTCTTTGGGGTAGTAAAATCAGTTATGTAACGATAAATCTTTCCACAAAAGCCACCCAAGCTCTGCTGTCACATGGGCACTTTCTGCCAGCCGCCTGAGTTCCACCCACTGTTTTAGGGCCTCAAATAACACATGGAGATTTATATTATTTACAATGCTGCTGGCCAATTTACTAGGATTTCTCATATGATGACTCAGTCTTAATTACCATGAATCTATATATTTTATAAGACTTATCTTATTGAGGATGCCTTCTGCTGGCATCCTCTTCCTGGGATCACATGGTAGCTCCATAGAGCAGAGAACAGGAGGAAGAGGAAGAGCAAGAGGAGGATTTCCTTCTTGTCCCTGCTTATATTCTGAGTCTCCATGATATGTTACTTCCTGCCTAGATCACTTTACTACATTTCCCAGAATCCTCCTTGACTCCTAGTCCCACCTATCTTGCATTTCTATTGGCCAACAGTACATTATTTATCAACAAATAAGACAAAAATATACACAGAAGGACCTCCCCCATCATCTCCTCTTTTCTGTCTAAATAAAAGAAGGGTTTTTATTAACATTTACAACCAACCCCATCTGAATGAAAACAGACATTTATAAACAATATTTGGAATTTGAGTGTCGTTCATTCTAAACTGCTTCCTGCTGGTTGGGGGTGATGTCCATACCTTGGGGATCATGATAAAACACAGAAATCCTGGCTGAAGTCATCTATGACTGCATCATCTCAGCTGTTTTGGATGTAGGATCAATTGGGTCACTGCTTCAGGGGGTCTTGCTTGGTCAAACCATATTAGTCTGGAAGGAATCCATAGCTTTCCATTTTCTGCGGAAACACAAGCAAAAGCTCATTTTCCAAGTAGCCTGTCCTCAGACTTAAATTTTGAAGTCAAAGCATTTTTAAAATGCATAAGTTGGATTAATTCAGCAGTACTTATAATCAAATGTATTTTAGCAGCTGTAGCTCTTCCCTCAGCAATCAAACAATTTAAAGACAACAATATAGCATATAGTTTCCAGATTCTGTATTTTCCATCTTTACATAACTTTTTTTATTATTCTATTTCTTTTACTTCCTTTTTGTTTCTTTTCTCCTGAGACAGGGATTCTAAGTGGAAATCTGCCTGCCTCTACTTCTGGAGTGTTAGGATTAAAGGCATGTGCCACCACACCCAGCTACTCTATTTCTCAAAACAAACAAACAAACAAACAAACAAAAACAACTTTATCCTGTTTCTTTTTCTCTCACAAGCCTAGGTATATTTTCAACACAGTCAACCTTCTGAGGTTTTTCTTCATCTGAATCTTCTGTATTGTAAATCTTTACCTTTTTCAGGCCACACAATCTTTTATCTGTTAAACAACACTGCTAAAGTTAAGCGGAGGCTTTTTTAGCCACTGTGAATCCAAGATGGCAGGGGTAAGTTTACTGCCAAACTGAGAGCTGTGCTCACTGCCCTGGTCTATGCTGCCATCAAGCAGTAGGCTGCCCATTTGGATATGTGGTCACTGCCACTGCCAGCTTCATGGGGCACAAACCCAAATTAAGAATCTCATGCTCTACCTACTGAGCTAGCGGGGCCTCTTAAAAAGTGCCCTGCATTTTTCCCCCTTTTGCTGAGTCAGGAAACCTCTGTTAAAGGAGCCACTCAAGTCTCTGCTTGTCTCTAGCAAAACAGAGACCACCCGAGAAAATGCTATAACAAAGAAGTCGGCCTTGTCTCTGTTCTTTTTTGAAGTTCACATGGAAGTTTGTAACATTACCACCAGTTGCCTGGGTTCCGTCACCACTTGACTAGTCTTCTGAAGGCGGCTTGTGGTACCTGGTGGCTCATGGCGACTGGCAGCTCATGACTTGTGGCGACTGGAGGCTCAAGGTGGTGAGAGCACAGAATCCTAACCCCTAGAACTCTTGAGGGCTTCAGTCCATCTCGTGAGCACCAAGTCAAACCATCAAGAGCATGGGACAGTTCGAGCATATGGAAGGTGCTCAGATGCTTTGCAGTGGCTCAACCTAGTGGGCTGTGGTGGCAAGTTCTTTGCTCCCTCTGGGAACCTGCGGGCGTGGGGCATCCCACTTCTGATACCATTTTGTAACAATAATACTTTACTCTATCCACCCAAGCCCTGCCTCCATGTGGGCACCCAGGAAAACACACAGTCTTATATTAGTTTGCAATGCTGCTGGGCAATTCACTAGTATTTCTTATATGCTAGCTCAGTCTTAATTATCATAAATCTATATATTTTATAGCACTTATCTTATTGAGGATGCCTTCTACTGGTGTCCTCTTTCCAGGATCACATGGTGGCTCCACAAAGAGGAGAACGAAGAGAAAGAGCAAGAAGATGACTTCCTGCTTGTCCCTGCTTATGTATGAGTCTGCCTGCTAATGCGGGAAATTACCAATATGAAGCCAGGTAGAAATACAAGGGATTTTAATAGGGAAAAAGCCTTACTTACTTAGCTACCTAGCCTGCTGGCACAACAGCAGTCTGTCCAGAAAGCAGAAAGCAAAACTGAAACTGAAACCAGACACCTGACCACCTCTCAATCTACATCACCCTGACCACGCCCTGGCAGGCATGGCTAAAACTTCCCCTACAATTCCCCTTTTAGTCTAAAAGAGGATTAAAACTTAACAGTGTAAAGTATCCAAAATTAGCAATCATAAAGGTGAAATATAAGAAGATACAACAATCTGCTTATGTCACATCCTAACTGTGTCTATTTTAACTAAACCCTAAAGTCATCTGAAAGACGTGTCCAAGCCTGAACACCACCTTCCAATCCCAACCATAAACAATAGGAAGATATCCCTAACTAGGTATATACACTATCCTAAACGACAACAATTGGGGAAAGGGGGCTTAGCATCCTCCAGTTACTTCCTGCTGCAATGGGATAGCCTTGTGGGTTCCTGTAGGAAAAAAATGTTAGTATAGTAAAAGTCTTGAATGGATTGTATCCAGTCCATGTTAGATGGGATTATCTTGATTGAAGATCTTCCTTGAAATCCTCAACTTGATTGAAGTCAGTCTGGCCAGAGTGTCAGTTGAAATGGAGCAAGTTGGATCCAGTGCAGCTGAGGAGGTGCAGCCCATTTTCTTTACGAGATGTTCAGGGATTGGTGTCAGTCAGGTCTTCATTGGTTGTGTGGGACTCAAACATAAACAGCAGAGAAATGTTTGCTTTTGTATTTATGCATACTGAGAAAGGCAACCATGGGAGCATAAAAATTATGAGAGGGTGCACACCTTGAAAGAAAGAACAAAAAAAAGACAAAGACAGTCCCCAAATTCTTCTCTTATTCTGTATTACATCAATTGGCTTCTTGATACAATACAGGAATTCTAAAGTTTAGTTAAACAATGTGCTTGGAATTTTAGAGGAGGAAAGCCAAATCCACCTCTAAATCCAGCATTGGTTTAATTGAATAGGGACTAGGAAATAAAGAGAAATAGAGTTCTCTGAGGGACAGCTGTAAATTTACCATACGGCATGTTCCTGTTGTTTGATGGTTATAGCTACCTTCTCTTCTTAAGTATCTACCCATGCAGTGTCCTTTGCCTTCTGGAGATGAGTTTTCCTGTGAAGATAAAAGCAAAACACTTCCCTTTCCTTTGAGAGGTTTTTATTTAGTTTATAAGATATACCTTAGTAGAATACCTGTCATTTGTCCTCTTCAAGTTTTTCCTTTTCCACTCGAATCTTGATCAACTTTGATGATATCCAAAGTTTTTCATCTCCTGGGGAAACCAATGCAAAACCCCTACCCCATCGTAACACATGTCCTGGTTTCCATACAGAGGTTACTACATCTTTGAAGTATACCAGCTGATTCAGTTCAGCAGTTTTCTCCATGGTCCAGTGTCTTTCTGCGGCTGATTGTCCTTTCTCATTGTTATTAAGACAGTTTAGTGTTAATAAAGTATTATGCAACCTATGTTTGGGGGGTTTAGTCTTCCAAGCTTGTTTGTTGAGCATCTCCTTTAGTGTTCTATTAGATCTCTCAACCACTGCTTGTCCCGTAGGATTGTGTGTTATACCAGTGACATGCTTTATGTTATAATGTTTGAAAAACTGTTCCAATTTAGTGGAGGTATATGCTGGAGGATTGTCAGTTTTTATTTGTGCAGGTATAACAATAACTGACATCACCTCTAGCAGGTGTGTAATAACAAAATCAGCTTCTTCAGAGTTAACAGAAGTAGCCCATTGGAACCTTGAGAATGTGTCTATAGTATGATGTACATATTTCAAATTTCCAAATTCTACAGAGTGAAAGACTTCCATCTGCCAAACCTCATTTGCCTGAATGCCCTTAGTATTACAACATGCTGGCAATGGAGTTTGGTTATAAAAAGAACAAGTAGGACACTTTCTCACTATTTCCTTGTCTTGTTGTCAAGTAATGGAGAAGTCCTTTTTCAAACATTTGCTATTTACATGATGTTTCTTATGAAATTCTGAGTCTTCTAGCACATTTCCAATTAATAAACGATCAATCTCAACATTGCCTTGTACTAGTGGGCCTGTCAGACCAGTATGGGATCTGATATGTGTAATGTATAGAGGATTACTTCTGTTTCTGATCATTTCCTATAATTGTAACAACAGAGAAGTTAATTCTGTATTATCAGGAACAAATTCTGCAATCTCAATGTGTAAGACAACTCTCATTGCATATTGAGAATCAGTAACTATATTAAGATGTTCTGTAAAATCCATAAGTACCATGAGAATTGCATATAATTCTGCCTTCTGTACAGATGTATATGGACTTTGAACCACTTTACTTACCTCACCTGCTTCATAACCTGCCTTACCTAAATTGTTGGCATCAGTGTAGAGGGTAAGAACTTCAGAAATGGGAGTTTGTCTTACAATATGTGGAAGAATCCAGACTGTCTTTTTTATGAATTTAATTCTGTCAGTTTTGGGATAGTTGTTGATAATCTTTCCCAAAAAGTCAGTAAGAGCTATTTGCCAATATTCATTATCCTTCCACAAGGAGGAAATTTCTTCATTAGTTAAAGATACTATAATTTCTGCTGGACTTTTCCAGTCAGTCAGTTGACAAAGTCTTAATTTGCCCTTTAAAATCAAATCATAAATCTTTTCTATATATGTCTTTAGCTTTTTATTCTGTTTATGTGGCAGAAAGACACTCCAATATAGTGTCTTCCCTCTGCATCAGAATTCCAGAAGGGTATTCTCTGGATGGCAAGATAATCAGAATACAGTCTAAATCAAGGTTTATCCGATCTACATGCACATCCAATATTCTGTTTTCTACCCATTGTAACTCTTTTTTTGTCTCAGCAGATAATATTCTCTGACTCTTTAGGTCCTTATCACCTTTAAGTGTCATTTTAAAATTCTTTATGTCATGTCCTTCTACACCAATAATCGTCTGTAGTTGAGAAATTTCCCCTTGCAGCTTTTGAAGATTATTAAGAGTTTGATATCAATACCTTCTAATTTGTACCTTTTGAGGTCTGATTTTCTGTAAGTATATCTTGTAAACTAATTAGTTAATAGAATCTCCTTTTTGTATCTTTTCTGGGGCAATCTGTAACCCCTAATGAGGCAGAACTTCCTTCACCATTTCACCCATACGTTCCAAAGTTTCTTTATTGGAATCTGATAAAAGAATGTCATCCATGTAATGATAAACAAGAGGTTGTGAAAATTTCTTACAAATTATTTCGGAAGGTTATGCAAAGTGCTGACACAGAGTAGGACTTTTTAGCATTCCTTGTGGAAAAACCCTCCACTGATATCTCCTAACTGGCTGTGAATTATTAAGAGTTGATACAGTAAATGCAAATTTTTCTCTATAATTTTTCTGTAACGGTATTGTGCAAAAAACAGCATTTTAGATAAATGACTGTGATAGGCAATCCTTTAGGTATCAAGGAAGGCAATGGCATTTCAGGTCTCAGAGAGACCATTGGTTGAATTACCTTATTTATGGCTCTCAGGTCTGCCAGCATTCTCCACTTACCTGACTTCTTTTTGATAACAAATATAGGAGAATTCCAAGGACTGGTAGATTCCTCTATATGTCCAGCGTCTAGCTGTTCCTGTACTAACTTTTCTAAAGCCTCTAGCTTCTCAGAGGTCATAGGCCATTGTCCTCCCCAAATTGGTTCATTTGTAAGCCACTTCAATGGCAGGGCCTTTGGCTCCTCTGAAGGTCCATCATTTGTATCTAGTTTCTGTACAGCATGGATGGTTGGTAACCGTTTTCCATAGCGTCTTACCAGATCTTTTCTACTATCTAAAGATTGTACATAATTTGTATCTGACACTGGAGGAATATTAATCTGAGTATTCCATTGCTGTAAGAGATCAAGACCCCAGAGATTTATAGGTATATCTGCCATGTATGGTTTCAGTCTCTCTTTCTGTCCTTCCGGTCCAATGCAGACCACCGAGTTAACACTCTGTCGAACTCTAGATAGAGTTCCAATTCCTAAAAATTTTACATTTGCCTCTCTAAGAGGCTATTTCTGAGGACAAGACTTTTGGGTAATAATAGTTATATCTGTCCCAGTTTCTACTAACCCAGTAATAACTTTTATTATTAATTTTCACTTTCAACTGAGGCCTTTTATCATTAATAGAAGTTTGCCAAAATATGTGTTTCTCATTTTGTGCAGTCACATTTGATTCTTCATCACAATTCAAACTACCATCTAGAGCAGTATCATTTTTCACAATAGGCAAAGAACTATCTATTTGTCCTGTGAGAGATTGTCTTTCATTGCTACTGGGAATGACTGGACATTTCTCGATGTGGGGGGGCTTCTTGAGCCCCCCTCGGGGTTTTGAGGCCTTAATGGGCTTCCTTGCATGTCCCTGGTCGATCTACATTCATTTGTCCAGTGCCTGCCCTTACCACATCTTCTACCCAAGGCAGTGACCTTCCATATGAGGCATTGTTAGAATTCATTTGTCTACAATTTCTCTTAGTATGTCTCATTCTACCACAGCTGAAACATCTAGGTTCCTGTTGCCTTCGTGGTCTCCTGGGGAAGGCTCTTCCTACCCAAGGTTCTGTTTCATAGTAGTAGTAACCTCTAGCCTCGTGGTACCTATGTTGACCTCTGTAAGATGCTTCTCCTTTCCAAGCCCTTGCAACCTCACCTCTAGAACTTTTAATTTCCTGTTGCCTTTTTAAACCTTTCCAGATGGCTTCTCCTACCCAAGCTCCAGTATCTTGCACATTATAGTCAATGTTGGCTGCATGCAAAATCCATTCTTCTAGCAGAGCTGATCTGATCTTTAAAGACAAAAGTATTCTTTGGCATATTGGATTTGCATTTTCATAAGCTATTGTATATATAATTGATTGTCCTATTTCCAGATCTGTTACCTATAATTCTACTGCCCTAGCTAACCTTTGTAAAAAGTCCTGGAACAGTTTTGTAGGTCCCTGTTCTGTTCTGGTATAAGCTTCTAGGTGTTCTCCTGGCTCACAAACCTTATCCCAGGCATTTAATGCTTCTTTCCTGCATAGAGACATTATATTGTCATCATATTAAGCCTGAACCTGTAGTTTAGCATAAATACCCTCACCAAGAATTTTATCTAGGTGGGCTTTAGGGGAGCTTCAAAATCTTCCTTTATGCCTTGACGCTCAAGGAGCCACGTTTCCTCCCTGAACAATTCCCTCCATTGGATTTGGCATGAATTTCCAAGTACAGCTGCTACCAGTCTTCCCCAATCTATGGGTGTCACCCTGTTAAGGTTGCCCATGAATGTAATAGCTGTTTTACATATGGGATATGGAGACCATATGAAACAACTGATTCTTTAATATTCTTAAGATTCTTCAGCTATATAGGTTGCCATACATAAGCCATCTGTCCCTGAGGATGTTTCTTAGAAGCTGGCTTTTCTACCATGGTAGCTGGGTAGACGGGTAGACTAATAGTGTACAAGTAACAACCTTAGAGGAATAGTCATGATACCTGGGTGGAGTAGGTGCCTCGGATTGGAGTGATTCTGCCTCTGAGGCATCCCAATGATCTTTAAGCCTAGTAATGATATCCTTATGAAAATTTTCAATCTCCTTAATCATAAAAGATTTCAAGCATTTTAGTGAATCTGTAAATTTCTCTAACTTCTCCTCTACATGTTTTTCTAGGTCTTTGATATGGTCATCCTTAGGCAGCATCTGGATGGCATGGAAACTGCCTTCTAGGTATTGGAGTCTAGATTCGAGGTCATGATTTGCTGATTTTGAGTCCTCAGCAATCAACCGTATGGACCTATGTAATCTGTCAGCCCTGCACTGTGAATTATCTTCTAAACATTCAAATCTAGACTCAAATTTGTGATCTGCTACCTTAGATGCTTCAGTAATTGATTGAATGGCACTGTCCAATTCTTCAACCCTATACTGGGTATTTTGCACCTTTGCATGTAGTTTCTGGGTAACAGTGCCTATCTGTGTTTCTAGCTGGCTATAGATATTCTTTAGCTCATCACGGTCCTCTGACAGCCTAGCCTCTAAGGCCTCAGACATGGAGGATCTCTCTGTGTTTATATTATCATAAATAAGCTGGATCTCATCTTGGGTAGC
Organism: Cricetulus griseus; assembly: GCF_003668045.3. Lineage (NCBI taxonomy): Eukaryota > Metazoa > Chordata > Mammalia > Rodentia > Cricetidae > Cricetulus > Cricetulus griseus. The sequence continues at coordinate 7,386,086 of NC_048604.1, forward strand.
AGACAGCTTTAGCATATTGGACACAGAGCCAAGCTTATGCAATTTCTGTTCCACTTGCTGCACAATTGTGGTCTGACCTAATCTGTTCTCCAAAACTTCATTGCATAAAGCTGTTATTTCCTGCAAGCAGGTGGTGAGGTTATCCTTGTCCCTGTTCCTGAAAACTCTGGCTAGCAATATTATTTGTACCAGCAGGCTAACTGCCATTATGGCATATCGGCCAGTAATTGGTAGATTAGCATCCTTCTCAAACATTGAATTCATATAATAAGCAAAAATATTACCAATTTTAGCAAATGATAAATATTCTGCCTTTATTTTACCTGATTTCTACTCCAGATGCAGTAACTATCTTTGACCAGCAGGTGGTGAAGGCATTAAACTACTCGGTGTGGCATTTGGCAGTGGTTTGTCAGGCAAGATGGTTACAGTGGTAGAGAGAAGTCACAATAGCAGCTGCGCTTATCTTAGAGAGAGTATACAGCCTTGTGGCCGCAACCACTGAAAGAGACATGGCATTAAGCGTCAGTGGCCAGGGGAAGCAGCTGCTAAAAGCTGAGGCCTACTGTGCTCTAGGTAAGAGGCCTCTGGGCACAGGTAGGCCGCAGTGCGAGCTGGCCCTGTGTAAACAGCTAGAAACTGTCTCCCAGCTGGGCAGATGGTTCAGAGAGGCTCAGCAGCAGCGGGAATGTGCTTGTGTGGCACAGTGGGTCACCTGCAAGCTGGGAGCACCTGTGGAGAGAGAGCACTTTCTAGGCTGAGGCCATCTAGGTTTCCAATATCCCGCTCCTGATAACCAGATAATGTGGGAAATTATCAATATGGAGCCAGGCAGAAATACAAGGGATTTTAATAGGGAAAAAGCTTTACTTACAGAACGACCTAGCCAGCCGGTGTGGCAGCAGTCTGTACAGCAAGCCGAAAAGTGAAACCGAAACTGAAACCAGCCACCTGACCACCTCACACTCTACGTCGCTCTGATCATGCCCTTGCAGGTGTGGATAGGCACACCTTTAGCCAGCCCATAAGCAGGTGTGGCTACAACTTCCCCTACAGCCTGCTATTTCACTTCCTGCCTATATCACAAGACTTCTTTTTACTATTTTTCCCAAAATCCTCCTTGACTCCTAGTCCTACCTCTGTTTCTGCCTCATTGGCTGAGCAGTGCTTTATTCAACAACAGGTAAGATAAACATACACAGAAGGACCTCCCCATTATCTCCTCTTTTCCATCTAAATAAAAAGAAGAGTTTTACCACTAACATAGTAAAATATGTAGCAAAACAGACTATAGTTACAAAATTTGGTTCATTAACATTTAGCAAGATTTAAAGAAAGTATTCTATCATCTATCCTATCTTTGTGTGTCTGAGTTCTTATATGTAACTTATCTTTTATAATAACTAAAGAAAACTATAACCATAACTATCTGTCTTCAACTCCATCAAAGACCACAGAAGGATAATATATAAACTCTAGAATTGACAGAGACAACTTGCTACCTGAACAGTCACCCAAAGTTCCTCTGTAATGTTGGGGCATCATCTTCAGCCCATAGGCCACAGTGTGTCTGGCACACTTCTCCATTTCTAAAGGAACCCTTAAGGACTGTTCATCATGTTTTGTAAGTTCAGCAGTCACTTTCTTGTGGGTCTTGCATGTCCAGTTTATACAGCCACAAACAGTCCAGGCAAGAGCAGTTTCTTGCCCAAATGGCTAATCTTGCCATGTTGAAGGCAAACTCCATAATGAGTTTCCTCGATGCCCATCCTCCTTTTCTGATGTTATTGGTGTGCCAGGAGCAGTTGTGTCTCACTGTCAAGAAAAACCCTAAGCCATGTAAATGCCATGGAGGAAGAGGAAGAGCAAGAGGAAGATTTCATTCTTGTCCCTGCTTATATTCTGAGTCTGCCTGCTATGTCATTTCCTGCCTGGATCTCTTTACTACATTTCCCAGAATCCTCCTTGACCCCTAGCCCCACCTATCTTGCTTTTCTATTATCCAATAGTACTTTATTTATCAACAAATAAGACAAAAATATACACAGAGTGAGCTCCTCCATCACAGTTATGTGTGCTAATGCATTATTCACTTCACTTTCCTTATTCATCAGACATCGAACAAGTTTTGTAGTTATATGTAACATATATAAGGGTTTCTTATCATTCTCAAGAGTTTCCCCTTGTTTAAAGTTGTGTCATCTTTCTAATGCCTTAATTATAAGTAGAATTATACAACATGAGCTCTTACCTGGCCATAACTGTTAAAGCAAGTACATATAGTTAGGCAAGCAGATTCTTGTAAATATGAAGAAGTGCTGTATCTCTTTTGTAAGTTGTACATGACATCTGAATATTTGTAAGTTACTTGTGACCATATTTTATGTTCAATATTTTTAAAGCAGAAATAACCAGTTTATAGGTAGAGTTTAAAAATAGACTATAATTTGTCCTGGGTATAGAGCTAAGTGGAAGATATTTAGAATATCTAGTAGATATTTAAATTTCTGTTTTTAGTTCTTGAATCTTAGTTTTAGTTCTATTGTTTGAGGTTCACCATCCATTCAACATTCACATATTTAATCTTTCATTTTAAATAAAATCAATGTCAAAACACTTTTATTATCTATGAGATTTTTAATCTCATAGAATTATACATATATTCTACAGGGAATTCAAACTAAATATCTACTTTTTTAAGAGCTACTAAAATGTGCAAATATTGATGCAATATCAAGTGCTTGTACACATCACATGATATTTAAATGAGGTTAAGTGTTTAAATACTTATTTCTTTATGGTTAAAATTTTCTAATCTTATTTTCTATTTTTTGAAATGTATTTTATATTGTTCTTATCTATATTCACCATACTGTGAAAATAACACATAAAAGCTGCTGCTTGTTTCTATACAACTGCAGCTATAATTGGGACCACTCAAAGTATCTATATTTTAAACCCAGTCTTATAAACTACAGTCAGGCTATTACTCCATCCAGTAGGTATTTATAAAAACAGTGATCATCATTCACTTAAAATAAAAAGCATTGGATGTCTAGTGCAAACCAATATTGAAGTCAAATATTTAAAAGTTATAGAAGACCTTAATATTTTAAAAATAGATAATTAATTGTAATTCATTAATTGAAATTAATCAAATTGCTTTTCATTTTTACAATTAATTATTTCCTTATTCATCTAGGAAGAATTCTAGTATCTTAAAATTCATGAACATGATATCAAAAAATCAAAATATATTTGAGTTGATTTAAATTCTGGTTATAATGGCAGTATAACAAGGCTTAAAATAGCTCTACCCACAGTTTACATCTCTTGGTTGCCCTTAAATAAAGATACTGGCAGTATTTTATTTGAAATACTTGGATTCACAACAGATATGCTTGGATAAAAAGGTGATATTGAACAAAGGCAACTCTTCCAACCTCCAAATATAATGAAAATGGCAATATAAATACATTAATAATTAATTCTTAAAGTAAAGCACAAATGTTAATCTAGGTGTTCACTGTTCATTTTTTTAGGTTATAATTTAATTACAGTATTTTTTCTTTCCCTCTCTGCCCTCAAAGTCATCTGGTATATGCATGGCCTGTTTTGTTCATTAATATCCTTCAAATCCATGACTTTTTTTGTTCATTATGTGTTATTGCAAGCAAGAAATTTATATTCCTAAATACAACTTGTTGAGTCTATAAAATGTTTCTTATATATGTTTGTAGGGCTAAGTATTTAGCACTGAACAAACATCTGGTATGCTCTTCCTTAGACACCAACTCTCATGTTCCCATATTTACTTAGTTGCCTTTGTTTAAGTTCTTTTATAAGCAGTAGATTGTACTTTATTAACTTTATCATGTATGACCTATTAGATCATAGATGTAGGTCACTGTGATTTGTCTGTGTTTTGTTATTTCTAATTTACCTTATTGATACTGTATCATCCTATGTAGCCTTTGATTCTTCACATATCTATAAAATTGCCATATCATTAGGCAGAATGAAAAGTCACTTTTCTTTGATGGCCGAGTGAGAATATGAAAACAAAACAAAAGTAATAAAATAAAAATAATGGAAACAATAAAAGCACTGAGCTATATAGCCTCTGTGAGAAGGAAGAATTTTTATGTTTCACAGATTCTGGAGACAGTTTCTCACTCCTTGTCAGTTTTAGTTGGAATTGCTAAATCTTCTTCCTTAGTGGTATGTCACAATACATTTTCAAGTATCTCAGAGAACAACTGGCCACATCCATATTCATTTCAATCTAGGTCTCAAACAATGCCATCTTATTTAAAAAATTAAAGCTCTCTAAAATAAAGATATCTTTCAGAAAAATCCTGAAAATTTGTGGATTTCCTTGAATTAACTGTTTTATTGAACAGTACAAAATTGATAAGTGAGTTTTGTATTTAATTTCCTCAAGTTGCTGACACTTAAATGAAGAGAGCAGAAGGAAAAGAGTAGGAGATAAGCAACAATGAGTATATGCTAGAGTCATAATTATTGTACCATGTTCAGCTATTAATATTCTGTGGTCTAGAAGATGATTATGAGTCATGTCCTGAAAGGAGATGTGGTTGGCAAGGTGTTCGAGATGTAGAAAAATTAGGAGTGTGCAAAGATGGGAGATCACAATATCAATGAGTTTATTACACAACAGGAAGGAAATTAATCTAGTTTAAGCTTACAGCATAAAAAGAAATCAGATCTATTCTGATGGCAAAGGTGCCCAGGAACACATGAATATGTATTAGTAGGTACCTTAATTACATTATATGTATCTAGATTCATAGGGATGATAAAGTAGAAAATTGGCTTATGGATGAAACTGGAATATCAGTACAGTCAGGAATGTGTGGAAAGGTTCCTTTTGTGTTTTTCCATGTAGGAAACTTCCTGTGAAAACACATGAATCATCCTAGAGGGTTAGTTACCCATGTTAATGTACAAAATACAGTTTGGTGCAGGGCATTGGTGGTGCTTGCCTTTAATCCCAGCACTCAGGAGGCAGAGGCAGGGGCATCTCTGTGAGTTCAAGGCCAGCATGGTCTATGGAGTGAGTGCCAGGACAGGCTCCAAAGCTATACACAGAAACCCTGTCTTGCTGTGATATTTAAATACATGCCTTTTAATTATATATAAGATGGAGGTAAGCTTGGTCAGCATTGAGTTTTCCCTAGGATTCACATATACAAACTTAATGTCACCAACTCCTCATAACTTATGTAGAAGAAAAAAGCCTTTACTAGAAATGACTGAATAATATCATGCATTTTCAGTTGAAACTGAGCTAAGAAAATTGTATTATAATTGTTATGTAGTAAAATATTACAATTTTAATTCCTATTTGGATGAAATTTAGACAGAATAATTATCCATGTATTTAGTTATATACTCTGTGACAAAACAGTAAATAGAAATATTTTTTGTATATTACTGAAATTAGCCTCAGAGGAATTAAGTTGTCTAAAGATGGAGACTATTTACATTATCTTATTGTGGAACTGAAGAACATGACAGTCTGAAAGTTCCCAACACAAGAAAATGATAAATATTTAAGAATGCTAAAATGCTAATTACCCTGTTTTATTACTTATACTATGGAAATATTGCTGAATCCCAGAAATATGTGCACAATATTTGTAAAAATAAAATGCAAAATTAAAAAACAAATTAGGAGTCATGAAAGAGATAACCAGGAAAATAAAAGAAAAAGATTTACAATATATTAGAAATATTATAATAGTCTCAGACAAAGTGTAATTGATAATTCCTAAAGATATCTCTGGGTTTCTTGAAAGAGAAGAAGGTTACTTCAGTTATAAACTATTGTTTTAGGATACTAACCAAATTGTTAATATAGTCAAAAATATTTAATGGATTTTTTGCTTCCTTAATTATTGATTGAAATAATCAATATAACTTCTGTTAGTACTCAGGGATCTATACTGGCCTGTGCTTGGGTTTCTGACAGCCACGTTCCCTTTTAAAAGATCCCTCTCCAACTCCCATCCTTCTCTATTTCTTTTTATCTCTCTCTCTCTCTCTCTCTCTCTCTCTCTCTCTCTCTCTCTCTGTATGTGTGTGTGTGTGTGTTCCCTCTCTCCTCCTTTCTCTCCCTCTCTATTCCCCCTATTTTCTTTCTCTCCCACTCTTTCCTTTGTTCTCTCTCCTGCTGCTTCTGTTTCTGAAGGCTGGTCTATGCTCTTACCTTTCCTCTTTCTATGATCCCTTTAATAGAAGTTATGGAAGTTATGGTGCAATTGGACTGAACAGATATCTATAGAAAATTCATTCCAAATACCAAACAATTTACCTTCTTCTCAGTGCCACATGGAACCTTCTCTAAAATCCACCAACACTTGGCAACATAGCAAACCTCAACAGGTACAAAAAATTGAAATAATCCCCTGTGTCTTATCAGACCACCATGCTTTAAAATTAGAATTCAACAACAACACGAACTACAAAAAACCTACAAACTCATGGAAATTAAGTAACACCCAATTGCAGAATTCATGTGTCCAGGAAGAAATAAAAAAAGAAATTAAACATTTCCTAAAATTCAATGAGAATGCAGATACAAGATATCCAAAACTATGGGATACTTTGAAAGCAGTGCTAAGAGGAAAGTTCATAGCGCTAAATGCCCACATGAAGAAAAGGGAGAATAATCACACAAGAGAATTAACAGCACAACTAAAAGCTCTAGAAAACAAAGAAGCGAATACACCCTGGACTGCTTCAAGGAGGAGCAGATGCCAGGAAATAATCAAATTGAGGGCTGAAATCAATAAAATGGAAACTAGGAGAAGAATACAAAGAATCAATATAAAAACAAGTTGGTTCTTTGAGAAAATCAACAACATAGACAAACCTTTATCTAAACTTACCAAACAATGAAGAGCGAACATGCAAATTAATAAAATCAGAATAAAAAGGGGGACATAACAACAGACAGAGAGGAAATCCAGAGAATTATCAGGTCATACATTGAAAACCTATATTTCTCAAAATTTGAAAATCTAAAGGAAATGGACAATTTCCTGGACAGATTTCACTTACCAAAATTAAATCAAGAACAGATAAGCAACTTGAAGCAGTCATTAGAAGTTTCCCAACCAAAAAAAAAAAAAAAAAAAAAAAAAAACAACAACAAAAAAAACACAGGGCCAAATGGCTTCACTGAAGAATTTTACCAGAAATTCAAAGTATAGCTAATACCAATTCTCCTCAAAGCATTCCACACAAAAGAAGCAGAAGGGTCATTCTGAAACTCTTTTTATGAGTCTTCAATAACATTCATACCCAAGCCACACAAAGACACAACTAAGAAAGAGAACTACAGACCAATATCCCTCATGAACATTGATACAAAAATTCTCAATATAATATTGGCAAATCGAATCCAAGAACACATCAGAGAAATCATCCATCCTGAACAAGTAGGCTTCATCCCAGGGATGCAAGGATGGTTCAACATATGAAAATCCATAAATGTAATCCACCATATAAACGGACTGGGTAAAAAAATCACCTGATCATCTCACTAGATGCTGAAAAACCCTTTGACAAAATCCAACACTCCTTCATGATAAAGGTCCTGGAGAAATCAGGGATAACAGGAACATACCTCAACATAATAAAAGCAATAAACAGCAAGCTGACAGCCAAAACCAAATTAAATGGAGAGAAACTCAATGCAATTCCACTAAAATCAGGAACAAGACAAGGCTGTACACTCTCTCCATACCTCTTCAATATTGTCCTTGAAGGTCTAACTAGCACAATATGACAACAAAAGGAGATCAAGGGAATACAAATCAGAAAGGAAGAAGTCAAACTCTCACTATTTGCAGATGATATGAGAGTCTACAAAAGTGACCCGAAAAACTCTACCAGGGAACTCCTACAACTGATAAACACCTTCAGCAGAGTGGCCGGATACAAGATTAGCTCAAAAAATCTGTAAACCTACTGTATACGGATGACACATTGGTGGAGAAAGAAATCAGAGAAGCATCACCCTTTACAATTGCCACAAACAACATAAAATACCTGGGAGTAAAACTAACCAAAAAAGTGAAAGAACTGTACCATAGGAATTTTGAGTCTCTAAAGAAAGAAATTAAAGAAGATACCAGAAAATGGAAAGATCTCCCATGCTCTTGGATAGGCAGCATCAACATAGTAAAAAATGGCAATCTTGCCAAAAGCAATCTACAGATTCAATGCAATCCCCATCAAAATCCCAACACAATTGTTCACAGACCTTGAAAGAATAATTCTCAACTTTACATGGAAAAACCAAAGACCCAGGATAGCCAAAACAAACCTGTACAATAGAGGAACTTCTGGAGGCATCACCATCCCTGACTTCAAGCTCTATTACAGAGCTTTAGTCCTGAAAACAGCTTGGTATTGGCACAAAAATAGACTGGTGGAACAATGGAATAGAATTGAAAACCCTGATATTACCCCACACACCTAGGAACACCTGACTTTTGACCAACAATTCAAATATATATGCCAGAACAAAGAGAACATCTTCAACAAATGGTGCTGGCATAACTGGATGCAAACATGTAGAAGACTACAGATAGTCCCAAGCCTTTTGGCCTGCACAAAACTTAAGTCAAAATGGATCAAAGACCTCAACATAAACCCAGCCACACTGAACCTACTAGAAGATAAAGTGAGAAATACCATTGAATTAATCGGTACAGGAGACCGCTTCCTGAATGTAACACAAATAGCACAGACACTGAGATCAACAATTAATAAATGTGACCGCCTGAAACTGAGAAGTTTCTGTAAGGCAAAGGACACAGTCAGCAAGACAAAATGACAGCCCACAGCCTGGAAAAAGGTATTCACCAACCCCACATCTGACAGAGGGCTGATCTCCAAAATATACAATGTACTCAAGAAGCTAGTCTCCAAAACACGAAACAATCCAATCAAAAAATGGGGTACAGAACTAAATAGACATTTCCCAATAGAGGAATCTAAAATGGCTGAAAGACACATAAGAAAGTGTTCAACATCCTTAGCCATCAGGGAAATGCAAATCAAAACAACTCTGAGATACCATCTTTATCCTGTCAGAATGGCTAAAATCAAAAACACCAATGACAGTTTATGCTGGAGAGGATGTGGAGAAAGAGGAACACTCCTCCACTGCTGGTGGGGGTGTCAAATTGTACAGCCACTTTGGAAATCAGTATGGTGACTCCTTAAGAAAATGGGAATCAGTCTACCACAAGATCCAGCAATCCACTCCTAAGCATATACCAAAAAGAAGCACATTCATACAACAAAGACATCTGTTCAACAATGTTCATAGCAAAACTATCTGTAATAGCCAGAAACTGGAAGCAGCCTAGATGCCTCTCAACTGAAGAATGGATGGAGAAAATGTGGTACATTTACACACTGGAGTACTAAGCAGAAAAAAAAACAATGGAATCTCGAAATTTGCAGGAAAATGGATGGAACTCGAAGAAACCATTCTGAGCAAGGTAACCCAATTACAAAAATACAAACATGATATGTACTCACATATGTGGATTTTAGACATAGAGAAACTAGTAAACAAAGAAGACCCTAAAAGAGACAAACTTTGTCCCCTGGTGAAGGAGAAAGGGTCACCATCCCCTGAGCAAATAGAGAATATGGGAAGAGGGGGGAGGGAAGAATCTATGAGAGTGAAATGGGAAGAAATGGATGCAGAGGTCATGAGGAAGCAGAAAGGTTGAGTCAGGTGTAGATTAGAAGAAAGGACATGTGATCGGTGGGATTTTAGTTGGGGGGTGGTAGGGGAGGAAGGGAGAGAGAAGGGAACTGGGATTGTCACGTAATTCAATCTTGTTTGTAATTCAAATATATAAAAAATAAAAAAATAAAGTCTATTGAAAACCCTCTTCTTGAACCCTATCATATGGAGTCTTTCTCTTGCATCGCTGCTTTTCTTAAATTACAACAACTACATTAACATATCTAACAAGATTAATTTGAAATTGCAATGAAAATTACCTAAAATATCAAAATCATCACCTCATATAACAAACTGTCACAAACAAATAAGAGAGAAGGGAAGGCAAATATATATTTAAGGAGAATTGAATTAGAAAAGATTAAAACAAAAAATTAAGACAAAAGATTTACAACCTATGTTTATCTTACATTTAAAGAGAAAACAATTTAAATGGTTTGAATTGATTCTTTTTATATATAATTTACTTTTTAATTTTATTTTACATTCCAACCACAATTCTACCTCCCACACCTCTACCCTCCTCCCCATTCCAGGCCAGCCCCAGTTCACTCTGCCTAATGGATGAGGGCTCCCATGTGGATTCACCAAAGTCTAGCAAAATAAGTCAGGGCAGGGCCAAGCCCTTTTTCCATGCATTAAGGCTGAGCATGGCATCCCACAATAGAGAATGGGCTCCAGCAAACTAACTCATGTACCAGTTTTGTATCACGTTCCTACTGACAGGAGCCCCTCAGATACTCCAAGCTTCACAACTGTTTCCCACATTTGCAGAATCTAGTTTCTTCCTTTGTAGTCTCCAAAGCTGTCTTCCTAGAGTTCATGAGTATCCATGGGCTTGGTTCAGTTTTCTTTGCAGATTTCTCCATCATGATCTTGACCTCCCTTGCTCACATATTCCCTCCTCCCTCTCTTCAGATTCCTGGAGCTCAGCCTGGTTCTTGGTTGTGGATCTCTGCAACTGTTTTATCAATTACTGGATGAAGGCTCTATGATGATAGTTGGGGTATTCACTAACCTGATTACAGGGATAGGTGAGTTTGGGCATCCTCTACACTATCATTAAGAGTCTTAGCTGGGGTCATCCTTGTGGATTCTTGGGAGTTACCCTAGCACCAGATTTCTCTCCAAACCCATAGTAGTGTTCTCTATTAAGATATCTTTTTCATTGCTCTTCCACTGAGTCCCTTCCCACATTCCCCGAGACCATCCTCTTCCCTCATGTTCTCATCCCCTTCCCCTCTCCCTTACTACCCCAGTTTTCCCAGTAGATCTCATCCCATTTCCCTTCCCTGGGCGATCCATGCATTCCTCTTAGGGTCTTCCTTGGTACCTAGCTTCCCTGGAACTGTATTCTGTCTATCCTTTGCTTTACTTCTAATATCCACCTATGAGTGAATACATACAATTTGGGCTCCTTAGTTAAATCCTAGACAAATTTTCATAAACTATGTATGCATCTCTTCAGATATTACATGCAATTTGCAGTTTTCCATTTTTTGTGTTTTGATAACCTTTGTTTTTATTTAATTAGAAAAATATCCTGTCACGACACTGTGTAAGAAAGTGCTACTCTTATTAAACACAGGGAGAAAAGAATAAGGATTATTTGTACTATAATAATATTGAAAATTTTAATTTTCAGCAATATCATAAGAAATGCAAGAAAACTAGAACCAGAATTGTTAGAATAGTAGAAAATAAATTATCAGATCTTAAATAACATGCTTGCTTGTAATTCTACCTAAGATTAACAGTTGAGCACTTATAACTTAAAATACTCAATATTCATTTGTTAGAAAACAAGGAGCCAATGAAAAGACAAATATCTGATTAAAATTTCAATAGTGTTAATAAAGTGCTAGCTAGTAAAACTACACTGTGAAAATTTTAGAAAGCAAAATGATAACATGTTATATAAGAAAAATTGAGTGTTCAGATATGAAGATGCAAAGTCATTTCCATTATTAAATAGAAATATGTTAGTTTGCAAAAAAGGCAATTAAAAAATTAATGGTCATGTGAATTGTTTCCAAATTTAAAAGTTAAATGGTATTATAAACTATATCAGATTGGTGTGTATGGACAGATGAATAATAAATCATCATTGGAATTAAGTGAACAATCTATTAATATACTAAAAATATTTCTTACAAATTTGGTGCTAGCCAACTCTATTACACTTCTTTTTCTCTAGGACAGTCATGTTCATTATCAAATATTAAAATATTAATCTTCATCTATGCATGAAGAATCAAGATCATTAGTAAATTCAGTTTCATAGGAGGCTTGTTTCATGTCAAGTGCTTTACATACAATTTCTTATTTCTTTTAGATAAAAATCCTGTAACAAGTATACTATCTTGACTTTCAAGACAGGGGAATAAATTAACTATCTGTAACCAGAGATTTAAGTATTTAAATTCACCTGTGTCTTATTTCAGTTCAAGTTTTGACCAGAGTTTTATAGTACAATTTTAAAGACATCAATTAAACATGCTTTTCAGTATTCATGTTTCATCCATTGTGCTTCTACTATATCACTAATCATATCACAATTTAACAGTCTTTATCCCCATCATGATCTACTCCCTTTCTATCTCTCTTTAGGAAACAAGAGTAATGGATCTGGGAATGAAGGGAGGTAGGGAGATAGGACTGGAGGTAGTGGAAGGATAGGAAACTGGTTGGTAGTAATATATGAGACAGAATAAAAATCAATTAATTAGGCCCTAGCCTCAGCGGTGCCAGAGCCACAGTTGAGTGTGGGCCCTGCACTGTTTCCCAACCTCTCCATCAACCCCTGCTCGCTTCTGCCTGAAACACACCACCCTCCAGACAAGAGTGGACCATCCCAGACTGGAAGGCCAACCCTGACTCCAGACACACCCCACTCTTGTCCACTCACCACCCTCTGCCATCCCACTGCGGCCAGAGGCTGAGCCCTCTGTTAGCCACCTGAGAGAGGGAGAGACCCCACCTGCACTCACTGGAAGAAGGGATGGGAAGAAGACAGAGTGAGAACACACTCAACAACAGAGAAACCATTTGACACCACTAGAACCTAGGGACTCCACACCAGCAAGATCTGAAAAGCCCAACACAGAGCATGAAGAAGAGATGGACATCAAAATTTATCTTAGGAAGATAATAGAGTCCATTAAAGAGGAAAAAAGAAAATCCCTTAAAGAAATAGAAGAAAAGACAAACAAAAAATTACATGAGATAAAGGAAAAGACAAACCAAAGAATTCAAG